>NC_041392.1:176666319-176727322 GCF_002162155.2 Triticum dicoccoides
TCCTATTCCAACTAGGAAAGGGGGGAGTCCTACTCCCGGAGGGAGTAGGACTCCTCCTGGCGCGCCTCCTCTTGGACGGCCGGTCCCCCCTTTGAGCCTTTATATACGGAGGCAAGGGGAACCCCTAGAGACACAAGTTGATCCACGTGATCATATTCTTAGCCGTGTGCGGTGCCCCCTTCCACCATAGTCCTCGATAATATTGCAGCGGTGCTTAGGCGAAGCCCTGCAACGGTAGAACATCAAGATCATCACCACGCCGTCGTGCTGACGGAACTCTTCCCCGACACTTTGCTGGATCGGAGTCCGGGGATCGTCATCGAGCTGAACGTGTGCTAGAACTCAGAGGTGTCGTAGTTTCGATGCTTGATCGGTCGGGCCGTGGAGACGTACGACTACATCGACCAAGTTAACGCTTCCTTTGTCGATCTACAAGGGTACGTAGATCACACTCTCCCCCTCTCGTTGCTATGCATCACCATGATCTTGCGTGTGCGTAGGAATTTTTTTGAAATTACTACGAAACCCAACAGTGGCATCCGAGCCTAGGTTTTATGTGTTGATGTTATATGCACGAGTAGAACACAAGTGAGTTGTGGGTGATATAAGTCATACTGCTTACCAGCATGTCATACTTTGGTTCGGCGGTATTGTTGGACGAAGCGGCCCGGACCGACATTACGCGTACGCTTACACGAGACCGGTTCTCCCGACGTGCTTTGCACAAAGGTGGCTAGCGGGTGACAATTTCTCCAACTTTAGTTGAACCGAGTGTGGCTACGCCCGGTCCTTGCGAAGGTTAAAACAACACCAACTTGACAAACTATCGTTGTGGTTTTGATGCGTAGGTAAGATTGGTTCTTGCTTAAGCTCGTAGCAGCCACGTAAAACTTGCAACAACAAAGTAGAGGACGTCTAACTTGTTTTTGCAGGGCATGTTGTGATGTGATATGGTCAAGACATGATGCTAAATTTTATTGTATGAGATGATCATGTTTTGTAACCGAGTTATCGGCAACTGGCAGGAGCCATATGGTTGTCGCTTTATTGTATGCAATGCAATCGCGCTGTAATGCTTTACTTTATCACTAAGCGGTAGCGATAGTCGTGGAAGCATGAGATTGGCAAGACGACAACGATGCTACGATGGAGATCAAGGTGTCGCGCCGGTGACGATGGTGATCACGATGGTGCTTCAAGGATGGAGATCACAAGCACAAGATGATGATGGCCATATCATATCACTTATATTGATTGCATGTGATGTTTATCTTTTATGCATCTTATCTTGCTTTGATTGACGGTAGCATTATAAGATGATCTCTCACTAATTATCAAGAACTGTTCTCCCTGAGTATGCACCGTTGTGAAAGTTTTTCGTGCTGAGACACCACGTGATGATCGGGTGTGATAGGCTCTACGTTCAAATACAACGGGTGCAAAACAGTTGCACACGCAGAATACTCGGTTTATACTTGACGAGCCAAGCATATACAGATATGGCCTCGGAATACGGAGATCGAAAGGTCGAGCATGAATCATATAGTAGATATGATCAACATAGTGATGTTCACCAATGAAACTACTCCATCACACGTGATGATCAGACATGGTTTAGTTGATTTGGATCACGTAATCACTTAGAGGATTAGAGGGATGTCTATCTAAGTGGGAGTTCTTTAAGTAATATGATTAATTGAACCTAAATTTATCATGAACTTAGTACCTGATAGTATCTTGCTTATGTATGTTTGATTGTAGATAGATGGCCCGTGTTGTTGTTCCGTTGAATTTTAATGCGTTCCTTGAGAAAGCAATGTTGAAAGATGATGGTGGCAATTACACGGACTGGGTCCGTAACTTGAGGATTATCCTCATTGCTGCACAGAAGAATTACGTCCTGGAAGCACCGCTGGGTGACAGGCCTGCTGCTGGAGCAACACCAGATGTTATGAACGTCTGGCAGAGCAAAGCTGATGACTACTCGATAGTTCAATGTGCCATGCTTTACGGCTTAGAACCGGGACTTCAACGACGTTTTGAACGTCATGGGGCATATGAGATGTTCCAGGAGTTGAAGTTAATATTTCAAGCAAATGCCCGGATTGAGAGATATGAAGTCTCCAATAAGTTCTATAGCTGCAAGATGGAGGAGAACAGTTCTGTCAGTGAGCATATACTCAAGATGTCTGGGTATTGTAATTACTTGATTCAACTGGGAGTTAATCTTCCGGATGATAGCGTCATTGACAGAATTCTCCAATCACTTCCACCAAGCTACAAGAGCTTCGTGATGAACTATAATATGCAAGGGATGAATAAGACTATTCCCGAGCTCTTCGCAATGCTAAAAGCTGCGGAGGTAGAAATCAAGAAGGAGCATCAAGTGTTGATGGTCAAGAAGACCACTAGTTTCAAGAAAAAGGGCAAAGGGAAGAAGAAGGGAAACTCCAAGAAGAACAGCAAGCAAGTTGCTGCTCGAGAGAAGAAACCCAAGTCTGGACCTAAGCCTGAAACTGAGTGCTTCTACTGCAAGCAGACTGGTCACTGGAAGCGGAACTGCCCCAAGTATTTGGCGGATAAGAAGGATGGCAAGGTGAACAAAGGTATATGTGATATACATATTATTGATGTGTACCTTACTAATGCTCGCAGTAGCACCTGGGTATTTGATACTGGTTCTGTTGCTAATATTTGCAACTCGAAACAGGGACTACGGATTAAGCGAAGATTGGCTAAGGACGAGGTGACGATGCACGTGGGAAACGGTTCCAAAGTCGATGTGATCGCGGTCGGCACGCTACCTCTACGTCTACCTCCGGGATTAATATTAGACCTAAATAATTGTTATTTGGTGCCAGCGTTAAGCATGAACATTATATCTGGATCTTATTTGATGCGAGACGGTTATTCATTTAAATCAGAGAATAATGGTTGTTCTATTTATATGAGTAATATCTTTTATGGTCATGCACCCTTGAAGAATGGTCTATTCTTATTGAATCTCGATAGTAGTGACACACATATTCATAATGTTGAAGCCAAAAGATGCAGAGTTGATAATGATAGTGCAACTTATTTGTGCCACTGCCGTTTAGGTCATATCGGTGTAAAGCGCATGAAGAAACTCCATACTGATGGACTTTTGAAACCACTTGATTATGAATCACTTGGTACTTGCGAACCGTGCCTCATGGGCAAGATGACTAAAACGCCGTTCTCCGGTACTATGGAGAGAGCAACCGATTTGTTCAAAATCATACATACAGATGTATGTGATCCGATGAATATTGAGGCTCGTGGCGGATATCGTTATTTTCTCACCTTCACACATGACTTAAGCAGATATGGGTATATCTACTTAATGAAACATAAGTCTGAAACGTTTGAAATGTTCAAAGAATTTCAGAGTGAAGTTGAAAATCATCGTAACAAGAAAATAAAGTTTCTACGATCTGATCGTGGAGGAGAATATTTGAGTTACGAGTTTGGTGTACATTTGAAACAATGCGGAATAGTTTCGCAACTCACGCCACCCGGAACACCACAGCGTAATGGTGTGTCCGAACGTCGTAATCGTACTTTACTAGATATGGTGCGATCTATGATGTCTCTTACTGATTTACCGCTATCGTTTTGGGGTTATGCTTTGGAGACGGCCGCATTCACGTTAAATAGGGCACCATCAAAATCCGTTGAGACGACGCCTTATGAACTATGGTTTGGCAAGAAACCAAAGTTGTCGTTTCTGAAAGTTTGGGGCTGCGATGCTTATGTGAAAAAGCTTCAACCTGATAAGCTCGAACCCAAATTGGAGAAATGTGTCTTCATAGGATATCCAAAGGAGACTATTGGATACACCTTCTATCATAGATCCGAAGGCAAGACTTTTGTTGCTAAGTTCGGAAACTTTCTGGAGAAGGAGTTTCTCTCGAAAGAAGTGAGTGGGAGGAAAGTAGAACTTGACAAGGTAACTGTACCTGCTCCCTTATTGGAAAGTAGTGCATCACAGAAAACTGTTTCTGTGACACCTACACCAATTAGTGAGGAAGCTAATGATAATGATCATGAAACTTCAGAATAAGATACTACTGAACCTCGTAGATCAACCAGAGTGAGATCCGTGCCAGAGTGGTATGGTAATCCTGTTCTGGAAGTCATGCTACTAGATCATGATGAACCTACGAACTATGAAGAAGCGAGGGTGAGCCCAGATTCCGCAAAATGGCTTCAAGCCATGAAATCTGAGATGGGATCCATCTATGAGAACAAAGTGTGGACTTTGGTTGACTTGCCCAATGATCGGCAAGCAATTGAGAATAAATGGATCTACAAGAAGAAGACTGACGCCGACGGTAATATTACTGTCTACAAAGCTCGACTTGTCGCAAAAGGGTTTCAGCAAGTTCAAGGGATTGACTACGATGAGACCTTCTCACCCGTAGCGATGCTTAAGTCTGTCCGAATCATGTTAGCAATTGCCGCATTTTATGATTATGAAATTTGGCAGATGGATGTCAAAACTGCATTCCTGAATGGATTTCTGGAAGAAGAGTTGTATATGATGCAACCAGAGGGTTTTGTCGATCCAAAGGGAGCTAACAAAGTGTGCAAGCTCCAGCGATCCATTTATGGATTGGTGCAAGCCTCTCGGAGTTGGAATAAATGCTTTGATAGTGTGATCAAAGCATTTGGTTTTATACAGACTTTCGGAGAAGCCTATATTTACAAGAAAGTGAGTGGGAGTTCTGTAGCATTTCTGATATTATATGTGGATGACATATTACTGATTGGAAATGATATAGAATTTCTGGATAGCATAAAGGGATACTTGAATAAGAGTTTTTTAATGAAAGACCTCGGTGAAGCTGCTTACATATTAGGCATTAAGATCTATAGAGATAGATCAAGACGCTTAATTGGACTTTCACAAAGCAAATACCTTGACAAAGTTTTGAAGAAGTTCAAAATGAATCAAGCAAAGAAAGGGTTCTTGCCTGTGTTACAAGGTGTGAAGTTGAGTCAGACTCAATGCCCGACCACTGCAGAAGATAGAGAGAAAATGAAAGATGTTCCCTATGCTTCAGCCATAGGCTCTATCATGTATGCAATGCTGTGTACCAGACCTGATGTGTGCCTTGCTATAAGTCTAGCAGGGAGGTACCAAAGTAATCCAGGAGTGGATCACTGGACAGCGGTCAAGAACATCCTGAAGTACCTTAAAAGGACTAAGGATGTGTTTCTCGTATATGGAGGTGATAAAGAGCTCATCGTAAACGGTTACGTTGATGCAAGCTTTGACACTGATCCGGACGATTCTAAATCGCAAACCGGATACGTGTTTACATTAAACGGTGGAGCTGTCAGTTGGTGCAGTTCTAAACAAAGCGTCGTGGCAGGATCTACATGTGAAACGGAGTACATAGCTGCTTCGGAAGCAGCAAACGAAGGAGTCTGGATGAAGGAATTCATATTCGATCTAGGTGTCATACCTAGTGCATCAGGTCCAATGAAAATCTTTTGTGACAATACTGGTGCAATTGCCTTGGCGAAGGAATCTAGATTTCACAAGAGAACCAAGCACATCAAAAGACGCTTCAGTTCCATCCGGGATCTAGTCCAGGTGGGAGACATAGAGATTTGCAAGATACATACGGATCTGAATGTAGCAGACCCGTTAACTAAGCCTCTTCCACGAGCAAAACATAATCAGCACCAAGACTCCATGGGTGTTAGAATCATTACTGTGTAATCTAGATTATTGACTCTAGTGCAAGTGGGAGACTGAAGAAAATATGCCCTAAAGGCAATAATAAAGTTATTATTTATTTCCTTATATCATGATAAATGTTTATTATTCATGCTAGAATTGTATTAACCGGAAACATAATACATGTGTGAATACATAAACAAATAGAGTGTCACTAGTATGCCTCTACTTGACTAGCTCGTTAATCAAAGATGATTATGTTTCCTAACCATGGACAAAGAGTTGTCATTTGATTAACGGGATCACCTCATTAGTTGAATGTTCTGACTGACATGACCCATTCCATTAGCTTAGCACCCGATCGTTTAGTATGTTGCTATTGCTTTCTTCATGACTTATACATGTTCCTATGACTATGAGATTACGCAACTCCCGTTTGCCGGAGGAACACTTTGTGTGCTACCAAACGTCACAACGTAACTGGGTGATTATAAAGGAGCTCTACAGGTGTCTCCAAAGGTACATGTTGGGTTGGCGTATTTCAAGATTAGGATTTGTCACTCCGATTGTCGGAGAGGTATCTCCGATTGTCTTTTATTTTCTTTCTTTTTTCTTAATTTTTATTTGGTTTTCTCCTGGTTTATTCTCTTCTCCCTTTTTTGTTTTTTCCTTGATTTTCTTATTTTCTTCTCCATTTTTGTTTTCTGTGTTTCTTTCATTGTTTTTAACGGTTTTTATTTTCTTACTCATTTTCCTTCTTCTTTTTTGTTTCTTTCTTGGTTTTCAATGCTTTTTTGTTTTATTTTGTTTCTTTTATTTTTTTTACTAATCTGGATTTTTGTTTTGTATCATTCTTTCTACATTTGTTTCTTTGGATTTATTTTTCATTCTTTTTTCTTTGATTTATTTTATTTCTTTTTGGGTTTCATTATTTGGGTTTTCCTTGTTTCTTTTGTTTTTCTTTCCATATTTTTTCTATATGTCAATAACATTTTTCTAATTTACATTTAATATTTTTAATACATGGTTAACATTTTTTCTGTCACTTTATTATACAAATTCAAATGCTTGATTACATTATTTGAATACATGGCCAACACTTTTCCTATAAACAGTTTTAAACTTTTTCATATGTTTTCATATGATTTTTCAAACAAAATATTAACATTTTCTAATACATGGTTAACCATTTTTCTATGCACATTTAACATCTTTTCAAATGCTTGATTAACATTTTGTAAATGCACTATTAACATTTTTTAACACATAGTCAACATTTTTTTATACACATTCAACATTTACAAAATGCTTGATTAACATTTTTCTATACTTGCTTATCATTTTCACAAATATTTGATTAAAATTTTCTATATACATGATTCAAAATTCATCAATTTTTAAATACATGGTATAAAAAATCTAGACACATTTAACATTTTTGAAATGTTTGATTAAATTTTTTGAAATACTTGTTCAACATTTTTTTTCAAACATTTTTATATACATGATCAAGAAATTTCAACAATATTTCTGTACATGGTCACCATTTTTTCTATATACATTAAAAAAATTCAAATGTTTTGTCTAGAATTTTCAACAATATTTTTGTACATGGTCACCATTTTTTCTATACACATTTTTTTAATATATGATCAAAACATTTTTGAAAATTCTTGTTCAACATTTTTGAAAATTCTATACACATTAATATTTTTATATACATGATCAAAAGATTTCATCATTTTTTTAATATATGGTCAACATTTTTTGTATACACATTCAATATCTTTCAAATGCACGATTTACATTTTTCGAAATATTATGTAAAGTATTTTTTATAATATATGTGTTTAGAATATTTGAAAGTGTAAAAAAGAAAAAATGGAATAAAACATGTGAAAAAAAACACAATAGAAAACAAGGCAGTGCACTACCCCGAAATTGGCCGGCCAATATGCTCGGGTGCGTTTCAGGGAGTTGGAAGCCTCGACTCGCTGAACGCGAGACACAGGCGCTCCCACATTTAGATCTATCGGTACATGACCCACAGCTTCAATCTAATGGGCGGTCCTGGCACCTTCATGGGAAGTTTCCCTCGGTTTGGAAGCTCCCAGTATGTTTTTTCTTTTTTCATTTTGGTTTGTTGACCTGGTTCTGTTTAGGTTTTTTTTTTTTACTAGTTAGCTGCCCGTGCGTTGCTACGGAACAATAAATTATACTCCCTCCATTCATAAATGAAAGATTTTGTAAAGACTCCATTATGGACCACATACGGATGTATATAGATGCATTTTAGTGTGTAGATTTGCTCATTTTGCTCTCTATGTAGTCCATAGTGAAATCTCTACAAAGATTTATATTTAGGAACGGAGGGAGTGTAATCAAGGGATTAGGTATGTTTGGTTTCAAAGTGCGCACACATGCCAATTTAACATGTATGCTATGTATCATGAAATTATCATCATAAGAAGTTAACTGGCAATTAGCAAACGTATAACGATCCAATGAGCAGTAAGAGAACTTAAAAAAATCATTGCACATACCACGAAGGACATGTTTAGAACAGATCACATCATATAGTGAGCTAGTACAAAATACCTATATCTTAAATAAGGGAAGTTGGAGCTCTTTATCTTTTATACGGTAATAACATTCCTCTGACTACCTAGATAAGAGATACTTAGTCTAAGTTTTCTTGATATAATCAAGATATGAAGGTACTGGAGAGCTGCGTCTCCGATTCTGTATCCCCTGAAAATTCTACACGGCATGATGATCAGATTGCTGAAAAAATTGTGGCGTGCGGAGATTTCAACTATCGGGTGTTGCATGATAATATGGTTCTGAACTTGAGGGCAATCGAACATGCATCTGAATATATGCGCAATCTGAAGTCAACAGAAGAAATGAACATAGAGCAACATAAGATAAACTAACATAGAAGTAACACTTTATCAGAAAGGGAGAAATGCGGTATTAATAAGACAATTTTAGCCACAACTTTTTCCAATAATAATATGCTAGCTACATATGTATGCATCTGAATATATGCGCAATCTGAAGTCAACAGAAGAAATGAACATAGAGCAACATAAGATAAACTAACATAGAAATAACACTTTATCAGAAAGGGAGAAATGCAGTATTTATAAGGCAATTTTAGCCACAACTTTTTCCAATAATAATATGCTAGCTACATATGTATCGGCAAAAATAATACAGAGCGTACGGCACAACTACAGTATGGCACATAATGCATGAGGCACATACTAATTATTCTCTTTGTAGGGCATATGCCAACAATCATGAACGGCTATAGAGCTGCAGTTCTTGGTTGCTTGCTATGAAATTATATAAGATATTACAGCATGGACAAGCAATAGATATAACTTCCAGTAGTGCATTAGATATTCGAAACACAGACCACACACCTAAATACTGGTAGTAAAGTAGCAGCCCTGTTCCACTGAACTATTGGAAATGCTTGTTCACAAAAATTTGGAGCTCACCATGTTAAGCATACAAGCTTCCTCTGAAGGTATTGTCCAAATTTGTAGTTCTATTATCAAGAACTTTGTATACATGCAACTTATTGTGTTTCCCTGACTCTAGCCCATGTAGCAATGAGTTTTACTTCTGTATTGGAGTACAGAACAACAATAAACAATTGTCGCAGAAGATAACTTAATGATCTATTGTGATCAAAATTCTGATCATAAGCAAAATAAATTATACTATACAAGTATATGTAGGCCTTCTTTGGTTTGGAGGAATCTTGTAGGATTTCTAGAGGATAGGATTTTTGTAGGAAAAATTTCTATGGAGCCCTTTGGTTTGTACGAATGGATTCCTATTCCTATGTAGGATAGGAATCAATCCTTCACATTTCAAAGGGAAAAAACATTAGCCTAGACTCAATGGAAAAAATCCTATCCTATGAATCAAATGACATCTCTTAACCTCTTAACCTATAGGAAGTGAGATGCATGCCTTCCTATGATTTTCCTATTTCAATGATATTCCTACCCTATGAACCAAAGGAAGCCCAAATGTTGATATGCAACATGTAGCTGTAGATGAGTATCCCAGCAAAGCGTGGAGGCCGAGCATGCCAGCAGCGGCGCGTCATGCCGAGGAAGCAGCACAGACACTCAGCTGACGGGAAGACGATGTGCCAATGTGATTGCGCTGCCACCGGCGGCAGCAGATATCCCTGAAACGGTGGAACCTGAGAACTGAGGCGACATGTCCTCGTCAAGTTCTTTAAATTAATAAAGCCCACAACGGAACAGGCAGAGTATCACCACGAGACGATCATTACACGAATTACCAAAAGCAAAAACAAACGCCACAGGCAAAGCTAGCGACTAAGACAGGAAGGGTTCACAGCCGGGCGGCGAGCATGATACAAGGCCGAAGCCCATAGTCAAGAGCGTGCAGGCTCACGAAACAGAAGACAAAAGATCACTCCCTACGTCAGGGAGGAGGCGCCGGCTCCCTAGCCGCCAGATACACCTGGTGAACTCGATCTTGCATGTGCTTCAACATCTCAGAGTCCTTCCGCTTCGCCAACGGACTCCACTGCTGCAGTAGGATAGAACATTTGCATATGATATTAGCCGGGTGCGATGGGAAATATCCCTCAATGGTAAATTTGTTGCGGGTTAGCCATAAGGACCATAACATGGCCCCAATACTAGTCCACATCACGCGCTTGAGTTGACCTTGGACCGAGTCCAGAAGTCCCACAAGATCGGAAGAGGAGCACGGGTCCCATGGGACGCCGGCTGCCTTGCGCAAAGCGCTCCAAGCAAACCTAGCTAAAGGGCATTGGAAGAAAACGTGGTTTGCGTTCTCGGAATTCCCACATAATGCACAAGGACCCGTTGCCGGGCCATTCTGTTTTGCAATGTTGAGGGACGTGGGAAGGCGATCCCTGAACATTTGCCAAAGAAATACTTTGATCTTCAGCGGCACGCGTGCAGGCCAAAGTCCTTTCGCCTCCCTCCGTACCGACCTTTGGCAAAGTTTGTTGTGTAAGAACTTGACCGAGGCGTTTAGATGCCACGACATCCTATCTGGCTCATTTGTCAGCGCAACGGGAGAAACCACTTCCAGCCTATGAAGCACCGATACGGCGACACTGATACGGTGATACGGGTACGGCGATACGGGATATGGCAATTTCTAAAAACAGCAATACGGCGATACGGCAAGCATATATAAATTTCTAGTTTTGTAGCAAGCAATTTTATGATTTTATCCAACCAACGTTACTACATTAGCAAGCACCAACAGATCGAAGTACAGGTACAGCACACTTATGACTATGAGAGAGTACTACTACTACCTACATCAACGGATCAATGATACTACATCAACAGAAGCCAGCGGCAGCCCAGCAGCCAATCATACACCAACGGATCAACTACACATCAGTACGCATCAGGGCTCGGGCAAATAGTTCACCTTGCGGTGGCGGCGGAGAATAGCAGAAGACTCGAGGCAGGGAGGCGACTCCAGGGAGTTGGGTCGGCGGCGGCGAGCCACTACAGGCGGCGAGGTGGCGACGGTGGCGGCGGCAGTCCTGAGTCAGCCCTCGATCCCTGGTGTGGTCGTGGGCTATTGGGCTCGCTCGCGGCTGCGCTCGGTCGCCTCGCTTGTGTCCCAGGCGTGTCGCGCGCGTGTCCCGGCCGTATCGGCATTTTTTCTTTATTTTTTAAATCAAAAAATGGGATACTTCTGGGATACCCGTATCTAAGCCATATCTGGCGTATCGGCGTATCGGCGACGTCCTGTACGACGATACAGAAAATTCTGACGTATCGGTGCTTCGTAGGTTCCAGCAAGGAGCCCCACCTTGCTAACTCTGGTGCATTAAGAGGCTCGTCTAAATTAACACAACATACTTCTCTTCTGCATTGGACGCCGCCGCTGTTCGTGAGCACACGGAGGAAGCGACCGGTAGCAGGCTGATGCTGCTCGGGCTCGTGTTGGCGTACATGCAGGCACCAGCAGCGTTCAGCACACGGCGCCAGCGGACAGTGCCATGGAGCGCCCACAGCCCGACCTACTTGGCAACGGAAGCCTGGACCTCCTGCCGGGTGGCCGGGGGCGTAGGCGTAGATGGCCATCTTTCTAAATGGGTTGATGTGGAATATCACCAATTGGAGAAGAAGAAAAAGTCACGCCCAATCAGGCCAACACGACCTCAAACGAACGCCCGTTTTGTCTGAATTTCGTTCGTTTAGAATAGCAATGGATAGCAAAACGGACATACACGTCCGGCTCATGTTGGAGGCACACTCATGTTGGAGGCACAAAACGCGGCCAACTACCCCAAAACGTTCGCCTGCACTTTAGCCCACGTCTGCGTCTTGTCCGTCTACGAGCTCGTCCGTCCATGTCTGCGCCTCGTTCGTCCACGAGCTCGCGCCCTCGCTCTCGCCCCGCCGCATCAGTGCTCGCCGGGGTGTAGCAGCAGCAGCCAAACTCGCTCGCGCCTGTCCACCCGACTGTCCGGTCACGCCGCGCTCGCCGGCACAGATGTTGCAGCTGCTCGCCTCGTGCCTCGCCTGCTCGCCAGCACGGAGGCTGCAGCAACAACCACGCCCGCCCGCGCCGTGCCTTGCCGGTGCGCTAGCCCACGCGGCGAAGCTGCGGCCTGCGCACAGGACAGCGGCTGGCTAGCTAAGCTAGCTAGCTAGCACAAGCAGCAGGTGCGCGTGCTCGCGCCGCCGCCCACGGCCGCGTCCTGTCGCAACACGCCCGCCTGCACGCCGTGTCCGCCTATGCCTGCGCGCTCGCCTGCCGTTGCAGGCCGTGCCCGTCTACTCCCGCGCCCGCGAGCTCCTGCCGTTACGTCCACGCTTGCGCCCGCGCAATGCCCAGCCCGCCCCGCGCATGGCCGCGCCGTGCGCGCGCCCCGCCACGCCCGCTGCGAGCTCTTCCGTGCCGCGCCTTGCTACGCGCCTCGCCGCGCGCGCCCTGCCCCGCCCACTGCGTGCCCCGCCGCGCGCCCAGCCGCCCCGCGCACTCGGCTGCCGCGCCGTGCTGCCGCCCTCGTCCTGCGCTCCTACCGCCTCGCGGGCGCCCGCTTGCCGCCCCACCGGACTCCCCGCCGCCTGCCGCCTGCCGTCGTGCCCGCTCGCCGCCCCGCCGGCCACCCGCACCCTCCCGGCTAGCGCGCGCGCCAACCGTCGCCCGTGCCTGCTGTCGCGCCCACTGGCGGCTCCAGGAATTTGCAACCGGATGTTCATGTGTATTCATTTTGTCAAAATCATTGCTGTTTTTCAAGAATTGTTATTGTTTTGCCAAAATAAACACTGTTTTGTATAAATCATGGGTATTCATACGAAGACTCAAGAATACCCCTAGCGCCGCCCCTGGCCGCGCCCTCTCGCCAGCGCCAGCCCCTTGACTGCCCTCGCCCACTCGTGCCATCCCCGTGCTCCCCGCCTACTGTCGTGCCCTGCCTTGGTCGCGCCCTCCTGCACGCCATCGCAGCAGCCGCGCGCTCGCCGATTCTCGCCCGCCTCGCTTGCTTGCCGGCGCATGCAGCAGTGGGTGGATGGGTTGGTGGGCCCTTTTTATTTGTATGACAGGCGGCGCACACTTCACATGCAAGCGGACCAGGCGGACGAGGAGTGGCCAGAGAGTGTCTGTTTGTGTCCGCTTTGGCCTCAAAACGAGACCAACTTTGATCAAGAGATGGGATGAAACGGACACGAAACAGACAAAAAAAATAAAATGGGGTCTGCCACTGGGTCGTCTGGTACGTCCGTTTTACCCCAAACGATACACCCGGACAAAATGGGGTCGTGCGGTGGAGTTGGCCTCATGCCCCGTGCGTGGATTGTGCCGGGAGTAGGGCTCATCCCATCTTTCGGTCATAGTTTTTCCAGATGAAATCCATTCGGGGGGTGGTAGGACGGGAGAGCAGAGAAATTTGGACATGACAGCAACCCCCGCCATGGCTCCCTCTTTGACGGCTTGCACTGCCAGATCTAGAAGGAGAGATACGGGGGAAGCTTAGTAGTCAAAATCCGATTTAGCGAGGCGCTAACTACTCCTATAACTGAAGATTTTCAAGTGGGAGGATCCCTCACGCAAATTAACTCTGGCGGTCGCCGCGGAAGAGATGGGAGGGGCCGCCGGCGAGGAATTTGAGAGGGATTCCCGAAGACTCCTCTGTTTCGCGAGAGACGAAGAAACATCGAGACTGTTATGTGTCAGATGTCTTCCCTAGATTTTTGTACGATATGTGGGGTGTTTCTGCAAAAAGTGCAGTTGAGTGGCTCTGGATTACGCGCCTCACTTCCAGCCTTACATTTCAAATTGGACGACACAGATTGCACGAAGGCAGGCACGCCATCGTCGCCAATTGCCATTTTTATAGGAGTAGAGATATGTGATTTTTTTTAATAGTTCATGAAATTTTCTCACTGTTTTTGTATTTTTTTTTCAAATTCATAAGCGTTTTTTTAGTTCTGCAGTCTTTTTCAAATGTTTGATTTTTAATATTTTATGAACTTTTAAAAATATCAGTTATTTTTTAAAAATGCGAACTTTTTAAAATTCTGGATTTTTTTTAGTTTTTGTGAACTTTTTGTAATTCAATTTTTTCCTATATTTTTAAAAAACTTCCAATTCATGATTTTTTTTCAGACTCCTGTTTTTTTAAGTGAACGGTCAATTTGTCAATGATCAACCGAAAATCAGGCAAGAACAGCACGTAGCGCTAGATGGGCCGTCCCATACAGGCACCTGAAGCGCTGCAACAACAACAGTGGGGAGGTCCAGCGGGCAGGCGTGGTGAGCACTCTCAAATCATTCAGAAAAACAGTGGGCGGTAAATTACATCCAGTTTCATACATTCAGTGATCAGTCCTGCTAGTGAAGTAGTGATAAATAATAGCCTGATAATTTGATCATATGCAAATTGCAATATAAGTAGTCATGGGCAAGGAAAATCAGTCCGAAAGAAGCATTGATTTGGTCTTTAGAAGAAAAAGAGATGACATATCTTCTAGCTCAATTTTGTGACATGTCCTTACGATACATAATTTGAGAAAAAAATTACTCTTCTTTAGTCCAGCCCGCCCAACTTTTTCTTTCAAACTCCACCACTAGCGGTAATAGACACTGCCATGTTTGATGCTAGCTAGCTAAGCTTTTTTTATGCTGGCTGGTGTTTTAGTAGTAAGAAAGTTCATCATACTGAAAACAACTAGACCCAAATAAAAAACTTAAAGCCTGTTTGAAATCTCTCCACTCCACCAAATCCGGTCCAGTATTTTGGACTCCACAGAGTCTGTGGAGTTCGGTTTTAGCCACTCCGTAAAAAAATGGACTAAAGGTTATTCCACTCCGCTCTTTTGACTCCACAGAACCCGTGGAGCTCAGCGTCGTTCCCTCCGCTCCGTCCACTCCAGGAGCGCACTTGGAGAGGATACGAACAGGGTCTTACTATCAGAAACAAATCCCTCAATCCGTCGCAAAAAAGGAAACAAATCCCTCAAAAAAAATATCAGAAACAAAAGTGAAGAAAGTCACCGTTGACAAAGAAAATTAGCCAAAATTCAAGGCCCAGTTCTCATTAGCTACCATTCACACCGTGATATATATTTATTTTCAATTTAGATATGAAATTTTTGCCGTAATATTGTAGCGACCCGATCTCAGACGGTCAAGTCTCTGTGCTTAAGTGTCATCCCTGGATCGGTATGCTGACACACACAGTACTCGAGGATTTATAACAGAGGTAAATCACATGTAAAAAGTAACGTAAATACTATTACCTCAATCCAAATAGCGGAAGTAACAAGGTTGTGGATTCCCATCAACACCAACGGCAAAGTTGAGTGTAGAAATAGTAACCCTAACGTATCACTTACTCGTCGTAAGATTCCTGCAACATGAGACGTTGCAGCCACAAAGGGTCAATACATTGAATGTACTGACAAATTCACACCATAGAAAATGATGAATAAAGTCTATCACTGCATGCATATTTGGCTGGTGGAAAAGCTCTATGGTTATAAGGTTTTTGCGAAAAGCCAATTTTTCCCTATTACAAAGGAATAAATTTTATTTAACTATCATGGTGGTTGTTAATCATTGAGAATGGTTGCCAGCATTCTCAATCCCAATTAAGTAACATCATTAAACCGAACAAAATTATTTAAAGTCACATGATGAGATTCACATGATAAACCAAGTACTAGATACTCAAAACGTCCATAACCGGGGACACGGCTAATCATGATTAGTTTATACACTCTGCAGAGGTTTGCGCATTTTCCCCACAAGACTCGATCTCCTCCGTTGGATTTCTCGCACTACATGGTGTTTGAGAAACGGATGACCGAGACATAGTCTTTCAGAAGCGTTTGCACCTTACGATGGGTAGACCGTACCACCTACAACCCCTACATCTGCTAGTCTACCACTGTAAGAGTTCACACAACTTAATCAACTATACTAGAGCCCATAATAGCTTGTGGCTGCACACGGAAGTTTCTAGTATGAATAATCTCATGATCCCTTTGAGCCTGGGTGGCGGTCCATAAAAAAACAGGCAATCCTGGAATACCCAGATGCCTAGACAGACAATCGCTGGAATACCCAGGTGCCTCAATCCACCCAGATGTGTGTTAAAGTTGTCACCTTAAGTAAACCATTAATTAACAATCTCACATCAGTCATGAAATACTCTCAAACCCAATCCACGTCTACGAGCATAGCATGTCAATATAAGCATAACGTAATAGTAACTCTCAAGGTTTGAATGCAGGGTAATAGGTTCCTACCTCATCAACTACTTCCCAATACCCACATGTTAATAACATCCTAACCATGCAATGTTTGAGGATTGGAACTAATGCATAAAAACTGGGTGATAAAGGGTATGATCAAAGTGTGAACTTGCCTGCAATGTTGATGAAAATGATTCACACTCAAAACTCTTGATAGTTCTACTCGTCACACTCCGATCAATCTATCGTAAGCAAGCAATAGTAACCACACATAAGCAATCACTCAAAGATCGGAGAGAACAAAGAAAACAATTCGGAAAACGTCAAAACCAAGCAAATAACTCTTGCAACATAAAATAATTTCTAACAATATCAAAATTAAGTGAATTTAGCCTTATCAGAAAGTTTAGGTCAAGAGCTTCGATTTGCAAAAAGAATCAACTCAAACAGAGCTACGAAACTCAAGTTATGATCAAACGAAGTTTGAATACAAATCTGGTCTAATTCAAATTTTAAAATTTGAAAAACATGTTTGGGTTGGATTACTGGATAGAGGGGATCATAACGAAGAAGTGGGCATTGGTTTCTTTGGATTTGGGCAAACGAGTAAAAAGTTATGCCTATTTAGCTGTTTTATGAAAGAAAAAATAGCTACGGGCTAGGGTCTAATGTATAAATACGTAGACTAATTGATAATATAATTATTTTATCGTATTAGTCTAAAAATAATAAATTACGGAAATATAAGAAGAAAAAAAGCAAAGAAAGATACCATTATAAGGCAGAGAAAAGATGACTTTGGAGAGAAGAGAAAATTTTTAGAAGTCGCGCCGGAGAGGAGAACTATATTTTTCTTAAATGAATCTAGTCAAATCAAAATATTGATTTAACTCGAATCAGATGATTTTTGAAGGCTCTATGGGTCTATATTTATTGATGGAAAAGAGGCTTAAAGGTCAAAGGCTAGACAATGTGGGACTAAACGTAGACGAAAATATACAAAACAGAGATGAAAAGAGGTGAGCGGCTCGCATGGGCCTAAAGGCCTTCGGCCGGCCGCGTGCACGCTGCGGTTGCAATTTTTTTTTACAAAATTCGGCCTAAGAAAAAAAATAAAAAGAATAAAAAAGGCTGGCTGGGCCTGGCCTATTTAAGAGAGAAAAGAAAAAAACAATGGGGCGTCAGAAGCTACTATACTGCGCATGTAGGCGATAAATAAATATAGGCGCACATACAGTTTTTTTAAATAGAAACATAAGGAAAACCGAATAACAAAATAAAAAAAATATATAGGCATATTATATACAGAAATTTTCAGAAAAATATTTTCTACGACATGAACATTTTTCTAGCATTAAATAAAATACACACAAATTCTGATAATTCCAAGAGTGCTCCTGCTCTTATAAGATCCAACAAAATCATTTTAAAAATACCAAAATGAAATTAAATTTATTTCTCTCCAATTTTCTATTGTAGGGAATCATGTTACCCTATTTTCGATGTATTTTATTTTTGAAGAAAAATGATTTGAATAAAATTCAAATAACTCCAAATTGAAAAATAATTCCAAAAGACTTTGAATTTGATCCTTTGAAACTCCCAACTCATATTTCATATAATTTGAAGAAGTCATTTTATCTCCTCTCGTGAAAATCATTGAGTTGCATAAAGTTTCAGAATTGAAAATATTTTCCAAATGAAATTCAAATATTTTCAACACCCCTTATCATTTAAATAAATGGAAGAAGTCATGTCATCTTCTCTCCAGGGTTTCGTGGTGAAAAGAATTTGAATTCACGGAGATCACGAATGCAAAATGAAAGTTTGGGAAAGTCCTTTTATTCCCTCTCATTTAACTTTCAAAAAGGTTTCGAATTTCACTCAATTTCACACAATCAATCAAACCGTCAATCAAATCTATCTATTTATTATAACATTCCAAAATTTAGAATTTTGGAATATTACAAACCTACCACCCTTAAAAGGAATCTCGTCCTCGAGATTTGGAGAGGCTAGAAAGAAATAGGTTAGGTTCGGGGTCTCAAAATTTCATCAATCGTCTCCGGGGTCTGGGGTGCTACCACCCTTAGAAGCATGGTTACGGTTCCATCAAAACTCATATACTCCATTTTTATTGTTAACAGTGTCGATCTTCTTGGATGCTCAGGATAATTCCTTATCCGGGCTCTTCCGGTAGTGGCATAACCTTTTCCTCAATTCTTCTGTCTTTCATCTTGGTAAGGTTCTTCTGTGACTGGGTCTTCTTAGCTGACGGGTCTGGCGCTAAGACTAAACAACTGTCGATATCTCATGGTGGTCAACAATTTATGGTTCCTTCTGCAGGAAATGGGTCTGGTTGATCCTCACCGTATAACCTACGGTTGGCAAAAGTTGCCTTGTACAAGGGAAAATTTTCTTATACCATTCTAAGGTTTAAACAGGGTTTTGATCGTCGTCTCTCTACTATAGGTAAGTCACTCAGATTTACCATCCCATATATCAAGGCGAACAATAAGAGTAAGTCGGTATGGTGATCAATCCATCCCGCACCCAAATCATTACCTTGTATACGGTTTAGCGAATCTCGCATTCTAACACTCGGTCATCCTCACAAGCATTGCAGAATTTCTCTTGTCGACGAACCAAGGTTCGGATAAATCCATTGATTCTGCAAACCAAACAAACATCTATCGTTCCTTCACAACTCTCAGGTTTTGCGTTACTCCTATAAAATCGTTTGCCGATAAACGTCGTATCTTCCTCCAGGGTTTTTCCTTCAGCAAGAATGTGCTTGCTTCTTGGCAGGTCATGGGGCCTATGGGTTATGGCCCATCTCATCACTTGTAGTCCTTGAACTTATCATCGGGCAACTGATCATTATTCCAACTTCCAACTTCCTAGTATTCTTAAATCCATCCAATGTATTGTCTTCCTTCCTTCTATTGGCACCAAACTAGGAGATGATTACTCAGGCTCATCATGGAGTTTCCATTGATCCATATTTCCGACATCATACCTCCTTTATATCCAATAGTAATTTATCTCTTCATCCTCATGGGTTATCCCACATACCGAGATAAAAACTTATACTTATGGAGTCCATATTCCACTTCGTGGAACATCATTATCCTTTCCAGGGTCAAGCGTCCTTACAGGGAATATTGGCCATCTCTGCATGGCACTTCTTCAACTGGGAAACGTGAAACACATCTTGAACTCCTGACAGTCCTTCGGGTGACTCCAACTTGTTGGCCACTTCTCCCATACGCTCCAAAACTCGGTATGGTCCTACAAATCTTGGGGCTAACTTTCCCTTAACTACAAATCGTTTAACTCCTCGCAGAGGGGTCACATGAAGACATGCTCTGTCTCCAATTTCATAGACTACCTCCTTGCATTTTTTAGTCTGCATAACTCTTCTGCCTGGACTGAGCTACCTTTAGTCTATCTCGAGTCAACTTAACATTCTCTTCTGACTCCTTGATCACATTTGGTCCAACAACTGACGGTCTCCAACTTCATCCCACATACTCTTGGGGCATCACACATATCGAGACAAAACTCGTATTCATTTTGTCCGAAATCCACTCAGTGGAGTATCCTTATCTTTTCCAGGGGTCAACGGTTCTTACAGGGTACTACCACCCTTAAAATGCACAAATCTTCCATAGACCATATTTCTCATATCCTCAGAATGTCCAAAATTCTTCTTCATAGAGTAACAACTCATAAAATCCATATCAGTACCAACAATGCTAACTTTCATTCTCAAGTGATTACAATCTCTCGCTTTTCCATTACATGTCTCAACTCAACACCTCAATATAAAAGAAAATGTTCTCACTTCTACTACTCCATTTCTTTTGTTGCAAACTCAACTATCTAGCACAAGTTTCCTTCTCCTTGGGGCATTCTCTGGCAAAGTGCCCTGCTCCATTACAACTAAAACATATTACTTCTGACAAGTATCGAGGTTTCCTTTTTGGGCAATTGTTGAGGTAGTGCCCTGACTCCTTGCACCTGTAACAGGTGATATGACTCAGGTCCTTCTTGGAATCCAATCTTCTTCTCTTCCTGGACCTTTCCATGCCAATCATGGCTTCTATTTCTTGTGGGTCATATTCTACTTCCTTTGTCGGGAATTATACTAGATCCCCATTCAAACAATTTTGGGAGATGTGTCCTTATTCTCCACATGAATAGCAAGACTTAGTGTAGGGTTACTCGGGTATTCTTTAGGCGTGTCCTCCATCTCTTCCTTCATCACAACTTCTTCTAAAATTTCCATGAGGGCTCCTTTCATTACTTCTTTCTTCTGCTGGATGGTTCGTTGTACCATGGGGTAAATGTGACACTGAGCAGGATAGTGGGTAGTCCCTTCACACAAGAAACAAGTAATCTGCCTAATTGGGCATTCTTCAACTGGGTGACTTCCTTCACAATTAGGGCATTCATCCTTGTGTTATTTATGGGTGTGTTCTATTTCTCCACAAATCTTGCATGCACAAGGTTTCTTCATATCCTTTCCATAAGGCTTCAACTTCTGGGACACAAGCCGAGACTTTGGCAGAGTCAACTTAAATTCTTTCCAAGTGGTTACTCCTTGCCATCCATTGATGGTTTGGTACATCCTCCACCAAGTAGCAGCACCTCTTTCAAAGCACTGAAGAGCATGCTGGGTCATATCCTTTCTGACTATAGGGTTATTATCTATGTGATCCTCCATGTTCTGAATCCATCGGTCTGTCTCCAACTGACTCATCGGTCCAGAAAATACAAGCTCATCTCCATTCATCCTCTATTGGGTCCATGTGGGTTTGGGGTAAGATAAGAGAGAGGGAGAGAGATACACACAATACAAACAAAAGTTTTGAAAAGACAGATTTTATTTGTGGTCGTCGGGAAAAACATCAAACAAATGACAGCTCACAAACGTCGCATCTAACATAGGTATATAACAGGGGTTTGGTCTTTTAAAGGTCAATAAATCTTCAACGTCTCCAAGCTCTTCAAGCCTTGTTCATGTCTCCAATGGCTTCTTCCGGTCATGCTTGTCTTTCTCAAGTTCTTTTGCCAGATCAACTTTGTTGACGCGAAGTCTCTCGTGACGTCCTTTAATATTCTGGAGTTGCGTTCCAAACTTGTGGTTTCAACATCCTTCACATGAACCATGGTCATATTGTCCTTCAGTTCCTGACAAATCTCCGGTATCTCGAGGTTGTAGCTCCTCCAGCTTGCCTACTTTCAGCTTTTGGTTCCTGAGTTCTTCACGAAATGCTTCCTTGTCTAATACGGCTTCATGGAGCTCCACCTTAAACTTCTTGATGTACTACTCCAGATCCTGGTGATACACCGGCTAAGGTTAAAACTTCATCTTACTAATAGGTGCTTCATCAGCCTTCTTCCATCAAATCCATTCTGAAGAAATGCATCCTTAACTCAGCACGGTGACAATAGCATCAGCAGGCGATGACATCACGGATAACCATGTTTCTGCTCTTGTCATTCCCATGAGCTATCATTCCATAGTTGATATCTCCTGCCTTAGGGTTTTCTTTAACAAAACTTAGAGTTCTCATGCTCCTTGTTTCAGTCTTTCTCCGATACACCTTGATCTCGGGTATTGACAACTTCCATAGTCTGCCAAGTTCCATAAGGGTAGCCTTCCTAGGTCATACAAATCTGGGAATTCTTCAGAGCCTTCAAATTCTACTTATCTTTGGTCTTCAACCGTTGTAGTTTCCATTATTCAGATGCACGGAAAATACTCTTCATTCTGAAGTGGTCTTAGTTGTCCGATATCTTGTACTTCTTAGAGTAGTCTCATCAGTCGAATCTTCGTGTGGTCAAAAGGGAAAAGGGGTATGGTCTCACTAAAGGGAATTTTTTAATAAGCTCAGAAGAGAAGAGAGGTACAAGATCTTTTTGAAAGGGAAAGTTGTAGAGAAAAATATTTGCTATGGGCTTGCCAGTTTCTAGGGTCACGTCCTACAGTCAACATGTGCTCTGATACCATCTTGTAGCGACCCGACCTCAGACGGTCAAGTCTCTGTGCTTAAGTGTCATCTCTGGATCGGTATGCTGACACACATAGTACTCGAGGATTTATAACAGAGGTAAATCACATGTAAAAAGTAACGTAAATACTATTACCTCAATCCAAATAGCGGAAGTAACAAGGTTGTGGATTCCCATCAACACCAACGACAAAGTTGAGTGTAGAAATAGTAACCCTAACGTATCACTTACTCGTCATAAGATTCCTACAACATGAGACGTTGCAGCCACAAAGGGTCAATATATTGAATGTACTAGCAAATTCACACCACAGAGAATGATGAATAAAGGCTATCACTACATGCATATTTGGCTGGTGGAAAAGCTCTATGGTTATAAGGTTTTTGCGAAAAGCCAATTTTTCCCTACTACAAAGGAATACATTTTATTTAACTATCATGGTGGTTGTTAATCATTGAGAATGGTTGCCAGCATTGTCAATGCCAATTAAGTAACATCATTAAACCCAACAAAATTATTTAAAGTCACATGATGAGATTCACATGATAATCCAAGTACTAGATACTCAAAACTTTCATAACCGGGGACACGGCTAATCATGATTAGTTTATACACTCTGCAGATGTTTGCGCATTTTTCCCCACAAGACTTGATAAAGGGTATGATCAAAGTGTGAACTTCCCTGCAATGTTGATGAAGATGATTCACACTCAAAACTCTTGATAGTTCTACTCGTCACACTCCGCTCAATCTATCGTAAGCAAGCAATAGTAACCACACATAAGCAATCACTCAAAGATCAGAGAGAACAAAGAAACCAATTCAGAAAACGTCAAAACCAAGCAAATAACTCTTGCAACATAAAACAATTTATAACAGTACCAAAATTAAGTAAATTTGGCCTTATCAAAAAGTTTAGGTCAAGAGCTTCGATTTGCAAAAAGAATCAACTCAAACGGAGCTACGAAACTCAAGTTATGATCAAACGAAGTTTGAATACAAATCTGATCTAATTCAAATTTAAAATTTCAAAAGCATGTTTGGGTTGGATTACTGGATAGAAGGGATCATAACGAAGAAGTGGGCGTTGGTTTCGTTGGATTTGGACAAACGAGTAAAAAGTTATGCCTATTTGAAAAATCAGGGCCAAGCTGTTTTATGGAAGAAAAAATAGCTACGGGTTAGGATCTAATGTATAAATACGTAGACTAATTGATAATCTAATTATTTTATCGTATTAGTCTAAAAATAATAAACTACAGAAATATAAGAAGAAAAAAAGCAAAAAAAGATACCTTTATAAGGCAGAGAAAAGATGACTTTGGAGAGAAGAGAAAATTTCTAGAAGTCGCGCCGGAGAGGAGAAATATATTTTTCTTAAAATAAATCTAGTCAAACCAAAATATTGATTTAACCCGAATCGGATGATTTTTGGAGGCTCTATGGGTCTATATTTATTGGTGGAAAATAGACTTAGAGGTCAAAGGCTAAGCAATGTGAGACTAAATATAGACGAAAATATACGAAACAGAGATGAAAAGAGGTGAACGAATCTCATGGGCCTAAAGGCCTTCGGCCAGCCGCGTGCACGCTACGGCTGCAGTTTTTTTTTCTTTTTACAAAATTCGGCCTAAGAAAATGAAATGAAAAGGCTAGCTGGGCCTGGCCTATTTAAGAGAGAAAAGAAAAAAAGCAATGGGGCGTCAGAAGCTACTATACTGCGTATTTAGGCGATAAATAAATATGGGCTGCACGTATAGTTGTTTTTAAATAGAAACAGAAGGAAAAACGAATAACAAAATAAAAAAATTATACAGGAATATTATATATTAAAAATTTCGGAAAAAGATTTTCTACGATATGAACATTTTTTCTAGCATTAAATAAAATACACACAAATTCTGATAATTCCAACAGTGCTCCTGCTCTAATAAGATCCAACAAAATCATTTTAAAAATACCAAAATGAAATCAAATTTATTTCTCTCCAATTTTCTATTGTAGGGAATCATGTTACCCTATTTTCCATGTATTTTATTTTTGGAGAAAAATGATTTGAATAAAATCCAAATAACTCCAAATTGAAAAATAATTCCAAAAGACTTTGAAGTTGATCCTTTGAAACTCCCAACTCATATTTCATATAATTTGAAGAAGTCATTTTATCTCCTCTCGTGAAAATCATTGAGTTGCATAAAGTTTCAGAATTGGAAATATTTTCCAAATGAAATTCAAATATTTTGAACACCCCCTGTCATTTAAATAAATGGAAGAAGTCATATCATCTTCTCTCCAGGGTTTCGTGGTGAAAAGAATTTGAATTCACGGAGATCATGAATGCAAAATGAAAGTTTGGGAAAGTCCTTTTATTTCCTCTCATTTAACTTTCAAAAAGGTTTCGAATTTCACTCAATTTCACACAATCAATCAAACAGTCAATCAAATCTATCTATTTATTTTGGGATGTTACAAATATTATATCTACCAAAAAATGGTATTTATATCCTGAAAAATTCTCTTAAATTTTCAGTGTTTTCCCCTCGGCACTAGGGCTTATATCAGGCCTAGGCTATAGGCCCTAGCATTCATGGCCCTGCCAAAAGCCAGCGATGTTGTTGTAATGGACAGGGTATGGGCAGGGCAGAGCAATGTCATACCTATACCCGTATATTTAGTGGGTACAAAATTCTATCCATAATCGTGTCTACGGGTATGAAACTTTACCCATACCCGTACCCGTCGGGTACCAACCCGATGGGTACCCGTACCCATTGGGTACCTAGCGGGTAGAAGAAATAGTAAGTTGTTCACAATTTTACACTCATTGATAGCACATTTGACAAAAAAATCAATCATCTGAGCTCAATGACAAGTAGATGAGTATATGACCTCTATCAAAATTTCAAAAAATCACAACATACTCATAAGTCAATACGAGTAGACGAGTCACATGAAAAATTAATGATTAATTGACGATAACTTAACATTAGTTTACGAGTGGGCAGGGTATGGGTATACCCGCGGATACAATCATATGCTTGTACCCTGCCCATGCCTTAACGTGTAGGGTATGGGTACTACTCATGGGTATAAAAGTGTGCTCATACCCTGCCCATGCGGGTACAGTACCCACGGGTATCCATACCCATGGTTAAAATTGCCATCCTTAGTCGGGCAGAGCATAGAGCTCGACGCATTAAGTTAGATGGGGTTACCCCTCAGAAAAAAGAGATGGGGTTACGATTCAATTATGAGCTCTCATGTGTTCGTATGCATTTGGATGACCAGTAAATAAGATGAAATGAAATATATGAATCTTTTAGTTGAAAATATGACTTGTTAGTAAATTATGTTCATGCAAATTTTCATGAACAAATAATATTCAAGGGTAAAACTTGGTTCCATTTTTTTGAGGGATAAAAAAGAACTTGGTTTCATTGATCAAATGCAATGGAGCCAGGGCTTTTGGGCCCTTTTCCTCTAAAGAGTAGTATTCGTGGTGCTTGGAGCAATAAATAAATAAAATCAGTGTTATAAAAAGCTTCAAATATAGAAAATTCGGAGCGGGTTTTTACATAGCAGAACAAATGTTGTTTTTTCACGGAAATTTTGATGCAATTGGGCACACAAATATGTTTGTTTACTTTCTTCTTGGCATTTTCCAGACTGTACTGTTCATCATGGTGCACATGAGCTCGGAAGCCAAAACTCCATGTCCAACAAAGTTAGTGTTTCCATGTCATTCTGAATATTGGGTTACGAGGTTACTTGCATCCTCACTTACCTGCACAGTACAGTACTGCCCGTCGTTAATGGGTCATTGAAACCGAAGAGACGGCGCCATCAAAAGCTAGTACTGAAAAACCCCTTTTTATGGTTAGATATCGAGGGATCAGCAGAGAAGTAACTGCAAAAGCTTTTGCACTTTGGTGTCCTGGCGTCTACTAAAAGTACTGTTGTCTTGCCAAAGAAACCTTGTAGTATGAAGATGCCATAGAGATTACCGACCAGCATTGGCAAAAGACATGAATTTAACCTCAAGGCGAAACTATTTCACAAACTAAACTATATTAAAAATATTTCATCCAGCTGACTCCTAATGTGCAGCGTCTAACAGCAAGGCGCTACACTTTATTGTGCAGCGCCTAACACATATGCGCCACACTGTGCAGCGCCTAGCTGTAAGGAGTTGCACTACACTGTGCAGCGCCTATCTGCAAGGAGTTGCACAGTAGAGTGCATCGTCTTACTGTTGGGAGCTGTACAAAAGGGTCAGAGGTGTGAAATATTTCCAAAAACAGTTTAGTTTGTGAAATACTTTCGTTTTGAGGTCAAAATTGTCAATTCTGCCGCCAGCATTTACCCAACCTTTGGTGACGATCCGTCGTTCTTAGACCCTGTTTGGTTCATAAGTCATAAGACTTTTTTTAGTCCTAACTAAAAGCAACTCCAACGGGCTGATTCAAATGGACGGCGCTTTTGTCCGCTTTTCGTCCGTTTGGATCGGCCGTCCGCCCGACGTCCGCCTTCAATTAGATTTGGGTCGGTAGTGCGCCTAATGCGCCGACCCATTTCATGATCGCGCGTGCTGGTTTTGGCGCTCTAGCGCGCGGGAAAGGTTCGCGTGCTGGTTTTGATGCGGTCGGCGCTCGTTATAAGAAGGCGCTCCCTCCACACTATGTCCGCCGCCCACTCGTCTCGCCCCTTTTCACTAGCCTCGCCGCCTCTGCGCCACCATGTTGATGCGCCGCTTGGGCGCTTCGGATTTTCGCGGAGTCCGCGAGCGTCGCTCCGGCGCCTTCTCCTTTGAGATCTGGTTTGGCGAGAAACGCCTCATTCTCGGCACCTTCGACACTGCAGAGGAGGCGGCCCGCGCGCACGACGCGGCGGCGTGGTGCCTCCTGAGGCCTCGTCGGGAGATGAATTTCTCCGACGTGTCGAGCCAGCGGGCGCAGGATCTCACGCCTCTCCCGCGGCTTTTCACCAACAAGGATCGTCGTGACCATCGGAGGCGGCAACGCCGCCTCATCATCGCCGAGATGGACGTGGAAGCCATGATGGTGTGGTGTGAACACTTCCCGCATGACATCGTCGACGAGTGCCAGTTCTACAAGCAAATGAGGGTGGAGAGGGAGGCGAGGAGGACGGAGCAAGCCGCCTATCGGGAGGACAAGTGTGCGCGAAAGCAAGCCGCTCAATTGAACCTGAAGTTAGGAGAAGCGTCGTCCTGGGACTCCATGGACGAGCGGTATGCTGACGCCTACATTCAGACGTTGGAGGATGACATTACCGAGTCGAAGTCAGAAAACGACGAGTAGTTCATCTTTTTTTATCTGTCTATGCTAGAACTATCCATGTATCCTTTTTCTATCGGAAAAAATGGCTAGCGGTGTCGGCGACGAAGCAGGCGGGCGACGGTGTGCTGTTCGATGGGGAGAGGACAATGTGCCACCGACCAGCGGGCTCGGGGAGGAGAGAGGGCGAGCGCGCGTGCGTCCGTTCCGCGCCGAGGCAAATCCAGCTCAAAAATGGACCGGGTATGGGTCGGCAGCCGGACGAAAGCAAACACGCGTCCGTTTGGGTCGGCGCGTTGGGCCGCCTTTTCTGTCCGCGCCGATCCAAATGAACGGCGACGGACGAAATGGATCGCCCCATTGGAGTTGCTCTAAAAAGTCGTTAGTCCCTAAAAATCCCCATCTGTTTGGTTTCTGGGACTAAACATGGACTTATGGACCATGTTACAACTATAAGTCCCAAAAAGACTCTCCTTAAGGATCTTCTTTCATAAGTCCCAAATGCCCACTTTATAGGCCTCCTTTGGTTTAGAGGAATTTCATAGGAATTCTAGAGGATAGGATTCTTATAGGATTTTTTCCTTTAGAGCCCTTTGGTTCATAGGAATGGATTCCTATTCCTACATAGGATTGGTTCCTATCCTCCACATTTCATAGGAAAATAAAAAAGAGCCTAGACTCAATGGAAAAATTCCTTTGATGTCAACCAAATGACATCTTGTTTCCTGTTCCTACTCATAGGATTTGAGATACATGTCATCTCATTTCCTACAAGATTCCTATTCCTATGATAATCCTATCCTATGAACCAAAAGAGGCCTAAGTCCCTATAGTCCCTCCTGTTTGATTTAGACGGGACTAAAAGGACCTTTTTAAGTCCCTATACCAATAAGTCCCTGTAAACAAACACCCCCTTACTAATAATAATAGAAAACCTTTGTAGCTCTGTCATAGCGTACTTTTTTGCCTCCGACTTTATGTAGCTTTATCATTTATGATGACTACAGTATTGACCATGGTTACATCACCATGATTGGCTATCTCGACATCGACATTAATGGCTACGTCTACAACAACTTACTGGCAACAACTCCAGTTGTAGCATCCACGCCACTCTCCTTCCGACTACGGGAGGAAATAGAGGAGAGACATGGAAGACACCGGAAGGGGATGCAGTCACCGCCCCAGATGCCGACCCATCAGAGACGCAGGTGATGATGGCGAAGTGAAGAAGACGACGCGAGAACGATACTTCAAATTCAGTCGCAATCGTCCACTTCACTCCCACTATGACCAGGGGATTGGGGGAAGGGGGATGGGGATGTTAGAATACATATTGGGTTTGAGTTAAAGATAAGAAGATAGAGATAGAATTAGTTCAAACATGTTATGTCTTGTCTTGTACTCTAAATCTCTACCCCACAATGTACCTCTATATATACTCCATATGAGCGTCAGATCAATATAAAAACAAACAATAGAAATATTAGCCATCCTACAATTTCAATATTACTATATTTCTTGTAGTCCAATTCAATCTTCCCGACAAAACTGCATGGGATCTCCTTGGCCACGAATCTCCTGAGGCGACCCCAACCCCTCTCGTACTCGGGGGAGCCAACCCTAGCGCCGCCACTCCTCCCCTCCCTCCACCTCTCTCGTCTTGTCGCTGCCGGAGGGTGTAGGAGATATGCCCTAGAGGTAATAATAAATGATATTATTTATCTCCGAGTTCATAATTATGTTTATGTTCTATGCTATAACTGATATGGTTCTCGAGTCTGCAATAACCACGAGGCTCGGAGGAAGACTCATATGCACGTGTGGAATAATAAACGGTAAAATATATTCCTAGTCTGGCCTCTAAGACTAGCTCAAGTGTTGCATGATGGTTCTGTTTTCCTGATCATGGGCATGTCTATGCCAGCAACCTTGAGGGCACAATGTTAAGAGAACATTTGTGTTGAATCGACCCGGATTGATGTTATGCTAAGAGATTCATTCGTCACAAGTTAATGGTACATAACACAGAGATGGTTAACGTTTGCATGATTCCTTAGACCATGAGAGTATCGAGTTTCTTCATGCTTGCTTCATGAACTTTGGGGTTTGTTAAACGTCATCCGTAAATGGGTGGCTATTACGGCGGCTTACGGGTTCATGGAAAAGTGTGTCAAGTAACTTGATAGCTCAAGACTGGGATTCGCTCCTCCGACGATGGAGAGATATTATCGGGCCCTCTCGGTATTACGGTATCCATCATCGTCTGGCCAGACACAGTGTGATTTGATCACTGGGATGCCGGAACACGGAAACGAGAAAAGAGAACAAAACCGGTAACGAGGTAACTTGCATGGTGGAAAAATTGTTTGTCCATGGGGACGCAATAAATCTCACCTCGGGTGTTTGTGACATATCGCGAAGCAACACGAATAGCTCACTGCAACTGGAGGTTCACTCGAATATTTATTCGTGTGGGTATAGGGGTCAATATGGGTGTCCACGGCTCCGATGTTGATCATTGATCGGAAGGGGTTCTGGGTCATGTCTATACTTCACCGAACCTATAGGTTCACATGCTTAAGGGTCATCTATCTGCTGAATACTAGACAAGGAGTCTGAGAGAAAATCACCGAAAAAGTTTCGGACACCGGAAAAGTTTTGGATAGCGGAAAAGGTTCCGCAGAGAGAGGTCATCGGATGAGTTTCGATGAAACTGAAAAGTTGTTTCAGGGGATACCATTAAGTCAAATTGGTTTCGGCACATGCCTGATAATTCTTGGAGGGTGCCAGAATCATTCTGGAAGCTTTCTGGAATTTTCCGGGATAATAACCGGATATGCTCCGGAGCTGCCGGAACCACTTCAGATGCTTTTCGCAGATGAAAATCACTAAACCGGAATTGTTTCGGAACGCGTTGAAAATCATTTTGGTGGGTACTAGAAATGTTCTAAGCCCACATTAATATTTCCAGTTCAAACGGACGCTGAAAAATGTCATCGTGAATAGTGAAAGTACTTTTTGGGATATTTATGGAAAGCCACCTTTTGGGGCTTTTCCCAAAAGGCTTCTAGAAGGACTTGGGGATCAAGGAACCCCCTTTGGGGGGGCCCCATGAAGGTGTGACGTTGGAGGGTGCAGCTCCTCCATGGGGCTCCACTTGTCATCCCTTTATGCCTTTTATACCCTTTGTGTGTGACATAAAGTGGGGGCACTTTTGGTATTTCAGAATACCCATCCTACCCCTTGGTTTCCCTATAAATAGGAGGTGAGGGGGCTGCCCAAACCTCATCCCTTCTCACATACAAGTGCCATACAATGATCTGGCTTCTTCTCTCCCTCCCATGAAAAGAGTTTCGTAGAGCCGTAAGGCTGTCTGGGTTCCGGCAGGAACTAGCTTTGGACGGCGAAGCCCTGCCGGATAGATGACACCGTATGTGTGCAACTCTGTAGAGAGATCGTAGTTTCGGTCTTAGTTCGTGAGTGCCTCCCGAAGGGCTGTCCGAGTGACCGTTCGAGTTTCGAAGGTCCTCCCGAAGGGCTGTCCGCAACACTGTCTGGGAGGCTGTTCGACCACCTCCCGGAGGGCTGTCTGAGGAGCAGATGAGGGTATACATCCTCGCGGTTGCGAGGATGTAAATCCTAGTTGCGAGGATCTGCACCGCCGATCGTCATCGACTCTACTTCCCGCTGCGCTACGAGTCGGTAACAAAAAAGATCAAACCATGTATGCAATCTCCATAGTGGTCCTGGACTGGTGCGTAGGTCAGAAATTTTTGTTTTCCGTCGCGTTCCCCTATAGTGGCATCATGAGCCGTGCTATGCGTAGATGCAGGTTTCGATCTAGAATACATGGAGATGTATGGGTATTGCATAATATAATTAGGTAGTAGATGAGATCTATTGCTAAAAATTATTTATGCTGGTGACAGATGAAATCTGTTACCCAACGTTCTTGTTGCTTCCCTAGAATTTGCGTTTGCTTAATCTCGAGACAGCATGGTGGAATTTGACAAAGTTCTGGCAATCCGTGATCCTGATTGATCATAGAAGTGCTATCAGTTCTTTGGGTTCTGTCGTAGTCAAAAGAAAGATGAAATTCACAGATGAAAGGGCATCGCAGATATGATCTACACGGGGGTCATGCGTATGACGAAGTTTAGTATGGGGCTCGAGATTTAATTATCTCATGTTTCATACACCCCGAGATGTTAATCTAGCAACTTGAATAATCATACTTGATGATAAAACGTTGGTAGCTACGGTTTAAGTCAAAACCTTAGAAGCCACGTAAAATAAAATTTTGCATAAACCGATTAGAGGCGTCTAACTTGGTTTTGCAGGATGTGCATGTGATGTGGTATAGCAATGCTCATATTCAATTTGATTATGTATGAGATGACTATATGATGTAATTAACATGACCTGCGTGTCATGATTCGGCATGATGGCTGGAGCCATATGATTGTCACTTTAATGATATGCGTGTCAACCTTAAGTAATGCACTTATTTTATTAGCTATATAGATAGCAATATTATCTGGTGCATCAACAGGATGGTGGCAATCTTCGTGAAGGTGAACACCGATGCGAATGCCGAAGACGAAGAAATGAAATACTTCTCCGTCGGAAAGGGCTATACCATATCATGCTATTATGAATTGCATGAGATGTTTATCCCTTATGATGCACCCTTCTTGATTGCGTGGTAGTCGCTTTTTATTAGGGTGGTCTCTCACTTAAAATATCAAAGTAGTTAGTGTTCACCCAAGTGTAGCACCGTCTGAAATTCGTATCTTTTCGGGTTGCGCCATGTACACATGAGCACGAACGAATCGAGAGGAATGAGGCGGGTGAGGTCAGACCTCGCAGCAAGATCACTTGGTTGTCTTGACGTTCAGGCAGGAGAGTCCTGAGCTCGGAACACGGCCATCGAAATATGAACAAGAATCACGTAGAGATGTGATCAACAAGTTGTCCTACCGATTGAAATTCGTGTCATCAGTGATGAACCCGTCAATGGCATCGAATAGAAATATGGATCTTGAATCACTCTAAATCAATTATGAGAGATATTGATTTGAGTGGGAGCGCACTGTTCAATTAACATGTTTAATTCTTAGTGCAATTAATTATGAACACTGTCTAAGTGTTTCTTGCAAAATAGTTGTAGAATAATGGCTCGCGTTTCTACCTTCCGTGTTAAAATTGAATAGCTGTTAAATATCTGGTTAAAACTTTATGTTTGGTAACGTAATGTGAGGATTGTCCTCAAAAGTGCCGAGAAGGATTTTGTCCTATCGCATGCTTTCCATATCCTCCCGCTAATGCTATGGATCATGTGACTCTCGTCCTTCGATCCAAAAGCTAGAATTGTGTTACGGTCAAGTGGAATATGTTTGCTTCCATGAAACCCAAACTTCGAAAGTTGGGATAGTTATATGATATTCATGGAACTGAAAATTATTTTCAGATACAAACAAAGCAATGTTTGTTTGCAAGTATTAGTAAAGTGTTTACTATGCATTTGACTGTTGGGAAAGGGATCCAGAAGAACGCCTGTCATATAATGAAAGGTGAATAAAACAACTTAAAGAGAAAGGATGTGTCCAAAGGGTGTTAGTATGACTTACACGCCTAGGAAGTCCGGGGCTAACACCACTCTTAAGTTGGGTGCTTCTTTTGCAAGTAGGAGAAATACTAAAAGTTAAACAGTTAGAAGTATAAAGGCAGAAAGAGAGATGACTGGAATATCCAGCTCATGTATGAATGTCATACAAGTTTTTTATGTATAGTAGGCTGGTCAAAGATATAGTTCTTGGGAATTATGGTTAAACATGTTAATCACTAATTCTTGGGTATTGTGAGTTAATCACAAAGATACCCGCTCGACTGCATTCTGTTGCGAATCAATGTAAGAGCTACTATGGCCTAAAGACTAGCCAGAAATGAGGTTAAGGTATACACAGGGAACATAGTAAATGTTACTATACCTTCCATAGGTGTATTGCTGTCTGTATTTATTTTCATAATTCATTTAGAGTTTTACAAACTCTAGCCCATTGCATAAGGTATCTTGCAAGAAGGTTGTTCATAAGAGAACCTTTTATGTTCGATGTTATGAATAACACAAGGGCCATACTTTCATTATGAATGAGATGTATGTTATGAATATTGATAATAATACAATACCTCTAGGTTTACTTTCATAATTCATTTTAGAGTTTCTTACACTCTAGCCCATTGCGTAATGTTTATTGCAAAAGAGTTGTTCATAAAAACAACAATTGTTGTTAAGTATTATGAATAACATGAAGGGCCATGCTTCCATCCAAGATGGGATGTATGTTATGAATATTGATGGTAATATGATACATCCGTAACACTGACGCTAAATGTCGCAAGACTAAAAGAATACCACACAAGTGTGGCACTACATTTGGTCGCATTGGAGAAACCCGCATGGAAAATTCCATTATGATGGATTTTGAAGTCTTTTTGATTTTGAATCATCTGACACTTGCAACTTTCCTCCGAAAAGTGAAGTGACTAAAATACCATTCACATGCCATAAGGAATGAGCAACAAACTTATTGGTGATCATACATTTTGATGTGTGTAGTTCAATAAATGTTGTTGCAAGTAGTGGATTTATATATCTTCAGACATGACTCAAGTAGATATATGGATATTTGCTTGATGAGACGTAAGTCTGAATCTTTTGAAATCATTCGAAAGGTTTTCAAAAATGAAGTAGAAGTTATTGTAACAAGGAAATTATGTTTCTACAATTTGATTGCAGAAAGGAATATCTGAGTTACAAGTTTAGCGAATGTCTGATGAGTTGTGAAAAGAGTTTCATAACTTACACCTTCCGGAACACCACTATGAGTGGAATGTCTGTGAAGATGTAATCTAACCATTTATGACATGGTAAGGTCAAAGATGACATAAATAAATTTGCCATTATCCCTTTTAAAGTGATGCTTTAGAGATTGCGGCTTTTACACTGAAAAGAGCTACATTGGGTCTGTTGAAATAAAGCCATGGTATGGTACGCCCAACCATGTTATATCTTTTCTTAACATTTGGAATATGGGGCTTGTGTAAAAGGTTACAAACCTATTCCAAATCAGACAAGTGCTAATTTGTAGGTTATACCAAAATGTTGGGTATTCCTCCCTCACTATACTGAGGCAAATAGTTTTGCTGCGAAACTTTGTACTTTTAAAGAGCATGGTTCTTTCAAAAAGGTGAGTGGGAGAATAGTGCAACTCGACGAGATAAATAGTATCTTCGTCATCAAATCAAAGGAAAGAGACATTGGAAGTAATTCTAGAGTTTCCTACTGCAACTGATACGGAAGTCTCTACAATAAAATGTATGAACTTCGGTCGAACTTGCAGCTGAACCACGTAGGCAAGGCTCGTGCAAACCTCTCAGGTGCGCAAACGAGATATTGTTGTTAGACAACATTATACCTACGATATACAAGGAAGCGTTGATGGGCCCTGACTCCGGAATGGGCTAAATGCCAATACAACTCGAGTTAGTTTCCATATAAGTGATTCAAGATTAAAACCTTGATACACCTTTCGGAAGACTTAGAGTCTAACGAATATTTATGGAACTTAAAATTGATACGGATAAAAATGTTTTATCCATAAAGCTCGACTTGTTGAAATAACAAGTTCAAGAGTTGACTACGATGAGGTTGTTTTCATCGTAGCGATGCTTAAAGTCGGTTCGGGTTGAACTAGCAATTAATACATATTTCAATCATGAGATATGAAACAAGGATGACAATAGGATTTCCATCTGATGGAAATGAAACCAAGGACTTGCATCTGTTACAGTCCAAGGCATTTTGTCTATCCAGAGGATGCTAGTAAGGGTGCAAATTTCAGAGTTCCAGCGATGGACAGAAGAGAGCAAAATGGAGTTGGAATCTTCATGCTTTGATGAAATGGTCAAAGGGGTTTGACTTCATCAATGGTTAACGAAGATGCTTGTAATTCAAGAAATTAAGTGGGAGCGTAATAATATTTCTAAAAACCTTGTGTGCTTGACACATTGTTAATTGGAAATAAATTTCTTGGCAGGAATTAGGACTTCATTTGAAAATAGTTTTTTGATGAAGTGCTTAGGCTAAATAGCCTCAATATTAGGCATAATGATCTATGGAGATAGATTTACCTAATAGGGCTAAGCAATGAATACATATTGACAAGGTGCTAAAACCTTTTAGCATTTAAAACCGCCAAGGAGTGATTCTTGCCGGAGTCACATGGAAGTTTTTTGCAAGACTCGGTGTCCCAAAACACTAATGAGCAAAATACATGATGCAGATTCCACACACTTTTGTGTTTGGATTAATCATGTATTCCATGGTATGTAAAACAACCAGATATGTCCGATACTCCCAAGGTGTTGCGAGTATGGATACTAAAGTGATCAAAGTACTGATCATTGGACAATAGTGAAAGATGTCATTGAGTACTAGAGTAAGTACTGATGATATGTTTTCTCACAAGCGGAGATCATGAAGAGTTCGTTGTAAAATGTTACATCGAAACAGTCTTCATCTTTTCTCCATGCGATTTTCGATTTAAATTGAGAGTTTTGTGTAACACAATATGGTGGTGCAGTTAGTTGGAAATTGTTCCAAACAAGTTACTGTGGCAAATTCTATAACAGAGGCGGAGTATGTTGCCGCTTTAGAAGCGACAAAGACAAAGATGTTGAATCATATAGTTCATTCATGAACTTAGTATGGTTCCAAGAAGGCTTTGGTCGGACACTATTACAGATAGTTGCTCCATAACTCAGTCTGAGGAATCAGGTTTCGACCAATGATTCACATATATACAAAGCCAAGTCCGCACAAAATATGAATTTCGTGAAAGCGTGAAAACGCAAGGATATGCAGAGATACACATGGAGCTGAAGTTGTCAGATCCGATGGACATCAGGCTATACCACATGCGAAGCATTTTTTACACCGGTATGCCATAGGTGTAAAGTGCATTTGCATTAACTATATTACTGACTCTAGTGCAAGTGGGAGTCTGTAGGAGATATGCCCTAGAGGCAATAATAAATGATATTATTTATCTCTGAGTTCATAATTATGTTTATGTTCTATGCTATAACTGCTATGGTTCTCGAGTCTGCAATAACCACGAGGCTCGGAGGAAGACTCATATGCACATGTGGAATAATAAACAGTAAAATGTATTCCTAGTCTGGCCTCTAAGACTAGCTCAAGTGTTGCATGATGGTTTTGTTTTCCTGATCATGGGCATGTCTATGCTAGCAACCTTGAGGGCACAATGTTAAGAGAACATTTGTGTTGAATCGACCCGGATTGATGTTATGCTAAGAGATTCATTCGTCACAAGTTAATGGTACATAACACAGAGATGGTTAACGTTTGCATGATTCCTTAGACCATGAGAGTATCGAGTTTCTTCATGCTTGCTTCATGAACTTTGGGGTTTGTTAAACGTCATCCGCAAATGGGTGGCTATTACGGCGGCTTACGGGTTCATGGAAAAGTGTGTCAAGTAACTTGATAGCTCAAGATTGGGATTTGCTCCTCCAACGATGGAGAGATATTCTCGGGCCCTCTCGGTATTACGGTATCCATCCAGACACAGTGTGATTTGATCACTGGGATGCCGGAACACGGAAACGAGAAAAGAGAACAAAACCGGTAACGAGGTAACTTGCATGGTGGACAAATTGTTTGTCCATGGGGATGCAATAAATCTCACCTCGGGTGTTTTTGACATATCGCGAAGCAAAAGGAATAGCTCACTGCAACTGGAGGTTCACTCGAATATTTATTCGTGTGGGTATAGGGGTCAATATGGGTGTCCACGGCTCCGATGTTGATCATTGATCGGAAGGGGTTCCGGGTCATGTCTATACTTCACCGAACCTATAGGGTCTCACGCTTAAGGGTCATCTATCTGCTGAATACTAGACAAGGAGTCTGAGAGAAAATCACCGAAAAAGTTTCGGACACCGGAAAAGTTTCGGACAGCGGAAAAGGTTCCGCAGAGAGAGGTCATCGGATGAGTTTTGATGAAATTGAAAAGTTGTTTCAGGGGATACCATTAAGTCAAATTGGTTTCAGCACATGCCTGATAATTCTTGGAGGGTGCCAGAATCATTCTGAAAGTTTTCTGGAATTTTCCGAGATAATAACCGGATATGCTCCGGAGCTGCCGGAACCACTTCAGATGCTTTTCGCAGATGAAAATCACTAAACCAAAATTGTTTCGGAACGCGTTGAAAATCATTTTGGTGGGTAAGGAAATGTTCTAAGCCCACATAAATATTTTCAGTTCGAACGGACGCTGAAAAATGTCATCGTGAATAGTGAAAGTACTTTTTGGGATATTTATGGAAAGCCGCCTTTTGGGGCTTTTCCCAAAAGGCTTCTAGAAGGACTTGGGGATCAAGGAACCCCCTTTGGGGGGCCCCCATGAAGGTGGGACGTTGGAGGGTGCAGCTCCTCCATGGGGCTCCACTTGTCATCCCTTTATGCCTTTTATACCCTTTGTGTGTGACATAAAGTGGGGGCACTTTGGGTATTTCAGAATACCCATCCTACCCCTTGGTTTCCCTATAAATAAGAGGTGAGGGGGCTGCCCAAACCTCATCCCTTCTCACATACAAGTGCCATGCAATGATCTGGCTTCTTCTCTCCCTCCCACGAAAAGAGTTTCGTAGAGCCGTAAGGCTGTCTGGGTTCCGGCAGGAACTAGTTCTGGACGGCGAAGCCCTGCCGGATAGATGACACCGTATGTGTGCAACTCTGTAGAGAGATCGTAGTTTCAGTCTTAGTTCGTGAGTGCCTCCCGAAGGGCTGTCCGTGTGACCGTCCGAGTTTTGAAGGTCCTCCCGAAGGGCTGTCCGAGTGACCGTTCGAGTTTCGAAGGTCCTCTCGAAGGGCTGTCCGCGACACCGTCTGGGGGGCTGTTCGACCGCCTCCTGGAGGGCTGGCTGAGGAGCAGATGAGGGTATATATCCTCGCGGTTGGGAGGTTGTAAATCCTAGCTGCGGGGATCTGCACCGCCGATCGTCATCGACTCTACTTCCCGCTGCGCTATGAGTCGGTAACGAAAAAGATCAAACCATGTATGTAGTCTCCATAGTGGTCCTGGGATGGTGCGTAGGTCAGAAATTTTTGTTTTCTGCCGCATTCCCCTACGGAGGGGGCCATCGGGCTTGCCACGCGGCCGCCAAGGATGGTAGCGGCGAAGCTTCTCTCCGCTCCATGGCTCACATGGGGACTTTGGATCTGAGGCAACGGCCTCAACAGTGAGCGCGTCGTCGTTCCCGCAGTAGATGACCGGTGATGGCTATGAGGGCCGCTTCCTTGGCCGCGCAAGCGAGGTGGCGACGGATGTGGCTTGCGAAGCGGGGGCTGTCCTCGTCGGCTCCCGTCGCAAGATCTAAAGGTGGTGGCCTCCTGTGTGAGTGGTTCGTCCAGCCCAACCTCCTCCCGCGTCCGGCGACCTTTGGTCCCCTGATCCGATGGCTGGTTCGGGGCCCGGGGTGCCAGACATGACCGGGGAAACCCTTGGCCGACGGTGAAGGCCACGAAGGCGACTACGTTGTGGGCGACATCCACCTCCTTGGAGGCATCATCGAGGTCTACCTTTCCATTTCCCCCATGGTCCCTGGGGAAAACTAGAATCGTTGATTTGGGCGGCAGTGGCCCTCGGTGCCATCACCTTCTTGAAGGCGCTGCCTTTAGACATTAGGGGCGGGCTCAACTCTCGCATAAGTCTTTGGCAGTATTCTTCAGTGGTGCGGCAGTAGTGTGGCAGGTGCTCCAGCTCCGCTCCATGGACTCTCCAGCGGCTTGGGTTTGATCTGTGCTCTGTTTCAACGCGCAAGTCTGAAAGCCTCTGGCTGCTTCGCGAGGCGAGGCGCTTGTGTGTGCCGTCCTTCCTCGGCTACCGTTTGGTCATGTCCTTGCGTGCTCATGGGAGCATCACTACCTGCCGACGGGATGGAGCTCTACGAGCCAGGGCAAGAGGGCAGGTGGTGCCCTCTTCGGAGGCGGAGATAGCTGGCGTGACGATGGTGTTGTGACAAGGATTCAGCGACACACGGGCTTCCTCCAGCGGACGAGCAACCTTCATGGCTCCATCTCCTCTATGACACAATCACGGCGTCGACCAAAGACTGTTAGGATGATCTCCACCGTGTGGGCCCAACGGCCCACCGGGCCCTTAGATCTGCGCCCTGATCGGGGGCGCTCAACCCACTATGGTTGACGGGCCCCTGTCACCTGCACTATATATAAAGAGGTGGGGGCCGGCGGCTCGCATCACGAGGTTCGTCGCAACGCTGTACACCCCACCTAATCCCCTACCGATCTAGGGTTAGTGCAGTGCTGATGGGAAGCGCCGCCACAACTTCGCCCACTACTCTCTGCCATCACCGGCCACCGTCACCGAGGCCGGCACCGGTGGCTCCTCGAGCTACAACAAGAAGGTAGAACTACTGCTAATCCCTAACCTTACCCGGTCCAGAGGATCTATCAATGGTATTAGAGCCAGGTTTGGTTTAGGATTTTCAGTAGAAAAGAACACAAAAGGAAATCTTCCCCCCTCCCGAAGAACCCTACACAAGGCAAAGAAGATCACCGGAGCAGGGCCTTGCGCCCGCCGGCAAAGAGCGTCGCCGTCATGGCCGCGCCTCTTCCTCTTGATCCCGACCCGCATCGGCAAGCCGAGGTGCGGGGACAAAGAACAACCTTTCGGGGCAAAGGGCACCTCCACAGGACCACTCGACAGCGGCGCGCTCTCCGGCGAGAGTTCGCGCACGCCAACAAGGGGAACTATAGGGGCGCCGCCACTCGCCGTCGTTTTGAGCACCGTTGGACGCGGGGAGGAACAGAGATTGCCCTCCCGTTGTTCTCTCTCTCGCTGTTATCAGGTGGGGATAGAGGAGGTGAAAGATAGAAAGAAAGGGGGAAGGAAGCAGAGAGCCCCGTGCGGCGCAATGGCGCGACGCCGTTGCCGGTGGCCGGGCGAACCGCTCTCTTCCTGCTGTCTACGGCGAGGAGAGCAACAGCGAGAAGGAGAGCGGGAGCGCGCGAGATGAAAGGAAGGAAAAGAGGGGCTCGCGCGGCGCGGCGCGGTCGCCGGTCGAAGCCATTGCCGGCGGCCGGCGCGGGCAGCCGTTGCCCCTATTTCGTCGTCGCGGGCGAGAGAGAGGCACATGGGGGCGGAATGAGCGCTAGGGTTCCCCCCCACAACGGGTGCTGGTTTTGATCCACCGCATCGCCCGCTGGACCGTCGGATTCCATCCGACGGCCAGGATTGAGTGGCGCCGGCTCGGAGCGGCTGCTGGGCCGTGGCTACCTGCCGCGGGCGCGCGCGGGGTGCTGGGCCGAGGCCGCGCCGCGCTTGGCCGAGGCCGTAGCCGCACGCCGGGCCAGGTGCAATTTTTTAATAGTTTTTTGTCCAGGTTTTGGGCAATTTTTTCTATATAATTTTCTTTTCAAATTACTCAGAGAAATTTTTTGTTTAGAAAATATAAAAGTAAACAGAAAAAGTTCCTGAAAATAAAAATAAAAAAATACCAGAAAAAGAAAAGTTCATGAATTTTACAAAGAAAACAATAAAGTTCATGAATTTTTATTTGGTCAAAGAAAAGTTTCTATAAAGAATAAAAAGTTCATGAATTTTTATTCATGTTTTCCGCTGCAAAATAAAATTAAAAGTGCTCTTTTAAAAAAAAGTGAATGGAACTAAAGTAAAAGATTAAATTGTTACTTCTCTAATGCAATTTTGAACCAACCGGTTAAAATTGCTTAGAGAGTAAAAGAGTACAGAATTATTTCTGAATAGAATATTGTAATGTTTCCGCTGCAAAGAAAAAGTTTTATCCTTCAATTAATTTGGAACCAACAGGAAAATTTAACTGGAAGAACTGTTCTTAGCAATGATTTTCCCCTGTGGGTGAAATCAGATTCAGATAGTTTCTCTATGATAAAAGAACGATATTTGTTTTAAAGTTAAAATATGGTATTGTTATTTTTTGACCAACGTTGATGATAACAGTACTATAATTTTTTGAGTCTTATGTTCAAAGCTTAAATATTTGATAAATTTTGTATCAAAGTGATCAATTTTTAGAGAAGAGATAAAGATCAAGAAATGCTCTTGAACTAGAGAAATGTATATTTCTTGTTCCCGCTGCAATAAAGTCGATGATGATTATTATTTCTTAGGAAAGTTGTTTAATAGAAATACTATCATCACATTGTTTATGAGTTATATGCATTATTTCCATTTCAGCCCAACGATGATATGGAATTAATGTAGAAGAATGAGTTTTATTCTAATTCTATCACAACGGTGATTTAGAGTATAAAAAGGAAGTTTTACAAAAGTTTAATGTGCATATTTTTTAACTAGACCAACGTAGGGTTATTTTTATGCTCATTATTGTTGATTATTGGCTAAGTTTTCTCAGACTAAAAGTTCTCCATGCTTTCATTCGCGAAAGCGAATGGCTAGGTACTTGTGACCCGAAAGATGACCAAGAAAGGTCATAACGTGAGGGAGTATGTTCTCTCTAAAGAATGGCTTCAAAAGAAAAGAGATAGATCATTGAGAGTCTTGGTCGACGAATGGCTTTCATGTACTCTCTATGATTTGAGATAAAACAAGCAACATGCGTGTTTAATTTGACCAACGTCGGATCAAGCATGTGTGTCAAAAAGCATTCAGATTTATTTATAAATTTGATGATTGAATATGCAGTCAAAAGAGCCAATTCTGGCATTTATGTCCCTTACAGGGAATTACCCGCATGGCGGGAAAAGATGATTATGATCAAACCCGCATGGCAGGATAAGTCTGGGAAAATCCCTGCGTAACCCATATGGCGGCAGAAATTTTCTCAGACTTATCATGTATGACAGGAGAAAGACATGATGACTCATGTGCTTTTAATGTGTCCCACTCTGGGAGAAAAGTATGGAGTAGCTATTATGCTTTCCTAGTATCAACCGTACATCTTATGTGTAACGGTCATTAAGCACTCAATAAATCCGAAGAGAATAAAAGTTACAGACGAAACTAAAGATAAGAATGATATGCAAGTGTGACTTGCAAAAGTACTAATGATAAAGAACTCTGTTGAGTTTCTGAAATGGAATGAGGAAAAAGTACTCACATACTAGTTAAAAGATAACTTCATTTTGTATGAAGAGATAACTTTATTTCGTATGAAGTAATGTGATGAATGAAGTAGATAATCAAAGTTTCCTCAATTCACAAGAGTTATCAATGGTTTTCGAAATTGTGGCGGAAAAGTTCTTGCCACATTTCGAGGGGGAGAAAGATATATGAGATAAATTAAGAATGATGAAACTCCCCTATACTTTAGATAATGTGATGAAGAATGTGATCGTCTAGGGGAGTACGACAGTCATATTAATACCCCTAAAGAAAAGAAATAGTTGTATTTCTGGATCTTTTACAGTTCCAAAAGCAGAGTAAGGAATACTAAGACGGTGCTTAAAGTGCCATAAAGAAGAAAGTTTGAACAGAATAAACCCAAATTATAAAGTTCAAAGATACGCCATTTTTAGTGAAGATGGAGTAATCTGGGGGAGTATGTTGTATGACCTATACAACACATGTTGTTAGCTCTATAAAGGATGAATGAGTAAACATGGATCTTGTGATACAGGTCCCTGTAAAACCTATTGCCTCTTGGAAATGAAAGACTATAGAATTAGTTTGGCTCTTGCAATGACAGAGCAACAACATCCCCATATGAAAGAAGTGACAGTACCTGAGACACTGATGGTCTCAAGGAATGAGAAAATCAAATACTTCTGATTACTATAAAGTCTATGTTAGTGAAATTCAAATGGAGGTTGATCCCACCTCATTTAAAGCGCTCATTCGAGCTTTGAGAAGTGTCTACTTATCTAAATGATAAGAGACTATGTGAGATGAAATAAAATTGGTGAATCCCAATGATGTTTGGGACTCATAAGTAATTTCCAATGGAGCATAAACAGTAGGCTGTAAAGGGTCTACAAGGTCAATGTGACTCCAAAGGAAATATGTAAAGGTGTAAAACACGACTTAAATCGGAAGGTTTTTGCGTGTTTTGCACTGAATAGATTACAATGAGTGTTGGTAGCACATCATGATCTGAGTAACATCAGATGAAAGTAAAGAACATAGGGTATACTGTCTGAAGAAGTCTTTTATGGACTAAAGCAATCAAATGTTGTTTTGGGTTAAAGAAAATGAGAGGACCATTGTATTTGTGCAAAGTTATAGAATGGGAAATTCATTTCCTAATCCTGTGCATGTGGATGACATCCTACTTGCTAGTGGTGATGTCAATCTACTGCAGGAGGAAAAAAGAAGTTCTTGCCCTCAAAGTTCAAAAGAATGTTCTCTATAGAGTGTCTCTCGTTATAAGTATCGAGATTCACAAAGAAAAGAATAAAAGGGGGTATTAGGGATGTCGAATGGACATGCTAAGAAAGGTCTCTAAAGTATGCGTGCGAGAAAACCTACGCCTGTTCTTATAGTCAAGGGTAATAGAACTGGAAATTATGGTGTTCCAAAAGTTGATGAGAAAAGATTGAAAATGGATATGTTACCATATGCTTCAGTTGTTGGAAGCTCAATACATTACCCTGACACAGTTCACATATCTGGGTTGTTTTGGCAATGTCCAGTCCATATATAGATAACTGGAATGGAGTCAAAGATATCGGCCTCAAGCTGAAAGAAACAAGTGCTCTCAAAAGGTTGTGAGTACAAAGACATGACTTGTGAAATGTATAGCAAAATCGACAATTGTCGCTAACTTTCATACTTGGAGGTTTTTGTGTGGAAAAGCTCCAAAGAATGAAACAATTATCATCAATGTGATGCAAAGATATGTTATAGCTTGATATGAGGCTGAGGGACAGGCAAAATGGTTATGAAGACCTGTACCCGGATTTGATAATGGTTGACAACAACGATAACTATTTTAAGTCTTCCGCTCCTATGACAACGAGTCAAGTGTTGATGCAAAACACACTGACACGGAGTTATGCGTTGTAAAGGAGAAAGTCCGGAATTATGTATGAATGCTTGAAGCATAAAAGCAACAGACAAGTGTTGCAGATCTGCTTATTAAAGGCTTCCCGCCCAGTGTGTTCGAAGAACACACAGTCGACATGGGTTTTATGGTATAGTCTAAAATTTTCGGACAATAAAAGGGCCCAAGGTTAAAGAATTTGTTTCAAAACAGAGAGGTACATTGTGGTTGTCTGATTCTATCGGCAATTGAGCTGTGACGATGAAACATGTTCGATGTATTGATCTATTGTGAAACGAGTAAAGTAAAAGTATAAGGTCAAAAGTAAAAGTTGAGATAAAGGGGGAGAATGTTAGGATGATCTCCATCGTGTGGGCCCAACGGCCCAACGGGCCCTTAGATCTGCGCCCTGATCGGGGGCGCTCAACCCACTATGGTTGACGGGCCCCTGTCACCTGCACTATATATAAAGAGGTGGGGTCGGCGGCTCGCATCACGAGGTTCATCGCAACGCCATACACCCCACCTAATCCCCTACCGATTTAGGGTTAGTGCAGTGCTGATGGGAAGCGCCGCCACCACTTCGCCCACTACTCTCTGCCATCACCGGCCACCGTCTCCTCGAGCTACAACAAGAAGGTAGAACTACTGCTAATCCCTAACCCTACCCGATCCAGAGGATCTATCAAGGACTACATTGCTGAAGCATGTGAGCTTGTGCTTAACGTCGGTCTATTAGCATGTTTCTCAGTTTCTTAAAAAAAGCATATTTCCTAGAGTGTCGTGGAATTGTCACGGCAGATGTCCTTAGTGTCAGGACTTAGTCGCGAGGCCAACGCATCTATGTGGTAGCTTGAGAGGGGTTGAGCGGAATCGAGAGATGCAACACAAGACAGGGATTTAGACAGCTTCGGGCCCCGGGAAACATCATCCGGTAACAACCCTACATGCTGTTTGAGGCTAGGTCTCATTATCATCACGAGGGAGTCGTCGTAAACCGGCATCCTCTTTGTGTCTAGCCCTAAGATTGTTTCTTGCTTGTAGCCCGTCCTCTTTTGGGAGCCCTGCCCCTCCTTATATATGTTGAAGGGGAGGGTTACATTTGGAGTCCTATTAGGATTAGGACTAGTCTATCTCTAATATAAACCGGATACAAGTCCTGGTCTTAACTCCTTGTAAGGTAAATATTCGTCATGCCTTTCTCCTTAAACCGGCCCACCATAGTATGAACCGGCCTTCATGAACCGCCCGTTGGGCCACCGGGTCTTGTCGCTCCTCTGACCCGCCTGCCGGATTACCAATGAATCATAAACCGCCGGGTCCAAACGGGTCACCAGTGAATCGTCAAGTTTCAGCCGGGTCTCAAGTAAATCGCCAAGTCCGGCCGGGTTAAAGTTCCGGCTGGTTTACGCCGCGGGGTATATCCCCGACATTAGCCCCCAAGTTTAGCTTCGATTTATCCATGGTAAAATTATGCTACAAAATAAACACAAGAACCAACTTGACAGGTTGTGCTCCGGATTAAGAATTCTTGTAGACCGGCACCTAATCATCCTTAAATCCTTGTCATTTTCTCCTTCTAGAAAATCCGGATCAATAACCAGCCTCATACTCAAATTGCTGACGTTGGTTTCTCATAGGAAAATATTGTGAAGAATAATCCACTTGAGTCGGCTTCCAAAGCGCCGGTTTAAGAAATATAGGTCTTGAAATACTCATCTGATATTCAGCCGGTTTGAAGATCTAAAACTTGCCGGTTTAATATTACCAAAATTGCCGGGTTATAAAAACTAATAATTTCGGGTCATGGTTGTTTCCAAAGCCGGTTCATGATTGTTGCCAACGCTGGTTCATGATTGTTGCAGACACCAGGTCAATCTGGTTAGCTCAAAACTGAAATTTAGAAGATATTTCCCCCTTATATCCATATTACCTGTAGCCCCCAAGTTTTGAACAAAACAAAGTGATGATTTGAGACTTGCTTCCATATAATTACTGCCACTTTGAAGAAATCCATGTTGCTCATCTCAGTCACTAGTGAAAACTAAAGACTCCATATATGTAGCCCCCAAGTGCCAGGTTGTCATGCTTGCAGCAACCTGGGACTTGCAATTGCTTATAAAAACTTCAATTAGTGTAGCCCCCAAGGGCCGGCTTAGTAAGATAATAATGAACCGGGACTTGATATATACTTCAATGAAAATAACATCTGATAATGTAGCTTCCATCGTAGGGCTTGAACCCACGTCCACAAGGTTAAGAGCTTTGTGTTTTACCAACTGAGCAATGGATCCTTCAATATTATGGACGAAAACTTGTGTACCTTGAATTGTTGACAGGAGCAATTGGTAGCCCCCAAGGGCCGGCTCATTATAATATGATGAGTCGGGTCTTCAATAAGACTAGTAAAAATGACTTTGCATTAGCCCCCAAGTGTCATGGTGCATGCTTGCAGCGACATGAGACTTGCATGTAATCTCAATTTGAATAATGTAGCCCCCAAGTGCCGGGTTGTAAGCCTGCAGCGACTCGGGACTATTCCTTCCATTGTAGAATAAATCATATCCTTTGATAAAATAATAGCCATTGCGCTAAAGCGACTTTGAAAATTCAATAATACCGGTTATTAATAACCATAAAAATCCAGTCATGTTGGCTATTCAAGATAATATAATCTGGTATGAAAACCTTAATCATTCAATATCATAATGAAAATTCAGCCAAGTTTGGCTATTTGAATAATATAACCCAATGATTTATAAGCGCATAATTCCAATGGCGCAATCCAAATATATATACTGGCGACTTATAGTCTAAAGCCAGGCCGGTTTAACAAACCTGTTTCTGCATACAACAAGTTTAAAGTGTCCTGGCGGTTTACCGCCGGACGGGTCATAAGGCCCAACATATACCCTGGGTTTATACCCAAGGATGCACTTAAGAATAATCAAATATGAAATATATCATACCTGTGACATTGAATCACATTGTTGGTTTTACCAACTTTTTTGTAGTAAAGGTGATAACCCCAATCTTGAGTACTGATAACTCCTTCCATATTGTGCCGGTTTAAGATAAAACCGTACCGGGTTGATAGTCTCCGGATTATAACTTGATCGTGTACTGACAACTTGTAGTTGACAGCCTAACCGGGTTGATAAACACCGGTTTGAAAGCATCACAAATCTTATCAAAAGAAAGCAAAACTTAGCAAAAAGCAAATAAAACCGTTGTAGTCGAGGCTTTTCACGGGCTGCCAGGCCCCAAATTCGAAGCTTTTCATGGGCTGCCAGGCCACTGAGTTAAACCATTTTTGCAAAGCCTTTTAAGATGGTCCTCAATCCTTAACCAATCATCGTTTTAACTTGACAAGTTCAGTGTCTTCATTTTAGAGTAACTTGTCAAAGTTCGAAGGGTCATACCAGGTTTACCTGGGCGGAGTGACTTACTTAAATAGGCAGGTTAACCCGGGGTTTTAGGTGTATACACCAGGCTTCCAAGCCATGGCTTGATAGCCCATTACAAGTGTAGATTCTAAGTTCATTTCGATAGCAAAGAATCCCCAAGTAACGTTTTGAGCTGTGCTCATTGGGTGCCTATGTTTGAGTTGTTGTTTTACAACACTCTCTTTGGCCCCAGATTGATTTGGCTTTGAACCGATCAAAAGGTGTGACTATGGTTCGGATACAACCAAGCCCCCAAGTGATCAATAATATGATAAGCCAATAAGGCAGGATACCCATGTTTGAACCGCCCATCATGGCAGCAGGTCCTCTTTGGCAATTTTTAACTTTTTGCAAGAGATAAATTCTTCTTGAACCGGTATCTTGAACCGGATATTGAGAGCTTCAAAACTTTGTGGGAGACATCTTTCCCTTGAACCGGATTTTAAGCCGGAATCTTCATTTTCAGCCAGAAATTTTCTGACGGCCTTTAAATTTGCACCAATATGGCGGTTTAGGGTCCTGCATTAAACAACTTTGCAAACCGGAGTAATTGCTCTTTTAAAGAAGGCAATATAAAATATATTGGATGAGTTTCACCTGATATATCATGCCAGGGGTTATCCACCGTGGAGTTGATGATCACCGTCGTGAAGCTGAAATCAATCATGGCCGAGTCAGCCGCGGTAGACGGCCATGGCGTTTGTAAACCGGCGCGGTCGCGAGTGACGGCCACGGCGTTGTAAACCGGTGCGGGAGTCCGTTGAGTAACAACAACCAGCTGTACTGAAATGATGTCGGCATGCCTCCATCTCCGTGGCATAATACCACTTTGTAGTGGATTTTGTCCTGCGTAAAATACTACAAGACAGAGTAACTGTTTCACAGACAGATACTGTATACAGTTGAAACAGATAAGATGGGTATCACCTGATGTTTTTGCTAGATGACCGGCTTATGGAGAGAGCCATGGGTCGTGACCCGGCGGTGTAGAACCGCGCGAGGCGGCGCAGGAGAGGCAGCGCTACCAAATCGCGGGGCGCGACCAGGGCGGCTCGGAGACAAAGACGATGACGACGACTAGCAGCACTATGTGGAGGCAAAGTGACCCGGAACCGAGGTGGCTTGAAGGAATAGCAGCCACAGAGGCGCTTCGAAGCTGCAGCGACGACCCAGAAACAGAGGCCAAGCGGGGGTCGAACCGGCCGTCGATCCATGGCAGTAGCCCGGAGGCAGGGCTAGGCCAACTGTCGTGGATTTGTCATCTGGTTCAAAGCAGCAGCGCAATGGTGGTTCGGCGCGCGACAGCTAAGTGACGAGTATGCGGCCCAACGGTGGAGATGAAGGTGAAGCTGGTTTGAGTGAGACCGGGGAGGTTTGGCCGCGTATACGGCGACTCGAGGTGGCTCGGAGGAGCAAGGCGTCTCAGGGCAACAAAGGCGAGTCCGGGGCGGCCCAGCACCGGTCCGGCGGCGGCTTGGAAGTGGGAGATGAGCAGCGGCGGTTCTCGGACGCAGTAGCGGACGCACTCAGGGCGGCTCACGGGCGTGATGGCGGTGACTTGACGAAACTGGCCGGCTCAGTGACGGCAAGTCACAGGCGTAGGAACAGCAGCTCAGGTAGAGGCAGCGAAGCCGAGTCAAAGCTCACGGTAACGAGCCGCCTCGGAGATCCGTAGGCCCGTGGGTGAGCGGGATTTGGGCGCACAGAGGAGTAGTGCGGGAGCGACGCCGTCGACTGGCGCGGGCCTAGAGCAGGGCGGCCCGTGGCCGGACACAACCGGAAGCAACCTGGCAGGGTCTCGCAGGGACAGCCGAGGCGGCTCAGCGGCAACAGGGGGCCGAGTTGAAACTACGGACAAACAAATCGCTCTTCGGTAGCTCGGTGAGATGACAAACGGCGGCGACTTGGCATAGAAAACGAGACAGAGACTTGAGGCCTTACGGTCTGAAGCGGGTGGTAAGGCGAGGCTGTGAAGATCAAATCCCATCATCTGACTTTACTAATCCAGCACCATGATGGATTGCCTTGGTTGCCTCCCCATGCAGCAGCTTTTGGTAAGTAAACAATTTGGAGTTGTAGAACAACCTGACCAATGCGCGGCAAAGTACTAATTGAAGCAGTTTGATTGTCACTGTTGCCTTGTACGAACAGAGGCGTCTTCAGGCTTCTCGTGAAGACACCGCAGCAGGACCGGCCCCTGTACACATGCCTAGCTTGGCCTGCTGGAGAAATATAAAGGACTACGGCGACTTGACCATAGCGCAGGACTGCTTCGAGTCGGCCTTGGTATATCCGTCCCGCAATGCGAGAAAGAAAAACTGCAGTGGAAAGCTTCATCTTGGTCTCGGCGACACGTAATAATAGCACATAAAACTGATCTTTATTCGGATTCGACGAAACGGGTCGTATCGATAAGCCGAAGAATATCCAAACCCTAGATCCCATCGAACTTAAAACTTGTTCACGTCATCGTGACTGCCACTGAAGTTTAACCTTTCAATCTTGATTGATGAACTCATAGTCAATGTACTTTCGAGCCGGTTCTTCCTGATCCGGCAGATCATTAATTTCTCGATCCTTTGAAGAGATCCCTTCAAGAACTCATCACCACCGTGCACGGGCCCCACGGTGGGCGCCAATTGTCGTGGAATTGTCACGGCAGATGTCCTTAGTGTCAGGACTTAGTCGCGAGGCCAGCGCATCTATGTGGTAGCTTGAGAGGGGTTGAGCGGAATCGAGAGACACAACACAAGACAGGGATTTAGACAGCTTCGGACACCGGGAAACATCATCCGGTAACAACCCTACATGCTGTTTGAGGCTAGGTCTCATTATCATCACGAGGGAGTCGCCGTAAACCGGCATCCTCTTTGTGTCTAGCCCTAAGATTGTTTCTTGCCTGTAGCCCGTCCTCTTTTGGGAGCCCTGCCCCTCCTTATATATGTTGAAGGGGCGGGTTACATGTGGAGTCTTATTAGGATTACGAATAGTCTATCTCTAATATAAACCGGATATAAGTCCTAGTCTTAACTCCTTGTAAGGTAAATATTCGTCATGCCTTCTTAAACCGGCCCACCATAGTATGAACTGGCCTTCATGAACCGCCCGTTGGGCCACCGGGTCTTGTCGCTCGTCTGACCCGCCTGTCAGATTACCAATGAATCATAAACCGCCAGATCCAAACGGGTCACCAGTGAATCGTCAAGTTTCAGCCGGGTCTCAAGTAAACCGCCAAGTCCGGCCGGGTTAAAGTTCCGGCCGGTTTACGCCGCGGGGTATATCCCCGACATAGAGCATCTTCAACAGATGCGCGGTAGCGCGACGCACTCAAATAGTGTTTTTACGCGCGGGAGGTTTACCAGACGCACAAAAACACGGCGCCCAACCCCGCGGCCCCACATGCAGCAACCCACGCGCACAAGCCGGCGCCCTAAATTTGCTGCCCCACAGCCCGCGTGCGTTAAAGTTTACAACTTCGTTTTTGTGCATGCTCTATTTTACAGCTTCTACTAGAGCGCTGTTTTTGGTCGCGCACGCTATATATGCATCTTTTTCACAGCGCGGCTTATGTAGCGCGTCTGTTGAAGATGCTTTTAATCATCTTGTATCTTTTTCTGTTTGTTGTTAGTTCTGTTGATGTGGTGTGTGTTGTCTGGGTGTGTAAAGGGCGTCATTGATTTAATATTAGGCCTCGGCCTTGTTTCCAAAAAGACAAAACTGCATGGTCTTGGTTATGAACATACCGTTCGGATTCAGACTTCAAAGTTAGTACGGCCTAGGAGCTTCTGTTGAGTTTTTGGTAGGTACCCAGACGCCACAGGCAATCCATCTCTGGGTGAAGGCGTTTGATACATTTGCAGCATTACAAATGTTTTGAGCAAATATACTCTCAGAAGTTGCCAATTCTGCGGGCATTGACCAGCTGACGGAAATATCTCATGAGGCATCAGAGATGAAGCAACACATGTATTCAAGCAGAGCAGCGGCGTTGGATTTCCTACCTTTGACACCATTTCTTCCAGAGACCAGTTGATTGGTTTCCAAAATTGTTGGGTTTGCAGAATCAAGAACTCCATCATCGTCTTTCTTAACATCCGGTTTGTTCACGTTCATTTCAGTAACTAAAAAAGAAAAGAAAACATCCAGTAGCAAATTCGTAGTTTGAGAGTGTTGTTTCTGTTCCTCGGCTTAGCCGGTTCTTGTAATTGTGATTGCGTTTCCCTCGACTTGAATGCAGTGCAGAGTTCCGGTCAAAAGTAGCAATTTCTCAACTCCTGCTCCTCCGAAAGGTCTTGACAGTTCTCACACATGAAGTGGTTGAGTTTGATAGGCCATACCTCCTATTGAACTCTGGTCAGATATCCAACAGTATCTGCAGTCCGCATCAACCGCCGGTGCAGTGCTCACATGATCGAAAACGGCGGCACTAGTCAAAAAGAGGATCAGGTGCACTAGTGATATCTGCAGGATCACAGCTGCGTTATAAATGTTGGAGAATCTTTGGACGTGGTCGCCTTACCCACAATGGTCAAACACACAACGACTAAAACAAGATGCAAGGATGTCGCGTTTTTCTTATTGATTTGGTTCTCATGTACAATGAAGCTATCGGAGATTGACCTCCATTTTTTTTCAATATAAGGTGGATTTTATTGACTTAAAATAGAGCATAAAAACACAATGACTTTTTCAACATAAGATGGATTTTATTGACTTAAAATAGAGCATAAAAAACACAACGAACACACACCCGGCATATGCACAGTTAGAATCGTGCTTTATAATATAAAGCGGGGAAAAACCCTTTTTCGTATATGCATAGTTAGAATGCACACGACCAACATCAATGTACGCACCTAAAAAATCAAGCCAACAAATAGCAATGTAATACAAGACCAAAGTTATGCGCTGGTGAGAAACAAAAAAAACCCACAAAAGCGATCAGATCCATGATCGATAAACTATAACAACGACCATATCCACACCAACCAACTCATGACATCACATAGACAATAAATTCTTCGACAGCAATGCCATCTGGAAGTGAGTGACGCTCAAGTGTCATCGTCATAGGATCCAACCACCCAAGGTGACATTCTAGGTTTTCATCCTGAAGTACCAGTCCGAGCAATGCCTTCAACATGGTAACCATGTGAAAGCATCGTCATTGCCACTTATAACCAACTCAGGTCAGAACTAGACTTTCACCCTGAAGCTCAAGACCATATTCTCAAGAAGTACCACCATCGAAGTCACTCATGTATTGTCGTCACCACTTTTCCACCATCTCAACAGCTAGAGACGATGTATCACCGCTACTGCACAACCATCTCGCTGTGTCAAGTCTATCGTCCATAGTTTGCATCTCACCGCCAAAGTCAACCACCAGATCTGGAGATCGATGGCCACTGCAATCAGTAGCGAGGCTGCCACAACAGGTCAGAGTGACAAGGACCAACCCAACGGTGGAGCACATAGAAAGCCCTGCACAGGCCCACCGGCTTAAGGCTGACATTGCCAGGGGGTGCTGGTGCATATCAGGGGGCTTTGCGATAGTGGGTTGGATCCATGGCCATGAGATCGAGCGACGGGGTTCTATGATGGAGCATCACGTTGTTCTTGTGGAGTGTGTATATAATGACGAACGAGGAGCTTCGCTTATGTGCACTGGTTATTGTGGCAAGCCAGATCGCTTTGCTCCCTCCATTCCAATGTATGAGGCACACATGCATCCCAAGATTCAGCGTCGACCATAGATTAGATCTATAACCTACTTTGTTTTGGCGGGTGATCGACAACATTGGATATTTATTCGGCGTCTATATCGAGCTGAGCCATTCAGCCAGCCTTGCAAATACGGCGAATGGTTGGACCGCCGAACAATATTCGGCTGGCCCTAACAATCACTGGATGCTTGCTATGTACATCACTGATACGTCTTCGGCGTATCTATAATTTTTTTTATTATTTCATGCTATTAAATTATCAATCTTGTGTGCTTTATATGCTATTTTATATCATTTTGGTGGACTAACCTATTAACTTAATGTCAAGTGCCAGTTCCTATTTGAAAGAGAGCATGGTGCCTCCATTTTTGGTTTTTGATAATTGATGACAATGCCTATGGACTAATGGTCGCCTTATATTTGAAGGGTTTGTCCATATGCATTGCTTAAAGACCATTCATTGGTTTCAAGGTTATAAGAAGGATATTATATTGGAAATATGCCCTAGAGGCAATAATAAAGTAGTTATTATTATATTTCCTTAATCATGATAAAGGTTTATTATTCATGCTAGAATTGTATTAATAGAAAACTTAAATACATGTGTGAATACATAAACAAATACTGTGTCCCTAGTGAGTCTCTACTAGACTAGCTCGTTGATCAAAAGATGATTAATGTTTCCTAATCTTAGACATGTGTTGTCATTTGATAACAGGATCACATCATTAGAAGAATAATGTGATGAACAAGACCCGTCACTTGGCTTAGCATATGATCGTTCAGTTTATTGCTACTGTTTTCTTAATGTCAAATACATATTCCTTCGACCATGAGATCATTCAACTCCCGGATACAAGAGGAATACCTTATGTGCTATCAAACGTCATAATGTAACTGCGTGATCACAAAGATGCTCTGCAGGTATCTCCGAAGGTGTCTATTGAGTTGGCGTGAATCAAGATTGGGATTTGTCACTCCGTGTGAAGGAGAGGTATCTCTAGAACCTCTCGGTAATACACATCACAAGAAGCTTGCAAGCAAAGTGACTAAGGAGTTAGTTGCAAGATGATGTATTATGGAACGAGTAAAGAGATTTGCCGGTAACGAGATTGAACTAGGTATGGAGATACCGACGATCAAATCTCGGGAAAGTAACATACCAACAGACAAAGGAAACTGCGTATGTTGTCATAAAGGTTCGACCGATAAAGATCTTTGTAGAATATGTAGGAACCTAATACGTCTCCATCTTATCTATATATTTTTATTATTCCATGCTATTATGTTATCTGTTTTAGATGTTTTATATGCATTAATATGCTATTTTATATTATTTTTGGGACTAACTTATTAATCCAGAGCCCAGTGCCAGTTTCTGTTTTTTCCTTGTTTTGAGTTTTACAGAAAAGGAATATCAAACGGAGTCCAAACGGAATAAAACTTTCGCGGTAATTTTTCTTGGACCAGAAGACACACTTAGAAGTCGGAGGAGTGCCGGAGGCCACAAGCCTCAGGGGCGCGCCCTATGGGAGGGGGGCACCCCGAGGGCTTGTGGTCCCCTTGGAGCTCCTCCAACCCTAATTCTTGGCCTATAAATTTCCAAATATTCCCAAACGACCAGAAGCGTCCACCAAAATACTTTTCCGCCGCCGTAACCTTCTGTTCTTGTGAGATCCCATCTTGGGACCTTTTCCGGCACCCTGTCGGAGAGGGATTCGATCATGGAGGGCATCTACATAAACTCTATTGCCCTTCTGATGAAGCATGAGTAGTTTACCATAGACCTACGGGTCCATAACTAGTAGCTAGATGGCTTCTTCTCTCTCTTTGATCCTCAATACCATGTTCTCCTCGATGTTCTTGTAGATCTCCGATGTAATATTCTTTTGCGGTGTGCTTGTCAAGATCCGATGAATTGTGGATCTATGATCAATTTAGCTATGAATATTATATGAGTCTTCTCTAAATTCTTATATGCATGATTTGATATCTTTGTATTTCTCTTTGAATTATCGGTTTGGTTTGGCCAACTAGATTGGTTCTTCTTGCAATGGGAGAGATGCTTAGTTTTGGGTTCAATCTTGCGGTGACACTACTAGGGAAAAGCCTAGCAGTAGCACGGACCAATCTTGTGGTGACACTTCAGGCTATGGAGGTTACTCAAAAGGAGATTTGGGTAAGCCATTGGTTGCGTTCAGGAATCTTTAGCTCCTGCACATCCCCAATGGAGATTAGCAGTCCCCAAGTGTGAACTTAGGGATACATCATGGTCTCCAACTTGTGGTTAATCTTTTTCGCATCTTTACTTTATGTTGTTACTTGCTTGCTACCTTGTTGCTACCTTACTTTGCATCATATAGGTTATTTTCACCATCGATTACACATCTAGAGAACTTACTTTATTTGCACCAACCAAATTTGTTAAGAAAAGCTTAAAAGTTTGTAGTCTCCTATTCATCCTCCCTTTATTCATGGGCGGAGCTAGGAAGTTTTCCCAATGGGTTCACTAAGGATTTGGGTGTGAACTAACTATTGTCTGCAGTGTAAGCTCTCCCAAATCCTTCAGAACTTATCCAAGGTTGGGGGCCAATGCCCCCTCCCCCCCCTTCGGGGTCTACCAGAGCATGTATATATTCGTTCTAGTTCCCTTCAGGGTCTACAGATTTGTTCCGTTATGACTATTTGGTCATGAGGTTCAGTGAAAAACCAAATGTGTCGTAAACAATTTGTGCCACTACCAAAATAAAATTAGTCGGTGGTCTCCGTAATGTGCACTGGCATAATTTGGCACACTTGATAAATGATGCTAAAAGGAACTAAGTGATAAAATGTTGATTTAAGATAGAAAACTTACGGTGACGGAAGAAGTGATGTGTACATCAACCCTGGATCCATGGCTACACCAAAGGAAAAAATGCCACCACCCATTGGACTGTGCATGCATAGCGTGAAAACTTTGCTGATACTCCAAGAGAATGTAACTGTGAAATAAAGGACATTCAAAATGGTGCGAAGCCGAAAATCCCATCAAATGAGGCTTATGACCGTCGCCCCATCCATGAAGTGGTACACTGTTGTAAAATGGAATGGTAAGTTGATGGATGGGACAAGTAATGATACTAGAGGAGTAGAGGATGCAGAAGCATGCTTGAAAACTATCTTGCAGGGGTAGATGGACCATGCAAGTGCACCAAATTACTTTCTCCATTACCGTAACCATGGTCATAGATACAACTGTTGGTTGAGGCGTTGCATCCCACAAAATGCACACTGGCCATGGTCTCGCACCTCTGATCTAGACAAGTGATCACCGACATTGATGATCCAGGGTGGAAAAGTCGTGTCTGACAAACAAATGAAACTTGCGAATGATTTTATGGATTAGATAGAAAGGACAATTTCTTGAAAGGAAAAAGTTCTAACAGGATAAGATGGCTTACAATAAGTCCATCACGTCTCGCAACCGACCCAGGGTATGCCACTCCCCATTTCCAGGGGTAGAGTCAGGAAGTTTTGCCAATGGGTTCACTAATGATTTCGGTATGAACTAACTATTGTTTGTAGTGGCAGAGGCAGCTAATAAATCCAGGCTAAGCTCTCCCAAAATCCTTCACCACTTATCCAAGGTTGGGGGCAATGCCCCCCTAACACACACAACATAAGGAACCGAAATATCATACCACATATAATTGTTACATAAACATAATGAATAAATATCAGTTCAATGAAAACGTAAAACCCTTTTTCACATGTTTCAAATAAAGTAGTCAGACGCACAACTTTGTAGTTTCATGGGCAGTTAGATTAGATCTTCCTTGTAAAAAAAGCCAAAATGGCATGTTAATTTCTTAAGTTGTAAATAAGTACAATTCAGCGGAACATGTAGTCAATATCATTTCCAAGTTTCATTGATTGATCTTTCATGTTCTTAAAACGATTAGTCACATCATTGTTACTACTTATTAATGGTACAAAAACTCTCATCCGTTAGAAAATTAGAAAATCACTCTTGTATTGATCATCCATTTTGTTACATATTTTATTGACAGCAACCATATATTAAAAGCACAAGACAATTAATTCCATGGAAAGAGACAACATCAGTACTAGCTTTACAGGTTGATAGACCAAAGTAAAAGTAGTATGTTTATTTGTCTTGCACCATTAGTTTAGCAAGATTGGTAATTCCATCAGGACCAACATATGATGTTTATCTGAATCAAAATCATTCGGATAAAACTTATCTAGCTCCAGTAACCTCCCCACGTCATAAACATCATCAATCTTGCTTTATTAAGACTTTTTAAGTATTCTGGAATTCCCATCTTATTAGTCGGAATATGACAATTAATTTAAATCAGTTTCTACCTGAATAAAAGGCTAAGTGGGGCTAGCAATAGCGCAACATTTGTTTGCTTGCGTATAAGGGTGGCCTTGAAGTACTTGCTTTATTATCTTGATATAATGAGCATTCTTTTTGCAAAATTTTGTTCCATACTAGACCAAGGTTCAAGCAAAACACAATCAGATAATTAAGATTGGATAAGACTTATACAAGAGAGAGAGGATGTGCTATCGCAAGAACTAATATTTTGAATAGCAATTGTCAGTAGCTTGCTGCTTCCGGTTGCCAGCATGAGGGCCACGAGAGATATGATAAAATTATTTTGTACAACAATTGTCGGCTTGCCGCTGCCGGTTGCCAGTGTGTGGGCGATGAAAAAGACAAGAATATTCAGATTTATATTTCATTCACAAAAAAGAAAAGATTTATTTGCTTCTGTCCATTGCGGGAGTGAAGCAACTCGTGAAGGAAATATGCCCTTGAGGCAATAATAAAGTTGTTATTTATATTTCCTTATATCATGATAAATATTTATTATTCATGCTAGAATTGTATTAACCGGAAACTTAGTACATGTGTGAATACATAGACAAACAGAGTGTCACTAGTATGCCTCTACCTGACTAGCCCGTTAATCAAAGATGGTTAAGTTTCCTAGCCATGGACAAGAGTTGTCATTTGATGAATGGGATCACATCATTAGAGAATGATGTGATTGACTTGACCCATCCGTTAGCTTAGCACTGTGATCGTTTAGTTTATTGCTATTGCTTTCTCCATAACTTATACATGTTCCTATGACTATGAGATTATGCAACTCCCGAATACCGGAGGAACACTTAGTGTGCTATCAAACCTCACAACATAACTGGGTGACTATAAATATGCTCTATAGATGTCTCCGGTGGTGTTTGTTGAGTTGGCATAGATCGAGATTAGGATTTGTCACTCCGATTGTCGGAGAGGTATCTATGGGCCCTCTCGGTAATGCACATCACTAATGTGACTAATGAGTTAGTTACGGGATGTTGCATTATGGAACGAGTAAAGAGACTTGCCGGTAACAAGATTGAACTTGATATTAAGATACCGACGATCGAATCTCGGGCAAGTAACATACCGATGACAAAGAGAACACATGTATGTTGTTATGCGGTTTGACCGATAAAGATCTTTGTAGAATATGTAGGAACCAATATGACCATCCAGGTTCCGCTATTGGTTATTGACCGAAGATGAATCTCGGTCATGTCTACATAGTTCTCGAACCCGTAGGGTCCGCACGCTTAACGTTCGATGACGATCGGTATTATGAATTTATGTGTTTTGATTTGCCGAAGGTAGTTCGGAGTCCCGGGTATGATCACGGACATGACGAGGAGTCTCGAAATGGTCGAGACATAAAGATCGATATATTGAAAGGCTATGTTTGGACATCGGAATGGTTCCGGATGAGTTCGGGCATTTACCGGAGTACCGGGGGTCTTATTTGGCCTTAGTGGGAGAGAATAGGAGGCACCAAGGTGGAGGGTGCGCCCCTCCAAGCCCAATCCGAATTGGGTGGGGTGCCGCCCCCCTTCCTTCCCTCTCTCTCCCCCTTCCTTTCTCTCCTACTCCAACAAGGGAAGGGGGAATCCTACTCCCACCGGGAGTAGGACTCCCCCCTTGAGGTGCGCCATAGAGGCCGACCCTCCTCCTCCTCCACTTCTTTATATACAGGGGAGGGGGCACCTTATAGACACACAAGTTGATTGTTTAGCCGTGTGTGGTGCCCCCCTCCATAGAATTCCACCTCGGTCATATCGTTGTAGTGCTTAGGCGAAGCCCTGCATCGATAACTTCATCATCACCGTCATCACGCCGTCGTGCTGACGAAACTCTCCCTCGACCTCAGCTGGATCTAGAGTTCGTGGGACGTCACCGAGCTGAACATGTGCAGATCACGGAGGTGCCATACCTTCGTTGCTAGGATCGCTCGGATCGTGAAGACGTACGTGTAACACCCCCAGTGCCATCCTACAGTAATCCCCTGTTGATGGTGCCATGTCATCAACACTACTGTTGCTAATACTCACTTGATCCAAATCATTGTTCATGTTCAAACTCAAATTCAAAGTCAAAAATTTAAATTTGCCAAACATGAAAACTAAAATGTTCAAAGTGTGGCAAATAATCACCGAGTAATTGTCATGTTGGAACCAACCTCTTCTGAATTACCAAAATGCCCATGGGAATTAATTCAGTGCTCCAGCAACATTTAAATTGGCCTTTTCAATTTCTAAAATTAATTAGGCAACTCCTTTTGCCCCCAAACTTTTTTGTTCCATCTCAAGGTATTGTGTTAGTTTTATGTGCCAAGTTTTGTTCAAAACAAAACTCATTTGGTACTAAAAGAAAATGCAAAGCAGAGCAAATAAAAGAAAAAAAGAAAAGGAAAAGGGAAAAGACATGGGAGAGAGAGAGAGAGAGCAACCACCCCCTCCCTCGACCGAACCCACCTAACCCACCCGAGCTGACCCACCCCCCCTGTTGTCTTCCCCCTCCCCACTGTGCGTGCGACCGTGCCCACGGTCGCCGCCGAACCCACCTCGCCGACCCCGCCGCTACAGG
>NC_041392.1:176727861-176757822 GCF_002162155.2 Triticum dicoccoides
TTTCCCCGCCTCACCCGCTTCCCCCTCCTCTCCCTCGCTCGCGCTCCCCCTTTCTCCCCACTGCCCGAGCGCCCTCGTCGCCGCCCTCCGCTCGATCCCGCGGCCACCGTGCCCTAATCGCCACTCCGCCATGTCGTACACCGTCGCCCCCTCGACTACATCACCTCCGCCTCTCCGTTGAAGCTTGTAGCCACTACAATGACCTCCCCGAGCTCGTCTTCCCCGCATGGTCGAAGTCGATCGCCGCCATGTTTCGCCGCCTCGAGCCTCCCCCGAGCTCACTCTCGCACACCTGTAGGCTTAATGTGAGCCTCTTCTCCCTCCTATCTCTCTTCCATCGCCGTTTACTCCCTCTAGCCGCCGTCCTCGACTTGCCCGAGCTCGCCGCCGCATAGCACGTCGCCGGTGTCATTCCGGTGATCATTTGGACGCGCTCTCCTGCTCATTGGCCTCGTCGCACTGCGTAGACCGTGCCTAGCCGTTTATTTCGCCCGCGCGCGCACCGTAGCACCGTCCCCGACAAGGCCTGTAGCTCACCGCTTCCACGGCTTGTCGCCGGCGCCACTCTGGCCATCCCCACCCCTGCTGCTTGCTCCATCGGACGCGCCGCATCACCAGCTAGCTGTAGCCGCAAACCGCACACGCTTTGGTGCCCTGTAGCGCTAAACCCGAAAGAGGCCGAACTCCGGCGACCGGTGACCGTCCCGCCTCTCGCCGTCATCGTTCCAGCCTATTACGGGCCGCGCCGCCACCGTAGGTGGATGCGGCGTCAAACGCACCTAGACGCACCTTCCCCCGTGCCCCGTAGCGTTTTTCCGGCCGTCTCCGGCGATGAGCCGCCGCGGGAGAGGCTCGCCGGAGCTCTCTCCGGCGCCCTGCCTACATGGCACCGCCTAGGGCCGTCCCCAGTCGCTGACTGTGGCCCCCAGTGGACCCCCTGACCCCTGTTGACTGGTTTGACCAGTCAACCGTGCTGACTGGGCAGCCCCCAGCCACTGACGTGTGGGCCCCCTCTGTTATTTTAGTCTAATAACATTTTATAAATAAAAGTAATTAGTTTAACCTAAAACACTCACTGACACCCGGGACCCACACCCCTAATTGACCCTGCTAGTTTAGTTAATCGACTGTTAAGCCAACAGAGGCTGACATGTGGGTCCCAGTGGCCCCACTGGTCAGTCTGACCTGGTCAGCCGTCCTGTTGACTGTTGACGTCACTATGACGTCATGCTGATGCAATATTCCTTTTCTGTTAATATTAATAATTCCAGAAATTGCTTTAATCTTTATAATTACATAGAAATTAAACCGTAACTCGGATGAAAATGTTTTCTACATGAAAGTTGCTCAGAAAAATCCAACGAATCCGGATACGCGGTCCGTTTACCTGTCAGATGCCTCTAACTATCTGAACATGGGACATTCCCCCTCGTGTCATCTGTCTGACACAGGTCCGGAACCGGGAATACCTTCCCGGTTGAATTCCCCCTTCACCTTTATCTTGTAGCCATATGTTAGGTGAGGCCCTGGCACATCATATTCCCATGTTATGCTTTGTGATGCTATGTTTGCTTTATATTTATTATTTCTCCCCCCTCTTCTCTCCGGTAGACCCCGAGACCGATGCTGCCCCTGTGATCGACTACGTCACTGATGACCCCTCCTTGCCAGAGCAACCAGGCAAGCAAACCCCCCTTGAGCATTCTGATATCGCCCATTTCTTTCCCTCTCATGCTTGCATTAGAACTGCTACTGCTTTATGTATGATCCTACTCTGATGCATAGCATGTTTTTGTTACCTGCTTTCATACCTTACCTCCTTATCCTAAACTGCTTAGTATAGGTTGGTTAGAGATCCATCAGTGACCCCCACCTTGTCCCAGTTGCCTCGCTTTATGTTCGATGACTCGATCAACGTGATTGACGTCCAGGCCCCGACACCGCACATCACCCACGTTAGTTGTACGATTCTGCAGAGTTACCGTCGAGTGCTGAGGGTGGAACCTCTTACATCACTCCTGACGAGATCTCCGTAGTGTAGCTATACGGTCGAGGTCATCGAGGGTGATTTCCTCCTTAACCACTTCCGTTACGGCTCTGTCATGCAACCCATCAAACGTGAACCTCGAGGGTGCATCCTCTTACGTTCACCTTGATGACAACATCGAGTGGAATTCACCGGGGGTGATTCCTCGGGTTTTCCCTTTGGTGTTGGACACACAGTTACTATGGTTACTATGACTTTACACTGAGCCATGTTACTAAAGATAGGTCGGCCTGAGGGGTACCCGCTCGAGCTTAATAGCGAGTGATGTGGAGTCGGGTTGACCTGGAAGGTGCCCGCGAGATACTTACGAGGCGTGGCCGGGCATTCTTAGCCCTTGCCGCAAGTACTTGAGACGGGGTGACGGGGTCACATCGACTGTGAGTCTCTGCTCGTTACTGCGTGCTCCTAATCCACTACGGTTTGGACATTTGATCCGAGGGGCCTCTGGCCTGATAGCACTAACCATCATGTGGGCATGGTATGGGCGTTCTGCGTCGTATACATCAGCCGAAGCTTAATAGACGCCAGCGACTGAGCGGCGCACGCCGGGTTGGACTGCGTAAGCTCCTGCCTTGTTTAAAGAGGTAGCTAGGTCTGCTCACCGGCAGCCCTCGCAACGTGCAGGAGTTCCCGGGGCGATGGCCCATGAACCCTGGGGGCATAGGTTTAGTCCGGCGTGCTGACCTCTCTATTAAGCCTAGGTCGGGTTACGGCGTATTGTTTGGCCGAGGCCGGGCATGACCCAGGAAAGTGTGTCCGGGCGGAGTTAATCGAGCGTGGTGGGTAAGTTGGTGCACCCCTGCAGGGAAGAAAACATCTATCGATAGCCTGTCCTATGGTAACGGATACTTGGAGTTGTATCCCGATCGATACAACTAGAACTGGATACTTGTGATGAGAACTGGATGGTGATGAGATTTGGAATGTGTTGACACTTGGATAGTATGGCTCTGGGATTGCTTTCTCGCAGGGAGTCGAGAAAAGATCTCTGGCCGAGGTTGATAACATTACTGCTACTTTACTTTATGCTACTCTACTCCCTCCTGTTGCTGCAAGATGGTGGTTTCCAGAAGATGCTAGTCATCGATAGGACTAAGCCTTTCCTCTATTCTGGCATTCTGCAGTTTAGTCCATAGATATAGCTCATTTCCTTTGATACATATGCATACTTAGTTTAGATCGGATGTAAGTCTTGCGAGTACTTTGGATGAGTACTCACGGCTGCTTTGTTACCTCTTTTCCCCCATACCCGATTGTTGCGACCAGATGACGGATCTCAGGAGCCAGCTGACATCACTGATGACTACTGCTACCCTGAGGGTGCCTACTACTACGTGACGGCCGCTGACGACTTGGAGTAGTTAGGAGGCTCCCAGGCAGGAGACCTTGCCTTTTCGATCAATGTTGCTTTTGTGCTAGCCTTCTTAAGGCAAAACTTGTTTAACTTATGTCTGTACTCAGATATTGATGCTTCCGCTGACTCTTGTGTATTCGAGCTTATGTATTCGAGCCCTCGAGGCCCCTGGCTTGTAATATAAAGCTTGTATTATTTTAATTTGTGTCTAGAGTTGTGTTGTGATATCTTCCCGTGAGTCCTTAATCTCGATCGTACACATTTGCGTGTATGATTAGTGTACGATTGAATCGAGGGCGTCACAGTACGACTACATGAACCGCGTTATCATAACGCTTCCGCTTACGGTGTACGAGGGTACGTGGACAACACTCTCCCCTCTCGTTACTATGCATCACCTAGATGGATCTTGCGTGTGTGTGGATTTTTTTTGAAATTACTGCGTTCCCCAACACTTCCCGACTCGCAGCCAGAACTAGATGACGGATCCCGAGATCTGATCATCCAGCCTCAGGCCGGCCACCTCTGACGGAGGAGATGGCCACCATCGCCGGCTGCACCAGCCAGATCATATCTAACCTGAGGTGCCGCGAAGCCGCCCACCAGGCCCTCCACGTCGTCACCGATCCGAAGCCGGATGATGCGCCGCCACAGCAAAAGTTGTCGCCGCCCGTGACCGTGCTGCCCGACGCGCCGTAGTCGCCGTCGCCCTCTTCAGGGCCAACCACCACAGCCGCCAGATCTGTCGCGCCACCACACGCGCAAGGGCTCCGCCCCACCTGTGAGACGCAGGAGAGTGGAGGATCCCCGCCACCGCCGTCAGCCCCCAGGCGCATCCCGGCGGCGGGGGGAGGGTGAGGGAAGGTGGATTCGGGAGTGGGGGCGGCTAGGGCTGGGTACCCGCCCGAGTCGCCCGAGCGGGGGCGACGCGGGGGTTGAGAGAGAGAGACAGAACGAGAAGTTTTTGTCAATTCCACTGTTATCCATTATGAAAAAGGGTGAAAGAGGAAAAAGACTTACCACAGCCAAGTTCCACCATGGCAGAGCGCCAATCCACGGCATCGCGCCAATCGCCATCAAGGCAATTCTAACCCTAAACACTAACCTAGACCAATTACTTACAGGAGCAATCCGCCCTCCTCTCCCGTCCCCACTCCCACCGGCGAGGACGATTCTTAGAGCAGGTACAATAGTGGGCTTGTAACCCGCCTACATGAAACTTTTGCCTATGTGAAGGAAAGAGGCATGAAAAAATGGTGCAAGTGAGCTCTCATGCAAGGGTCTAGCTATATGTGTGTTCCTAGACAAAAATAATAGATACAATGAAAGAGAAAGATAGAAGAGTAGTCTAATAGCCAACCTTATTGTAGAGTGACTATACATGTTGGCTTTAGATGACATGTTAGCTTCATATAAACCATGCTCTCATGAGCAGTTAGAGAAAAGAGAGAAAGGATTAGGAAAAATGAGGGCCTGGTCCGCGTCGCACCGACACGCTATGTTGCGAGAATGTTAATATTACGATGGAAAACCATGGATGGTAAAATTGACGCCTCCGTCATGCCATGAAATCGATTAAATGCCCGCCTGCAGAGGCGACCTCATACGCAGCAGGCGGAAACTGAACGAAGCTTCATTTCACGTTCGATTTCCAGGATCTGTTGACTCTGTCAACGTTATCCGGTCTTCCAAGAGCTGCAGGTGCTTTTACAGAGCAGACTCCATTGACCCGATCATTCATGGCTTCACGAAGCTGCCTACAGCTTGACTGGTTCTTCCTGCAGAATCACAGCTCACTGTTCGTCAGCCTGAATTGAGCTGAACTCCTGTCTCCCCATTTACGCTGGCGGACATCGCATCCCATCAGCGGTCGCAAATCGGCGGCAGAAAAGAAGGGGACATCAAGGTATAATCATCATCAACCAACCGCCAATGCCGACCGATCGACAGGGGCGAGCCCGTGCGAGGGTCCCGTCCGCCATGAAAATGGAAACCAAGAGGAACGAAACGGGTGCATGCATCTGCATCTGTGCGACGATCCTCCCCCACGCACGCATGGATTCAGATCCTCGGCAATCAATCCGCGCCGATTTTAAAGCCACATGTGGCAATGCTTGCTGCCTGGATCGGGAGGCGTTACGTTGCGCGTTCTAGGCGCGACACCAAGGTTCAATAATGGCAGCAGCACGGCACCACGGCGAGGAAGAACGAGAGAGCACGAAACCGGCAAGATTCGCCTTCACGAACGGGGCTGCAAGAGCGCACGCGGCATTCAAGGCTCCCCGTTGCAGCCCGGCCTACTGCTCCCCAACTCCTCCATGCCACATTTACGCCCGCCCTCCCACTCTTCCTACCTTGCTTCAGCACGGCACCACTGCCAGCGCCAGGCCCATAAATTCGACCTCCATCGCTGGAGAGGAAGCACCCAAGGATGGGTTGGAGTTTGGAAGCGCACGCCAAGGATAAGGTAAATGCAGGCCTTCGTACGCTCGTACATATATAAGACTGGGAAAATTTGTGTTTAAAAAAAAACCGGGAAAATTTCAGGTGCTCATGAGGAGCAATGCTACACGCACACGCATTTTTTTTACAGAAATTTACGGGATGCTTAGCTGGAATAAACTGATTGGAAGAAAATGGGATGAGGGGCCCACACTCTCTGAAAATCAGGGGCGGTGGAGATTAGTTAGCGATGGAATCCTGTAAAACGTCCGTATTACTTCGTTGGTATAGAATTTTCGGCTCATGAGGCTCGTATGCTACTGTGATATGAGTTTTTAGGCCATTGGATCTCAAATCCGACGGCATTTGAGGACAAACCTCCGAAAGGTAAACTCATGCAGTGACATATATGTGCAGCTATAGTAAATAAAATTGCATATGTATAATGTACCGTATCTCCTTATCAACACGGAGATGGTAGTAAACTATTTCCGGCACATTGATTTATTGTCAAACTCGTAGCAGTACATTTTTGTTCTCTTTTTCCTTCAATGGAGATACAGTAAAGAGCTGAAATTAACAAAAGAGAAGAGGTCCGGGAGAACGGGAAGGAAGAATAGTAAATAAATAAACAAGAGAGAAATGAAGAAAAAAAGAGTACGCTCGCGATCGAGGACCACGATTATACGTTTATGAATGACCGGAAGAAATTAAGCCCTTTGTGCCGGAGCGCAACCACCGGCCGTCGGTTGCACCTCACATGCGCGCGTCAGACAGATCCGGCATATTTAACTCGGCCACCGCGGCAGCTATTACGCCGGCCGGCCCAGCCGCGGCTCCGGCCAACCGGCCGTGTCCTCCCCGACGCCATGGACACGAGCGCTCCGGCCGATCCGTCGGACCGGTCAGGTTTACCACCGAGGGAAACACACACCAGACTAACAGTAGAAGAAATGCATGGGGCATAGTAGTAGGAGTAGTTGTCGACAGATACAAATCGAGAGAGGAAGCGACAGAGAGAGAGAGATATCCTGTTGTAGACCGCGTGGGCGCGAGACGTTGGTTGGTTAATGCTTGAGCACCTCCGGAATGTCGACCGGGTAGCGGCTGACGCAGTCGGCCCACGGGCCCTGCGCGTCGCGCGCGGGCTCGATGCACTCCCACGCCGCGCTGTTGCACTTGAACCCGGAGCCGAAGCCGATCATCCACACGCGGTCGCCCCTGCGCATGCGCCCCTTGGCCTCGATGTAGGCCAGCTCGTACCACAGCGAGCTGCTGGACGTGTTGCCGAACCGGTGCAGCGCCATGCGCGACGCCTCCACGTGCTCGTCCGACAGCCCCAGGCTGTTCTGCAGCTCGTCGATCACGGCGCGCCCGCCCGCGTGGATGCAGAAGTGCTCGAACGCCATGCGGAAGTCGGGCAGGTACGGCTTGATGCTCTTGTTGTTGAACACCCGCCGCGCGATGAAGGACAGCGCGAAGAGCAGCTGCTCCGACGCGGGCAGGACCAGCGGCCCGATCGCCGTGATGTTCGCCTTGAGCGCGTCACCGGCGATGGTCATGAGGTCCTTGTTCAGGTTGATGCCCCGGTGGCCCTCGTCGTCCTCCTCCTGGTACACGCACCGGTACGCGTTGTCCTGCGCGCCGGTGAGCGTGCGCACCACGCGGGAGAGCCGGAAGCGGGCCTTGGCGCGGGATGTGGACAGCAGCGCCGCCGCGCCGCCCATGCGGAAGAGGCAGTTGGGCAGCAGCATGGCGCGCTCCTTGCCGACGTAGTAGTTGGGCGTGATGGTCTCCGTGGACACCACCAGCGCGTGCGAGCCCCGCGGCGCCACCTGCAGGAAGTTGCGCGCCAGCCCCACGGAGACGAGCCCGGCGCTGCACCCCATCCCGGAGAGGTGCACGTTGCGGATGTCGCTGCGCATCTTGTACTTGCGGATGATCATGTCAGTGAAGGACGGGATGGGCGCGAAGAGGCTGCAGTTGACGACGAGCAAGTCAATGGCGTCGGGGCGGATGCCCGTCTTGGCGAGCAGGTCGTCGATGGCGGAGAAGATGACGAGCTCCACTTCGTCGCGCGAGGCCTCCAGGTTCCGGTACGGCGGGATGAAGTGGTGCGCGGGGGGCAGGCACGTCTCCTCCCCGAGCCCGGACCGCTCCAGCAGCCGCGTCATGAACCGGACGCTGCGCTCGTCAATGGAGGCCCCCTCGATGAACGTCACCAGCTTGGCGTGCTCGAGGAACGTGCCGAACGGGACGCGGTGGCTGGGCTTGGTGCGGAAGCAGGCGTAGTCGACGAGGTACACGGAGCGCGGCCGCATCATGAGGTACAGGATCCCCGCGGCGGCCGGGAGGAACGCGGCCAGGAAGACGTGCGCGGGCCGGAGCGCGTGCATCCTGGCGAGAAGCTCCTCCGGGCCGACGCGCGCCGCGCCGACGGCGCCCGCGACGGCGAGCGGCACGGCGAGCACGGCGAGGAAGTTGTTCACCACGCACTGGTACGCCGGCTTGAGGCGCCGGAGCTGGGGCGACGAGGAGCTCATGCTGTCCGCTCTCCGCTGCGGCTTGCACTGCGCGCACGCGTGAGCGAGTGTGTCACTGTGGCTGCCGCGTGCGTGTACCGATCGGCTGGTGCTGAGTTGAGTTCGGGAGCGGGAGCGGGTATAAAAAGGAGGTTAAGGCCGCGTTGGTGGGCCACGTTGGCCTTTACGAGCACAGGCTGCTAGCGCTCATGGGCTTTTGTTCGCCGATAATTCTGATGATGGCGATGAGATAATTGATGGTGCTAATCCAGGACCATGCCTCGGCCTCCCTCGGTGATAGGACAGCCTCGTCGTTTCAATGCATTTGCGGGGCCCATATTTAGTGTCACTACTATAGAGTACTCCCTCCGTAAACTAATATAAGAGTGTTTAGATCACTACTTTAGTTATCTAAACGCTCTTATATTAGTTTACAGAGGGAGTACTAACTATTCTCCCACCAGACCACTAATCATAGACCGATGATAGATCTCGGGGAACATGGAGGCTGGAGAAGTAACGGGGTGTTTGTTTTCATGGATTTTTTTGTGTAGGGACTAGCAAAAGTCTTTTTTAGAGACTTTTTTACTAAATAGGAGGGATTTTTTAGGACTAAATTAGGTATTTGGGACTAAATGAAGAAGACTCTTAAAGAGAGTTTTTTTGGAACTTTTTGAGACTTTTCGGTGGTGTTTGGTTCTCTGGTCCTAGGACTTTTTCTAGTCCAACTAAAAAGTCCCTAGTCCCTAAAAAGTTCCTCCAGTTTGTTTCCAGAGACTAAAAAGTCCCTAGTCCCTTCCTAGAGGTTATTAAATGACCATGTTGCCCCTAGTATATAGAAAAATAACAATTAAACAACATCATGGGGTGGCGGACCAATGGGTGCATGGAGGGGCATTGTTAGAAAAGTCCCAAAAAGTTCCAAAAAGACTCTCCTTGAGAGTCTTCTTCATTTAGTCCCAAATGCCTAGTTTAGTCCCTAAAAAGTCTCTCCCGTTTGGTAAAAAAGTCTTTAAGAGGGACTTTTTCTAGTCCCTACACAAAAAAGTCCCTGAAAACAAACACCCCCTTCCAACAATGCCCCTTCATGCACCCATCGGCCCGCCATCCCGTGGTGTTGTTTGATTGTTATTTTTCTATATACTAGGGGCAACATGGTCATTTAATAACCTCTAGAAAGGGACTAGTTACTTTTTAGTCTCTGGAAACAAACAGGAAGCGACTTTTTAGGGACTAGGGACTTTTTAGTTGGGACTAGAAAAAATCCTAAACTAGAGAACCAAACACCGCCTAAGAGCACTGGCATCTAAATAGAACAAACATATCATTTTTAATTATTTTTTTAAATACAGCAGGGCAAGTTCAAATAAAACAAGCAGAGATATTTTCTTCCCTTCAAGTTTAAAATTTTCAGACAACTGTCACATAGGTGGCCTCTTAAATAGAGCGAGTAGAATTTGTTTTACCCTTTTTCTTGGAAATACAGGGAGAGTGGGAGAGCAAAGTGATTAGTGCCGTGCAAGAGAGAGGACCCATTGGGTCGGATTTCTGGTGCCTCCCGCGGTGTTGTCATCAGTCTACCTCATTTTTTGTGGTCTTAGGGCCATGAAGGCATGGTAAATCCCGGCTTTTACTGGCGGGAGGGCTTCATTTTTTTTATGTTTTGTTAGGATTTATGTCCTAATCAGAGAGGCGAGGCATGGACGGCTCTCTGAAAATGAAATAAGATTCTCCCCGCCTCGTCCCTATTCCGGTGGTGTTTCTAGCATCATTAGAGGGGGTGTAGAGGTTTGTCTTCAGTGGATCTCGCGGGATTCGGTCGGCGTTTGTCTTTGGTGGATCCACATGGATCTCGTTTTCATTCGTCTGTGTTCATGTGTCTAAAGGTTTGATCCTTTTGATCTACACTTTTCTCATCGCCGTCGGTTGTTATTCTGGTGCGCTGGTCTTATGAGATCTTAACACGATGACTTTCCAACTGTCTACTACAACAAGGTGTTCTTTGTACTACCTTGACAATTGATGAAGATTCGAAGTTTTCTCATGAAAAAAATTGCTTAGTGCTAGTACAACATTAAGAGCATCTACAACCGGACCTCTCAAATCCGCCTCATACGCCAGGGCGGGCCGTTCAGTCACTGACCGGTCACTTTTTTCGACCCAAACGAACGCATCAAACGGGTCGCAAACACTTGGGCTGGCCGGCACCCCCCATATCCTTCCCAAATATGGGGCGGATATGGGGCGTCAGGGCCCGCCCGCCACATCGCATTGACGAAGGGGTCCCAGCCGGAAATACCGGTCTTCAAACCCGGCGGTCCGAAGCTCGTCTCCTCCGTCGGACCAGTAGGCCGGATAATGCATTGCCCGGCTATTTAAGTCAAACGACGGCACCGAAACCCTACCATCCATCCAAATTTTCCTCCTCCTTTCCGTCGCCGCCACTTTCCACTCTACTCGTCCGACTAGTAGCCATGCCCCCATGCCACCGGGTGTGGAGCGAGCCCTTTCAGACGCCGGAGCACCGACTCGAGCTCCTTAAGTAGATTCGGGCTATGGGCGAAGCCAGGATCGCCGGTGGGCTACCTCCGGACGCAGTGGGTCCAGAGGAGTTGGAGGAGGAAGAGGAGGAGGATGACGAGGACGACGAGGAGGACTTTGAGGAGGAGGGGGATGAGCCGGAGGAGGAGGATGTGGGGGACGCTGGCGACGGGGATCTGCAAGCGGAGCAGCAGGCCATCCTCGATTCTCTCCGATCGGAGTCGACTACGGAGGCAAGACGCCATCGCCGATAAGAGATGGAGGCGCAAGAGTCTGCGAAGGAGGCGGAGATGTTCGCATACATGGATGAGGTCGAGTAGGAGGAGGATGAGCCGGATCCCTCCTACCCGCCCGCCCAACCAGCGTCCGGCACCGTCGTCATGGACGCCTCCGACGATGAAGAGTAGCTAGGGTAGTACGTAGATGTAGTGTGTAGAATTTCTTTTGCATGTTTTGTATGGATTTAGGGGATAAAATATGAGAGAAACGGATACAAAGGGGGTGTTTGTTTTGAGGAACTTTTTTGTGTAGGACTAGAAAAAATCTTCCTCAGAGACTTTTTTACCAAACGGGAGAGACTTTTTAAGGACTAAACTAGGTATTTGGAACTAAATGAAAAAAATTCTTAAGGAGAGTCTAAACCAAACACCACCAAAATGTCTAATTTATGTTCGGTCAGTGTTCACATACACACCCGGCGCGTTTGAGAAGTCAGATTTGCAAAGTCCGCCGGTATCAAATTGACGTTACCGCTAGACGCTAGTCCCTACTGGACGTCAAGGGAATCGCTGAAGGCAGCAGCAGTCCATGGTAGGCGGTAGCTAGCTACTCCTGGCAGCTACTGCCCAGTGTGCAGCTGCACAGCACCAGGTGGCGGGCAGCGCTCGCACGCGCTTGCCACCGCGACTCCTGCAGCAGTGCATGAGGGGTGTTATTGTTGGCGCAGGATCTCCTGCTGCGCAGAAGGGCCAAAGGACACGCGGAATTGTTTTCACTGTGCGCAGGACTTGACGTCTCAATAACAAGACCCGGAAGTCCAAGCATGCATGCATGCATTCCCACTCCGAGTCTTTCTCGTTGGATGGCAAGCGGGGCGTTGGCACAGTGCATGGGAGCGGACTTCTAGCGCGCCGTATTGTCCTCTTCGAAAGCAATGTAGCATGCGTACTAATGTAGCGTCGATCTGAGCCTTGAACGAGTCGGAGAGGAAATGCGGTGCACCGCCATGCATGCATGGTGCCTGCCGTCCGCCCGTCCCTCCCATGCTCTGTTTCCTGAAAACCGGATGGGTGCTGGTTGACCCGAGGTCGGCATGGGCGGCCGTGGCACGTATGGGGCGCCCATGAAGCTGCATTTGCCATTTGGTATCATGACAAGTACGTACGTAGGAGGTGCAATGAAGAGGAATGATGAGCCTCACGTCTCGTTCTTTTTCAGGAGCGGCTCGTCGCTGGCATATATAGAAGGCCGGAGCGGCCGTTAAAGGCAGTGGCATCAGTTAGTTTACGCAACCATAGTTTGCCTCTCTTTTTTTTTAGGGGGGCAACCATAGTTTGCCTGATTTGTAATTTTGGGGCCTGAAATAGAAGGCCATAACAAGCCGTTAAAGGCGGCGACGTTCGCCGCCTGTGGCGTTGGCGATCGACAGCCCGTCGGTGCCGGACGGGGAAGGTCGGTTGGTAAGCCCACGTGCATGGTGATGACCGCTTTTGCTTAGCCAGCACGAGATGCACCGTACCGTTAAGTGCAACGTGCCAACGTTTTTCTGGTCTAATTTGGGTGGTATCCACATCTGTCCATCCGTTATATCTATCCTTGAGGTACTGTTGCGTTACGGTGAACGATTCAGCCTACCAACTTCTACTCCTGAGCTCATTTGAGCTCGAGGTGAATAGTAAATTTCAAAAGGAAATGTAAAATAATTCTATAAATTCTATAAAAAAATTGATGTAAACTTTGACAAATGTTCATGGTGCTTGAAAATTTTCATCCCGAAATAACATTTGTAGAAGTCATGGAAGAAAAAACAGCACTCCAAAGTGTTTTCAAAAACAACATTCTTTGAGTGTTGATTTCTTTACCACGACTTCCACGAATGTTATTGTGGGATGAAAATTTTCAAACATTGAGAATATTTGTCAAAGTTTGGACAAAAAAAAATAAAATTGTTAAAAAAACCATTTTATGATTTACTGTTCATTAGGGAGCATATGAGCTCGGGACTAGATGCTCCGCATCCGCCAGAGCAACCGTTTTTGGGGTCTGACTTTCATGGAATCCACATCTGTCCATACGTATATCTATACTCCAGGCATTGTGAAACTGCGGTGGACGGTTGATTAACAATCTTTCTCCAACAAAGTTAGATGACCTACATGGGTTCTCTTATGTCGCTCCATCTATCCTTCCGAAGAAAAGTTTGTTTGGGTTCAAACTTTGATTCTAATAGGATGGGGTACACATACTAATGTGCCTTGAATGATCCACATCTTTGGGTCATACGCCGGTGAGCACATTGCACTATCGATGTAGTTGAGAGCCCTCATGACCCAAGCATAATGACGGACTCTCCAGTATTGAACTAATAGCCCGTCATACAACCCTTTCTTGTCAGCGCCACCCACTGTACTCTTTTTCCATATTTGGCATGAGTTTCAACGATAAAACACTTCCCTTCATTTGATTTACGCAGGGCCTACCGTCTACCCATCGTCTTTGGCGATAAGTTACATCGACATCTCCATATTTGGGGAAGACTACAAACAAATTAAAAAATCCTATGTATTTCTCCAAATTTTGGATAACATTCAAACATTGAGCACTTATTTTTTAAAATAAGTTTGACTAAGCTTACAAAATGATCTACGGGCACATTCAAAAGTTCATGATGGACTTTTATCAAAATAAGTAATGGATGAAGTCAACAATGATTCTTCATTCTTTGCGGAAAAGTCAAGAATAATTCAACTTTCAACTTTTATTATTTCGGGTAGATGGGAAAAAAGGGCAAATGAATGTGGCTTCCCTTAGCCCCACATCTCACCGGCAAAACTGGAGGACGGTGGTAGAGGATGGTTATGGTGTGAAGGGCTTGATGCATCGACCACCAGCCATGTAGGGATCCTAGGCCATATGAATTTACATCTAATATCAGTAGGAAAGAAGTATGTCTATTAGAGGGGCGGGGGGTGAATGAGAGTTTTAAAAATTTCTTAGGAAATCTCAAAACTCTCGGAACCCAGCAGCGAAGCGAATGAAAACAGAGTACAGCGAGCGAATACAAGCTGACGTATACCAATGTGCAAGAGTGCTACGCTGCCAACGTATACTAGTCTTAGATGCCTCAATTCATGCCGAATGTGTTCCATCTTGTTTCTGTGCTGCACTCTGTTCAAAGGATCCGGGGTTACATACTGTTGCTAGAGGATTCTTGCTCCTTTCAAATAACAATGGTATACCTGATGCGTGGTTAATTCTGCTATGCCAGAGTCACACAACTCTGTTAGCTGCTCAATGTGTGGATGATGAAACCACAAGGAAGCAGTGCAAGGAGGTGCCATGGGAACCCAGTGATTTTTACATGGCACCAGTTGTTCTCACCAGGTTGCAGCCAGAAAAATTTCAGCGAGGGAGGGGTGTCACAGTTCCGGCTACATTCTTTGAGCAAGCCCCCATTGGCCACCACTACTATCACGATTTTGGCCACAACGGTGCCGACAACGATCACAATTACAAGTATCTCACTGAAGTCTACCATGTCCTCGGCTACCACCGAGACGTCGAGCCAGTCAAAGACCATCGCATGCAATGGGATCCGGGCGGTTCTCGGTGGAGTCGGCTTGGGGTCAAGTCGAATTTCAAGAAAGGGGGGATGTCAGGGCCCTTCCTTAGCCCATACATGTATGTGGGCTTGCCTCTGGACATCACTTGGGCCTGGCCCGACTGGGAATCCTCAAGAGCTGCAGCTACTTATACCTGGGAGGAAGCAACGAGCAGACCATCCGCGTAGGATCAGGCTTGGCGGCGGCGGCGGGTTCTTCTGGCTCTCTTTCTTCTACCTCTGGCTCCTCTCAATCCTCTCTCGGTGTACATCAAAACCACCACAAACCTGTACTGCCTAAGTGATTGAGCGTATCCGAGTAGTGGGTTGTAACAGTTTAGTAGCACAAGACAATAGAAAAAGAGCATCAACTATTGGTTCACGAACATTTTTTAAAAATTGTGAGCTTTTCGTCAAATTACTGAAACTTTTTTTCAATTCGTGAACTATTTTTGAATTACTGTACCTTTTCTCATATTCATAAATCATTTTTAAATTCGTTAACATATGACCATTTTTTGAACAATAATGTTACACCTACAAAGACCTACAAAGGTATACTTGACCTTCCAAAGTAATTCTCTCTCTCCCTCCTAATTTTAAGTTGGGTGGGCCCCCTCGTCCCCTTATTACCAATCACAATCCTCCACATCAGTTTGTATGTAAAATCTTTAAGTAAACATTTGTAGATGTAGCATTACTCTTTTTTGAATGTAATGTTTTATCTATGAAAAACTGTCCAACCAATAGTTGATGCTCTTTTTTTTCTACGGTCTTGTTTTTTTTGAGGCAACCTCGCAAAGCTTTATTATGTCGTCACAATATTTACAGGGACGAAACCAATTCCATCCCGCTGGCCTAACCAAACATGGCGGCCAGCTCCCAAACTCAACGCATGCTTTGCTAAGTTGTGAGTATCAAAATTTGAGCTCCTAAACTGATGAACTAAATTACAAGAATTAAAAGAAGACATTTGTAACTTTATCTCTCTGATTATTGGGCCATAAACTGCAGCTCCTCCTCCTTCTACTTCCTGAACCACCCCTTTGCAATCTGTAGCAGCATACACCCGCGCAATGTTTAGATCATTAGCGAGATCAAGGCCCTCTTTGACCGACAAAGCTTCAAGTGTAGTTGGATCAAATATATGCTTGTGTATTAGTGCTGCCGCTCCAAGAAAACTTCCATCTTGCGCTCTACAAATCGCCGCAACGGCTCCATAACTCCCTCCTCGGCCGACCGCAGCATCAACATTCAACTTAGTGTAGCCTTCTAGAGGAGCAATCCATCGAGCGTGATGACGTTCACCCACTCTCCTACCTTCCCTTGATGGCATCAATATTTGAATTTCGGACAGGTAGGAATTGATAAAACCGTGCGTAGTTTGAGGGGTCTTGAATATGCCTTCATAGATTGCTTTTCTCCTTGCGCCCCAAATAGCCCATAGAGATACTGCAAATGTCACAAAATCGTCCATCGATAACGCACTTTGCATTGCAAACAACCACTGCTTGGGGCATTCATGTTGTTGAATACTCATCTGATCCAGAATCGCCTCGGAGGAAAGCGCCCACGTACAGCGAGATATTGGGAAATTCAACAAAGCATGCCGCCAAGAGTCATTCACTCCACAAAGATTATAGGCCCCGGTTGTAGCCATATTACGATGTTGCAAAATATCTCCGGAGGGAATCGATTGTCTAGCCAAATGCCACAAGAAGACCCTGATTTTTGATGGTACACATGTTTTCCAAATTGCCTTCCACTCTTCATTGTTTCCCTCGCTGCTTGACGGTGTCTCCCTGCCCTCAAGCCATCTTTCTCTATCGTATTTGGTGCGAACCAACATGCAGTATGCCGAGCCAACAGAAAATTTCCCTCGGGGCTCTTCACTCCATGCCCAATAATCATCAATCCGTCTAGTGCATAGCGGTATATGAAGGATAGCTTCAGCATCAAGGGCTATGAATGTAGCTCGGATGAGCTCCTCCCTCCAGGAAGCCGTGGCCGTTTCAATCAGTTCTGACACCAGCTGCGGAGGTGCTTGAAGCAAGGAAGTGATCGGCCGTTACATCCCCAATTCTTCTTCTTATTCCTTGCGCCATTACATCTCTCCTGTCAATAATGGCTCTGCAAATCTGAGAGGGGTGAGAACCCAGTTCAGCCAGGAGGAGCGAGGTCCCTGGATAATATATTGCCTTGAGCAAACGAGCACTTAAACATTCTGTATCATTCAATAGCTTCCACGCTTGTCTTGCCAACAAAGCTAGATTGAAAAGCTCGAGATCACGGAAGCCCATTCCTCCCATATGCTTCGGTCTGGTCATAACATCCCAAGCCACCCAAGCAGGTTTACACTTCCCCCATTTGCTACCCCACCAGAACTGACGGATAATAGATGTGACATTCTCGCAAAGCCCTCTTGGCAGTCTGAAACAAGACATAGAGTAAACTGGGATTGCTTGCGCTACTGACTTAATGAGGATCTCCTTTCCTGCCGAGGACAAGAGTTTCTGCATCCAACCCTTCACCTTCTCCCACACTCTGTCGCGCAAATATTTGAACGTGTCATTCTTTGACTGACCTACATCTGTCGGCATTCCCAGGTAACGTTCATTAAGAGATTCATTATGAACATTGAGGTGGTTCTTCACTTCATCTCTTATTCCTTGCGGGCATCCTTTACTAAAGAAAATTGGTGATTTTCCGGTATTAACTCTCTGCCCAGATGCATTGCAATACAAATTCAGTAGGTTTGATACACTTTCTGCACTCTCCACACTAGCTTTGAAAAGCAGCAGGCTGTCATCTACAAATAGTAGGTGGTTCACGGCCAGGGCCGTAGGTGCCACTTTAATACCTGTCAGTGAAGATGACCAAGAACTGGATTTCAGGAGGCACGAAAGGCCCTCTGCTGCAATCAAAAATAGGTAAGGTGAGATAGGATCTCCCTGCTAAATCCCTCTGGATGGATGGAAACGTTCAAGTCTTTCTCCATTGAACAACACCAAATAGAAAATTGAAGAAACCATGGCCATAACTGTATCAATCCAACTTCCTGCGAACCCCAATTTCTGCATGATAGCCTTGAGATAGGGCCACTCCAACCTATCATAGGTTTTCATCATATCAAGTTTTAGTGCACAGAAGCTGTTATTTCTTTATCTATTCCTCTTCACAAAATGTAAACACTCGTAAGCACAAATGATGTTATCAGATATCAGTCTACCTCGCACAAATGCAGACTGCTCTTCTGAAATGATCTCTGGCAGAACGAGCTTAAGTCTATTTGCAACAACCTTCGATGCAATCTTATATAGCACGTTGCACAAACTGATCTGTCTGAATTGAGAGAGGAGGTTGGGATTAGATACCTTCGGAATCAGTACTAATAATGTCTCATTAATGCACTCTGGGCTCTCCTCCCCTTTGACTATTCTGATTACAATTTTCATCACATCTTCTCCACATACGTCCCAATGCTTCTGATAGAACAAGGCGGGAAATCCGTCAGGACCTGGAGCTTTAGTAGGAAACATTTGGAAAAGAGCACTTTTGACTTTAATACTTGTATAGGGCGCACACAGGCATGTATTCATAGCATCAGCGACCTTGCGAGGGACATGATCCATGACCTCCTGGATACCCTGGACTCCCTCTGTAGTGTATAGATTCTGATAAAAAGCATTAGCCATAGATCTCAACTCAGCCGGGTCCTGCACCAATATTCCCAGAGAATTTTCTAGGGCCCAGATCATATTCATCTTTCTCCTTAGGCTGGCATGAAGGTGATTTTTTTAGTGTTTTTGTCCCTCGAGGACAGCCAATCAATCCTTGCCCTCTGTCTCCACATAATTTCTTCGCGATGATAAAGCTCAACCAGCCTCTCGTTGGTTTTCATCTCAATGTGTGTTGGAGCAACTCGGAGTGGATCAGCCCTGAGTTCTTCCAATTTCCTCTTCAGCTCTTTTATCTCCTTTCTAACACTCCCGAAATTCTCTCTGCTCCACTTTGAAAGCCCCACGGGAACACGCATCAACTTGTTGTGAAGATCTTGAGCATTATTTGCATGTACCCGCAGCTTCCCATTCTGACTGCACTGTTTCTTTAAGGGACTCATGCCTCTCCCACATGGCTTCATACCGGAAAGTGCTTCTGTGGAGAGGCTGTTGCCCACGTCCCAAGTCAAGAAGCAACAGACTGTGATCTGACGTCGCCGCCGTTAAGTGCTCAAGGCTGGCCGATGGAAATCTCGCAAGCCATTGTGCACTCACCAGCGCTCGATCGAGACAACATCGAGTATACGTTCCTCCTACCACTCTCCTTTCGAATGTCCATGGCTGTCCTTTTTAACCAATATCAAGCAGCATGCATACATCCATTGTTTCTCTGAATGCTTGTATCTGCGAATTACTCCTCGTCCCAATTCCATCATGCTTAGCTGCACGCAACACTTTATTAAAGTCACCGATCCATAACCATGGGAGAGAGCTAGAAGTGCTAATATTTTTTAAAACATCCCAAGTTTGGTGTCTCAAGTGAGTCTGGGCCTCACCGTAAACACAAGTCAACCGCCACGCCTCATGACCTTCTTCCTCAACTGATACATCCAAGTGATAACAAGAATAACCCAAAATCTCAACTTTTATTTCATTATTCCAAAAAAGACCAATTCCTCCACTCCTACCTTGACTATCAACTGCATAAGCATTCTCATAACCCAATGTTCCAGCTAGATTTTCTACCCTAGATCCATCTATCTGAGTCTCAACAATGCACAACAGGGTAGGGGCAACCTTCCTCGCGAACTCGCGAAGTTCTTGGACTGCGCGGCGTTGCCCACACCACGACAGTTCCAAGAAAAAGTACTCATTGGGCCTGGTGGCGCTCCTCAAAGGAGCCCACCAAATTCTTCACTGGAATGCTTGAACTATCCCTTTCATCATCTTCTTTCCTGGTGCGTTTCGGGTCCCTGCTAGGAGGTGGACTAACAATGTTCGAGCCCATAGGAACAATTGCGAGTTCATTGCTCTTTGGATCCCCCTTTTTTCTATTCCCTGAGAGTGTTGCCTCTGCCCAGCTCTTCTCTGTCAACCCTCTTCCTGCTTGATTCATCCACACTCATGTTTTCCGAACCCGTGTGCTGCTTTTCTTCATACTCTTCATCTCTGCCATACTCAGCCAAATCCTCTCTGTCCGCACCTCTGTTTCCCTGTCCTCGGCCACCTCTGCGGCCACCACGACGTCCTTTCTCTCCTCCTGGACCTCTTCCTCGCCTTAGTGACCAAGATGCACGAAGATCCTTGAACACCAGGGCGGATTTAGGATGGATACCGTCCCCATGTTCCTTAAAAGTGTGGCCCAAGTGCCCACAAACTGCACACCACTCCGTCAAACTTTCGTATTTAACCCTGTAAATCTGCCTTTTGGAATCTCTCACCAATGACACGGCATTCTTCAGTGGCTTATACACATTGATCTTAACCCATACACGGTAAAAATTACCCGTAAAGTCATGCGAGACAGGCTCAGAAAACAAGACCTCCCCAACTTTGGCCGCTAATGAAGGCACCAGATGTGCATATAGCGTAGGTACATCATGTATCTGGATCCAAATATCCAATGTATCGAGCTTGACTTGGGTTGGTTGGGTCACCCCATCATAGGGAGTAATGATCACCGCATGACCTCTAAATTCCAAGGCCCCTCCTGCATCACTCTTTCCCAGTCGCCCAGACAATTAAACTGGAGTGTATACAGGTTCGGCTCTAGTGGCTTGAAGTTCACTACTTGCGCAAGATCCCAAGCAGCTCTCATGTTGCGAAAGAACCATCCTTGACTATAGGGTTTATCAATGTGTACCCTAGCCACAACCATCCACCGGGCCGCATCCCTGGGTATAGCACCCTCGTCAACCACGACATCGTCCATGACATCTTGCAGGCCAAGCTCCACCATCATCTTCTCTATCTCTGACTCAGATGACGAGTTGCCGGCCTCCACCGATTCCTGTCCCATCTGCGTCGCCATAATCCCAAAACCCTAGCCCACGAGAGAGAACGCCAGGCTAACACGAACCAGTGGAACCCTACACCGGGCCGCTTCCCAGGAGAGTGCCGCCAGGAACCAGCGGCCCCCGACACCCCTCGTGGGCAGATCAGCGGGAGGGAAAAAGGTAGGTACTCAAAGGCGGCGGCGTCGCCTCCAAGAGCAGGAAAACCCTAACGAGAGGGAAACCTACAAGGTTTTTCTTTTCTACGGTCTTGTGATACTAAACCAGTGATCAATGCTTAACTGAACCACCGGTCAATAGGTCCACCTGGTAGTGGTCAACGGTAAATCTCAACCAGTCTGTGGAGCGAGCGAGGCATGGATCGACGAGCAAGTGATTTAAACGAATGCTTATTCAACTAGGGCACTCTCGGACAACCAACCAGATTCAAGCCCTAGCCCCTCAACTCGGATTTGTTTTCTGATCGTATTTTTTATTTCCACCAATTTATTGTTAAAAATAATTTCTGTTTTTTTAAATCAAGGAATTAAAATATTGTGAATTTCAAAATTTGTTCACTATTAAAGAAATGTTCATGAACTTTTAGAAAATCACGATTAAAAAATGTTAAGGAATTATAAAATTTATTCTCATTTTTTTTAATTTCCATATGTACAAAAATGATCATGAGCTCAAAACATGTTACAGAATTTAAAAATGAACATGTGTAAAGTGTTCTAGAATTTTTAAAATATTCTCAACTTTTAAAAAATATTTATGAAAGACAAAAGAAAAAAAAGAAAAAGTGAACAAAGAAAGAAAAAGAGGAAACAGAAATCCTGAAAAAACCGATAATACTGGCAGAGAGAAAAAAAATCTATAGTAGAGGGTTGTTGAACATCCCCAAAAGTTATGAGAAAACGGAAGAAATAAAGCCACAAGTCCCATGTGAGTTCATGCAGTGGCTGAGACTTATTGTTCTGCAAATTCGGACCGATGAATCCTAGCGACGGAGAATCCATCCTAGGGTGTGCCTTGGCCCAACATCATGGATCGGCCCACGCACCCACATTTCTGGGCGCCCACATTTCTGGGCGCCCACATTTCTGGGCCGGCCCTACATCATGGGACATGTTCAATTGCCTAGGGTGTGCCTTGGTTCGCTCGGTCATGGTTGACTGGTCGAGGTTGACCAGTTGATCGGTCAATTATCGACATTTAGAAAGAAAACAATACAAAGTAAATTGATTTTTTTGTAAATTCTAAAGAATTCATGGATTTTAAAAAAGTTCATGAGTTTGGAATTATTGTGCATGAACTCTAAAAGTTCATGGTGATGCTGAAAAAAATGTGGATTTAAAAAAGTTTATTAATTCTTTAAAAAATCACAATTTTGAAAAAAGTTTGTGGACTAAAAAAACAAGGATTCGAATAAAGTTCATTGATTTTTAAAAAAGAGTTGTAATAAACTGAAAAAAGTTCACTAGAAAGTTGGCAAAAACACACACAAAATTCGTGGATAAGGGAACAATTCCTGAATTTTTTTAATTTGTGAAGTTAAGAAAAATCATAATTTTTGGGAAAAAGTTCTTGATTTTTTTAATTTGCAAGAATTTTATGAATTTCTAAAAAAGTTACTCCTTTCATTCCATAGTGTGGTGCTGAGGGAGTCCTGGATTAGGGGGTGTTCGGATAGCCGAACTATACCTTTAAGCCGGACTCCTGGACTATGAAGATATAAGATTGAAGACTCCGTCCCGTGTCCGGAAGGGACTTTCCTTGGCGTGGAAGGCAAGCTTGGCGATACGGATGTTCAGATCTCCTACCATTGTAACCAACTCTATGTAACCCTAACCCTCTCCGGTGTCTATATAAACCGGAGGGTTTTAATCCGTAGGACAACATACACATCAACAATCATACCATAGGCTAGATTCTAGGGTTTAGCCTCTCTGATCTCGTGGTAGATCAACTCTTGTAATACCCCTATCATCAATATTAATCAAGCAGGACGTAGGGTTTTACCTCCATCGAGAGGGCCCGAACCTGGGTAAAACTTCGTGTCCCCTGCCTCCTGTTACCATCCGGCCTAGACGCACAGTTCGGGACCCCCTACCCGAGATCCGCCGGTTTTGACACCGACATTAGTGCTTTCATTGAGAGTTCCTCTGTGCCATCGCCGTCAGGCCCGATGGCTCCTACGATCATCAATGGTGATGCAGTCCAGGGTGAGACCTTCCTCCCCGGACAGATCTTCGTTTTTGGCGGCTTCGCACTGCGGGCCGATTCACTCGGCCATCTAGAGCAGATCGAAAGCTACGCCCCTGGCCGTCAGGTCAGATTCGAAAGTTTAAACTACACGGCCGACATCCGCGGGGACTTGATCTTCGACGGATTCGAACCACTGCCGAGCGCGCCGCACTGTCACGACGAGCATGATCTAGCTCTGCCGCCGAACAGTGCCCTGGAGGCCGCATCTACATCGGCTCCGACCTAGGGGTCGGAGCCGACCGCGCCGATCAAGGATGGGCGGTTGGACGCCACCTCGGGGGCTGCGATCCCAACGGTGGTTGAGCCGAACACCAGCCCCGTACTCTACAAGACTCGTGACTCCATGGAGCCGGACTCTTCTCCGGACTCCGAACCCTCCACGCCCCTGCCGAGGGAATCCGATTGGGCGCCGATCATGGAGTTCACGGCCGCGGACGTCTTTCAGCACTCGCCTTTCGGCGATATCTTGAAATCACTAAAGTCTCTCTCTTTGTCAGGAGAGCCCTGGCCGGACTACGGTCAGCAAGGTTGGGGTATGAACGACGAAGAAATTCAAAACCCACCCACCACCCACTTTGTAGCCACTGTCGATGACTTAACCGACATGCTCGACTTCGACTCCGAAGACATCGACGGTATGGATACCGATGAAGGAGATGATGAAGAACCAGCGCCTACTAGGCTCTGGAAAGCCACCTCGTCATATGACATATACATGGTTGACACCCCAAAAGAGGGAGAGGGCGATGGAACAGCGGAGGATGACCCCTCCAAGAAACAGCAAAAGCGCCGGGGTCAGCGACGCTGCTCAAAATCCCGCCAACACAAAAACAGCGATTCCAGCACGGGAGATAATAATACCCCGGAAAGCGCCGAAGAACATCCCCCCGAGCAAGATTTAGCACAGGGGGGGTGAAGAAACCAGCCCCCATGGGAGAGCGGCTGACAGAGAGGTCGAGGACGATAATCATATGCCTCCCTCCGAAGACGAGGCAAGCCTCGACGACGACGAATTCGTCGTGCCAGAGGATCCCGACGAACAAGAGCGTTTTCAACGCAGGTTTATGGCCACGGCAAGAAGCCTCAAGAAAAAACAGCAACAGCTTAAAGCTGATCAAGATCGGCTAGTCGATAGATGGACTGAAGTCCTTGCGGCCGAAGAGCATAAACCCGAACGCCCCTCCAAGTGCTACCCAAAGCGCAAGTTGCTACCCCGATTAGAGGAGGAAGCACTCGACGCGGCCGACATGCCACCTCATGGCCGCGACAGAGAGGCCTCATGGCCCTCCACCCAAGCCGCAGCCCGTACCAAGGCACGGGAATATGCGCCGGACTTACATAATATGTTGGAGGAAAAGGCAAGGCAAACAAGATCGATCTACGGATCGCGTGGGCGCCCCACGGCTCGAGACGGTAACCATCACGCCGGTCACAAATTCGGCAGGGCCGAACATAGTAGACAAAGCTCATTGGAGCTACGTCATGATATAGCCCAGTACAGAGGCGCCGCACACCCATTGTGCTTCACAGACGAAATAATGGATCATCAAATCCCCGAGGGTTTCAAACCCGTAAACATCGAATCATATGATGGCTCAACAGATCCCGCGGTATGGATCGAGGATTATCTCCTTCATATCCACATGGCCCGCGGTGTTGATTTCCACGCCATCAAATACCTCCCACTCAAGCTTAAAGGACCAGCCCGGCAGTGGCTTAACAGCCTGCCAACAGGGTCAATCAGCTGTTGGGAGGACCTGGAAGCCGCATTCCTCGACAATTTCCAGGGCACTTATGTGCGACCCCCAGACGCTGACGACCTAAGCCACGTAATTCAACAGCCAGACGAATCGGCCAAGCAATTCTGGACACGGTTCCTGACAAAGAAAAATCAAATACTCGACTATCCGGACGCAGAGGCCTTAGCAGCCTTCAAGCATAATATCCGTGACGAGTGGCTTGCCCGGCACCTAGGACAGAAGAAGCCGAAATCTATGGCAGCACTCACGGCACTCATGACCCGCTTTTGCGCGGGAGAAGACAGCTGGCTTGCTCGTAGCAACAATATGACCAAGAACCCTGGTCGTTCGGACACCAGGGACATTAGTGGCAGGTCGCGTTGCAACCAGCAGAAGCGCCGCATCAACAGCGACAATGCTAAGGATACGACAGTTAATGCCGGATTCAGAGGCTCTAAATCCGGTCAGCGGAAAAAGTCATTCAAAAGGAATCCTAGGGGCCCGTACAGCTTGGACCGAATACTCGACCGCTTGTGCCAAATACATGGCACCCCCGAAAAGCCGGCCAATCACACCAACAGGGACTATTGGGTGTTCAAGCAGGCAGGCAGATTAAGCGCCGACAATGAGGACAAGGGGATACATAGCAATGACAACGAGGAGCCCCGGCCGCCGAACAACAATGGACAAAAGGGTTTTCCCCCACAAGTGAGGACGGTGAACATGATATACGCCACCCACGTCCCCAAAAGGGAGCGGAAGCGCGCGTTAAGGGACGTATACGCGGTAGAGCCAGTCGCCCCAAAGTTCAACCCATGGTCCTCCTGCCCGATCACCTTTGATCGAAGAGACCATCCCACTAGCATCCGTCATGGCGGATTTGCCGCATTGGTTCTCGACCCAATTATTGACGGATTTCATCTCACCAGAGTCCTTATGGACGGCGGCAGTAGCCTGAACCTGCTTTACCAGGATACAATGCGGAAAATGGGCATAGATCCCTCGAGGATTAAGCCCACCAAAACAACCTTTAAAGGCGTAATACCAGGTGTAGAGGCCAGCTGTACAGGCTCAGTCACACTTGAAGTGGTCTTCGGATCTCCGGATAATTTCCGAAGCGAGGAGTTAATCTTCGACATAGTCCCGTTCCGCAGTGGCTACCATGCACTGCTCGGGCGAACCGCATTCACCAAGTTCAATGCGGTCCCGCACTACGCATACCTTAAGCTCAAGATGCCAGGCCCTCGAGGAGTAATTACGGTCAATGGAAACACTGAACGCTCTCTCTGAACGGAGGAGCACACGGTGGCCCTTGCAGCGGAAGTACAAAGCAGCCTCTCCAGGCAGTTCTCCAGTCCGGCCATTAAACGTCCGGACACAGTCAAGCGCGCCCGGAGTAACCTACAACAAGACCGCCTGGCACGTTCTGAGCAGGCGTATCAATGCGGCCCCAACCCCAACCCCCGCAAAAAGGCAACGCCAGTACTTCATGTACATAACTACGCTCTAGAAATACCACGGGCATAGGGGGAGGGGCACCATCACGGCACGCCCAAAACACGGCTTAAACCGCACCAGGGGCTGCCATTTTTTTACTTTTCTCTTACTTTCAGGACTCTACTCTTCGGAAGGCCTATTCGGCAGTTCAACTGCCACACAAAACGATGCAAGAACCAGAGAAACAGACAAGCCATGCCGCATTACGGAAATCCCAGGTGGTCTCTATCACGAGCAGTATACTGTTCCACATACTATTCCGCAGCTTGCCCCTGGAATAGACATGTTAAATAGTCCAACTTTTCATTTATCGCATTACTTGTATCGTTCTTCTTTGATCGCATCTATTTTAATGAACAATGCATAGCTTTTGTCTATTTTTTGCATTACCTTTATATATATATATATATATATATATATATATATATATATATATATATATATATATATATATATATATGTTCCTTAATGACATGTTGCACCCGTACACTTTGGTACGGCCAAAATAGGCCAGGGGCTTCAGTACCCCTCAACATGGTGTAAGAAGTCCGAACACTTTAACAAGTGCGGCACCCCGAACTTATAGCATTATATGCATCGGCTCCGAATCATGTCTTGGATCAATAGTTGGGTTTGCCCGGCTCCTATGTTTTGGTGCCTTACGTTTCGCTATATCGGCTAAGGTAGCACTAGGAGAACCACTGCGATTATGCCTCGGTTGAGCTGGGTCGAGCACCTCAGTGGAGAAAGTTAAAACTGACCGTCATGATGAGGCGAGAGCTGTTCGCTGTTCGAGAGGTCTTTTCGAGTCCTTAAAGACTTATGCCGCTTAAGGCGAGGAGTCGGCTCTGTCCGGCCAAGGCGTGGATAGCGCCCCGAACTCGGTCTTCCGAATACTAGGGGCTTCGCCGAAATTTAAAATTATAGAATTCTATGGCTAAGTGAGAGTGTTCACGCATTATAGTTTGATTGCCTCGTTCGTTGGGCTGAGCGCCTCCCTCGAAGGACCCAAATATGGGAAAAAGAGCGTCCAGGTTTATCCCCGAACACCCCAGCACTAGCGGCAAGGGGGCAGAAGCCAACGACTCGCCATCTCTCAGTATTGATAAACAGCCGCACAGAAGGTAATATTTTAAATTCAAGCAGCATTGCTTAGCGCATATGAACAAGTTTTCAGCGCACAGGATAACACGAGTGGGTTTTACTCAAAATATACATCCTTGGTACATTCATCCGCAACAAGGCGGGCACCCTTCAGAACATCCTTATAATAATTCTCGGGCTTGCGATGCTCTTTCCCCGACGGTGGCCCATCCTTCACAAGCTTCTCTGCATCCACCTTGCTCCAGTGCACCTTAGCACGGGCAAGGGCCCTACGGGCACCTTCAATGCAGATGAAGCGCTTGATGTCTTCAAGCCTTGGACAGGCCTCCACCAGCCGCCGCACCAGCCCGAAATAGCTCCCAGGCAGAGCCTCTCCAGGCCACAGCCGAACTAGGAGGCCCTTCATGGCCTGTTCGGCCTCCTTGTGGAGCTCGACCAGTTGCTTCAGCTGGTCGCTCAGGGGCATGGGGTGTCCGGCCTCAGCGTATTGAGACCAGAACACCTTCTCCGTCGAGCTGCCCTCCTCGGCTCGATAGAATGCAGCGGCATCGGATACACTCCGGGGAAGATCTGCGAACGCTCCTGGAGAGCTCCGGATTCGGGTAAGTAACAGGTAACTCATGTTTATGTGTTTTCTTTGCATAAAGAATGCCTTACCCACCGCAATCTTCTTCGCCTCATCCAACTTCTGGAGGGTCTTCTGGGATTCGGCCTTGGCAGATTTGGCATTTTCAATAGCCACCGCAAGCTCGGACGCTTGCGTCTTCGAGTCACGCTCCAAACTCTCATGTTTTTCCATGAGAGCCTGAAGCTCTTGCCGCACCTTGCCAACCTCGGCCTCATACTTCGCCCGCTCGGTGCGCTCCAAGGCCGAATTCTTCTCGGCCTTGTCCAGCGCTTGCTTAAGGGTCGCCACCTCAGACGTGGCCCCTACAATAGCCACGATAATCCTGTCATTTTTCGCAATTGCACCTTTATATATATATATATATATATATATATATATCTTTTAACAAGGTATTTCTTACCTTCATTGTCCTCGAGCTGCTTCTTGGCATGCTTGAGCTCTTGCTCGGACCTTTCGAGGTCCTGCTTTAGCGCGTCCACTTCCGCAGTCAGTGCGGCGGACGCAAGCAGGGTAGCCTGCACATGCATATTGACTCATTTTTGTTAGACTCCTACGAATTCTATTTGATCCTCTATTCGGCTTTTCTTCCCGAACGCCAAACAGAGCATCAGGGGCTACTGTCTATGCGTTACTATTATTTACACATTCTTTACTTACCTCAAAGCCTGATAAAAGGCTTGTACAAGCTTCAGTCAGTCCGCTTTTGGTGGACTGAACCTTCTGGATCACCGCACTCATAATAGTGCGGTGCCCCTCGTCGATGGAGGCACCTTGGAGCGCCTCCAACATATTGTCCGGCGCCTCCGGTTGGACGGAGGTCACCGGCACGGTAGGCTTGCTCCTCTTGGAAGGAGGTCGCCCGCCGGACTCTGGAACCTTTGAAGATTCTGGAGCTGTGTCCGGCCTTAAGCCGGACTTGGAGCCCTGGGGGGTTTCCTCCCCTTTACTCCTGGAGTCCGGGAGGTCGCCTTGCGGCGCCTCCAGGACCACCTCCTCCCTGCTTGGAACCTGTTGGGACAACACTACGGTGTCGTCCGTAGGGCGGGAGGAGGAAGCCGTCGGAAGCGAGTTCACCTCCGACGAGTCCAGTGAGCCGCTCGACGACGCGTCGAGCCGGTCTTTGGGTGGGCTGCATAAACACATTCGACATAAGGGAAAGCTGTGCAATAAACAAATACTATGAGTCACTCCGGTATCTGGATACTTACGATTTCACTAGGGGCTTGGCCCTGGGCTGCCACTCCTCTTCGTCGTCGTCGGCGTCAGTGGAGTAGTCCGGAGGAAGGGTTTTCCCCTTCTTGGACCCTCCGGCCTCCTCAGAGAGGGCGGCCTTCCTTTTCTTCTCTCCTCCCGCTGGAGGGGAGAGGTCTCTTCTTCTTCCTCCTCGTTCTCACGAGAGGAAGGCGCTTCGGGACCGTCAGATGACGAATCCGACACCTCCTGGCGCCGGGCACTCCTTCGAGTCCCCGCGGCCTTCTTGGCCTTCTTCACTGGCACCACGCAGGGTGCCGGAACCAGCAGCTTCACCAAATGGGCGTCCGCTGGGCCTTCGGGCAAAGGAGCCGGACAGTTGATCTGTCCGGACGTCACCTCCCAATCCTATCAAAGATAAGGAAACTCAGATCCCGCATAGAGTCAAACTATGAAAAACTGATACCCTGTAAAAGGACAAAAACAGCTTACCGCATGAGCGTGATGCTGAGTACTGAATCTGCGATCCTCGGCAGCGGATGCGGGAGCCTCGGCGCCCTTGAAAAGGATCCTCCAGGCATCTTCGTACGTCATGTCGAAGAGCCTATTAAGAGTTTGATGTTGCGCCGGGTCGAACTCCCAAAGGTTGAAGGCCCGCCGTTGACACGGGAGGATCAGGCGGACGAGCATAACCTGGACTACGTTGACAAGCTTGAGCTTCTTGTCCACCAGGGTTTGGATGCATGTTTGGAGTCCGGTCAGCTCTCCTTTTTTACCCCAAGATAGGCCTGTCTCCTTCCAGGAGGTGAGCTG
>NC_041392.1:176758186-176795102 GCF_002162155.2 Triticum dicoccoides
TCGGAACTCAGGGGGTGCGACCCATTCGGCGTCGCACGACACGGTGATGTAAAACCACCCTGATTGCCACCCCTTCAGGGTCTCCACAAAAGAGCCCTCGAGCCACAAGACGTTGGCCATCTTGCCAACCATGGCGCCGCCGCACTCCGCCTGGCTGCCGCGCACCACCTTCTACTTGATGTTGAAGGTCTTTAGCCATAAGCCGAAATGGGGGCGGATGCGGAGGAAAGCTTCGCACACGACGATAAATGCCGAGATGTTGAGGACGAAGTTCGGGGCCAGATCGTGGAAATCCAGGCCATAGTAGAACATGAGCCCCCGGACAAATGGATGCAGAGGGAAGCCCAGTCCGCGGAGGAAATAGGGGAGAAATACCACCCTCTCATGGGGCCTAGGAGTGGGGATGAGCTGCCCCTTTCCGGGGAGCCGGTGCACGATGTCGCTGGCCAGATATCCGGCCTTCCTCAGCTTTTTTATGTGTCCCTCCGTGACGGAGGAGACCATCCACTTGCCTCCCGCTCCGGACATGACTGGAGAAGGTTGAGGTGGTAGTGCGGACTTGGGCGCTGGAGCTCGAGTGCGCAAGAATGGATAGGCAGAGAAGGAAGAAGGCGTGGGTGAAAAGGTGGATCCTTATCCCCTTATATGGGTGGACGCGACTACATGTCCCCACCAGCCTGGTAAAACTTGCTTATCTCCAAGCGCCATAATCAAAGGCGCAGTTGGGTTACCCACGCCCGTATTGATGAGAATCCCGAAATGAGGGGACACGATCTCTGCTTCAACAAGACGTGCCAAGGAAACTGCCTCGCACAACGCACTGAGGTGGGATAATTAAATGGATAAAGGCTTGGCCGTAGCGTGTCGCACCACGGAATACGTCAGCAGATTAGATTTGTGTTAATATTATTATTCTCTCTATGGCAATATGTGGAAACTTATTTTGTAGAGCTGGACACTATCTTTGTGTTCAAAATCTTCTATGAAGTACTTGGAGGAGGAACCCGCATTGCAATGCCGAAGACAATCTGCGCGCCGGACTCGTCATCATTGAAGCCTGGTTCAGGGGCTACTGAGGGAGTCCTGGATTAGGGGGTGTTCGGATAGCCGAACTATACCTTCAAGCCGGACTCCTGGACTATGAAGATACAAGATTGAAGACTCCGTCCCGTGTCCGGAAGGGACTTCCCTTGGCGTGGAAGGCAAGCTTGGCGATACGGATGTTCAGATCTCCTACCATTGTAATCAACTCTATGTAACCCTAACCCTCTCCGGTGTCTATATAAACCGTAGGGTTTTAGTCCGTAGGACAATATACACATCAACAATCATACCATATGCTAGCTTCTAGGGTTTAGCCTCTCTGATCTCGTGGTAGATCAACTATTGTAATACCCCTATCATCAATATTAATCAAGAAGGACGTAGGGTTTTACCTCCATCGAGAGGGCCCGAACCTGGGTAAAACTTCGTGTCCCCTGCCTCCTGTTACCATCCGGCCTAGACGCACAGTTCGGGACCCCCTACCCGAGATCCGCCGGTTTTGAGACCGACAGGTGCATATAGATTTATCTGAAAGTCAAACTTTGCCAACTTTGACGAAGTTTATAGAGAAAATTGTCTACATATACACTATCAAATATGTACATTGTGGAAATATAACTCATGATGTATTCAATGATGTGAATTTAGTATTCTAGATGAACCTATTTGTCTCTATAAATACGTCAAAGTTTGCAATGTTTGACTTTTGAAAAAATCTATAGACACTACAGTATGGAAAGGTATTGGTTTTGAAAAAAGTTCGCTGATTTAGAAAAAACCCCCACAAATTTGAAGAAAGTTTTTCATTTTGATATTCATGAATTTTCTATATTTGGACCAACCGGGGCCCCAACCCTCCCCAAGATCAGCTACCCCCTTGTATTTTGAATACCAACAATACCCATTCCCTTATATATTTTCTATATTTCTATATTGCCTCCTCCCTGTGAACATCAGTAATTAATGAATCCTGCCTCTGCTATTGGAAGAGAGGGGTCCACATGCAATTGCGCGCTTGAAATTATACACACAAAAAGTATCAGTTACAGTGAAGCTTTGTCGAAGACATTTGGCCTTTTTTTTCCGACAAAGGGCGTCTTTATTAACTCAAAACGTAGCATCAAGAAGGTACAAATCATGATGAGTAACACCCGGCCTCTGCATAGTTAGGATGCACACAGCCAAATATAAATAGTCTGAAAGAAAATAAAAAGATGACATATCGGCACTAGTAGAGTCAAATAAGACCGTCACTATGCCTATGTTGAAGGATGTGATGGGCCGATACGGAGGTTATGCTGCCACCCATGTTGGAAAAAAAAACCCATGGCCACTCGCTCCAATTGCGTACACACCGTCTTGAATAGCGGTTGGAACTCCGTACGGTGAAGCATAGACCGCGTACGAAGAGATTGCATATAACGGAAAATAACCTGCAAAGGAGAAGAGTGTTTGTAATTAAAAATCAGATCATTTCTACATAGCCAAAACGACCATAATAAGGCATACGCTCCCACCCTTATTAGCGCTTTGAATCTATAAGGAATACCATCCAGCCAGTGACCAAAAATATTGGCAACACCTATGGGCGGACAAAGATTAGACACTATTTGGATGATTGACCATGTAGAACGTGCAAACTTGCACTTGAAAAAGAGGTGTCTGATTGTCTCATCATGAGTACAAAAGCCACACTTCTTACCTCATGCCAGTTGCGACGAGCGAGGTTATCTTTGGTTAGCACCACTCCCTTCCGAAGGTACCACATGAAGATCTTAACTTTCAGTGGAATCTTTGATCTCCAGATCTTGTTATTATCCACTGGGGCCTCTGAATGCGTGAGCGCACGGTACATCGAGTCGACTGTGAAGGACCCAGATGCAGTGAGGTTCCAGCGGAACACATCTCGTCCTTGTGTCAGATTAATCGTATCCAATCGGGACAAAAGATGTTGCCATGACACAAGACAGGGGCCAATCAAATCCCGCTTGAAAGAAATATCTGGCAGAAAGGAACTGAGCACCCGCGCAAGAGTTTCATTCTTATTGCGAACAATGTGGTGCAAAGCTAGATATTGTTCCCGGAGACTCGCATTGCCTAGCCAAATGTCCTCTCAGAAACGAATCTCAAACCCGTCTTTAATCGCAAAAGATCCAAAGCGGAAAAGATGTTTCTTTGCCGCCATTAGACCTGCCCAAAAGTGTGAATCACCAGGTTTCCAATAGGCCTGAGACACAACTTTTTGGCATAGATACTTTTTGCGCAGCAGGGTTTGCCAAACACCATCCTCAGTAAGAAGTCTGAACAACCATTTACTAAGTAAGGCATCATTCTTGACTTGCAGGTCATGAATGCCAAGGCCACCTTGGTCTTTAGGACTACAAACCACGCTCCATTTTGCCAGTCTATATTTTTTCTTTTCATTGTCTCCTTGCCAAAAGAATCTGGATCTGAAATAATCCAATCTTTGCAAGACCCCTCTTGGGAGTTGGAAAAAACAAAGCATATAGAGAACCATGTTTGTGAGAACAGAGTTGATCAAGACCAGTCGTCCTCCAACAGAGAGCAACTTGCCTTTCTAACTGCTCAATCGTTTCTCTAAACTCTCCTCTACATATTTACACTCCGCATTAGTGAGACGACGGTAATGAATTGGAATTCCTAAATTTTTAATTGGGAATTGGCCTTGTGCACAACCAAATAGGTCAGCATAATTAGTTGATGCCTCAATGGCTTCTCCAAAGCAGAACAATTCACTTTTATGGAAGTTGATTTTAAGGCCCGACATTTAGCCTTGTAGAAAGGATGTTTCGCTTTAAACTTGTAACGCTTGTTGTTTCTTAGATGTAGTACAGTCATGTGGAGTTTGGGAGATGATTCCAATTTATTTTGTCTTGGCTGAAAGCTTGTCTGTTGGACCTAAAAGCTTGGATGTTTTATTACCAAGTTTATGGAAATGAAAGTAAAGACGTCTGGTTCCTAATCGAAAAGAAAATCCAACTTGCAAATTCTGAGGCTGTTAGAGCAATTCCAACGGGCCGACCCAAACGGATGGTGCATTTGTCTGCCTTTTGTCCGTTTGGGTCGGCCGCCCGCCCCGGTGTCCGCCCAGTTTTGCATTTGCGTCAGCAGTGCGCTCAACGCGCCGACCCATTTCATGTCCGCGCTCAACTTTCAAAAAAAGGCCTGCGGCCGATCATGCCAGCGGCCATGTCTCATCATGGCAGCGCCAGTCTTGGAGTCTTGTCCAATGTCTCGCCAACACTTGCAAAGAAGCTTGTCCTCGGTCACCGTGTATGCCTTCGTGCGCTTGCTCTTGCTCTTCGGCTTAGGACCGGCGTTTTGGTTGGCGAGCTCGTCCTCGAACAAGGGCTCCACTTCGATGTCGCACTCGTCCTCAACCTCTAGCCTGTAGTCGTCCGGGAAATCGTGGTCGGGTGGGAAGCCGTCCAGGTCGATGCTGACCTGATCACGCATGAAGGTCGCCAGATCGGGATCATAGCCAGCGGCCGGCTTGAACGACACACGACCGTCCTGACTTTATGTCTCGTGGGGATCGTAGCCAACGGCCGGCACGCCGCCCTTGAAGATGAGGTTCTACACGTAGTCCTCGTCGACGATGGACGACATTCCGTTGAACAGGTTGCGGGCCTCCGGGAGCACGCCTGCCGGCGTCTTCCGTGCGCATTTCCTCGCGCCATCAGATGACGAGCCACCGGCCACCGGGGTGGCGTTGAGGTCGACGGGCGCGGGCGCGGGTGCTACTTCTTGAGTACTGCGTTGGTTTTCCCTTGAAGAGGAAAGGGCGATGCAGTAAAGTAGCATAAGTTTTCCCTCAGTTTTTGAGAATCAAGGTATCAATCCAGTAGGAGATCACGCTCGAGTCCCAAGTACCTACACAAACAAATAAGAACCTCGCAACCAACGCGATAAAGGGGTTGTCAATCCCTTCACGGTCACTTACGAGAGTGAGATCTGATAGATATGATAAGATAATATTTTTGGTATTTTTATGATAAAGAGAAATAAAGATGCATAGTAAAATAAACGACAATAGAAATAACTAAGTATTAAAAGATTAATATGATGGAAGATAGACCCGGGGGCCATAGGTTTCACTAGTGGCTTCTCTCAAGAGCATAAGTATTACGGTGGGTAAACGAATTACTGTCGAGCAATTGATAAAATTGAGCATAGTTATGAGAATATCTAGGTATGATCATGTATATAGGCATCACGTCCGTGACAAGTAGACCGAAACGATTCTGCATCTACTACTATTACTCCACACACCGACCGCTATCCAGCGTGCATCTAGAGTATTAAGTTCATAAGAACATAGTAATGCTTCAAGTAAGATGACATGATGTAGAGGGATAAACTCATGCAATATGATATAAACCTCATCTTTTTATCCTCGACGACAACGATACAGTACGTGTCATTTCCCTTTCTGTCACTGGGATCGAGCACCGCAAGATTGAACCCAAAGCTAAGCACTTCTCCCATTGCAAGAAAGATCAATCTAGTAGGCCAAACCGAACTGATAATTCGAAGAGACTTGCAAAGATAAAGCAATCATACATAAAAGAATTCAGAGGAGATTCAAATATTGTTCATAGATAAACTGGATCATAAACCCACAATTCATCGGATCTCGACAAACACACCGCAAAAGAAGATTACATCGAATAGATCTCCAAGAAGATCGAGGAGAACTTTGTATTGAGATCCAAAGAGAGAGAAGAAGCCATCTAGCTAATAACTATGGACCTGAAGGTCTGAAGTAAACTACTCACACATCACCGGAGAGGCTATAGAGTTGATGTAGAGGGCCTCCTTGATCAATGCCCCCTCCAGCGGAGCTCCAGAAAAGGCCCCAAGATGGGATCTCTCGAGTACAAAAAGTTGCGGCGGTGGAATTAGGTTTTCGTGGTGCTCCTGGATGTTTGGGCGGTACGTGAATATATATATATATATATATATATATATATATATATATATATATATATATAGGAGAAAGAAGTACGTCGGTGGAGCAACGAGGGGCCCATGAGTGTGGAGGGCACGCCCCCTGCCTCGTGCCCTCCTCGATCGTTTCTTGACGCCCACTTCAAGTCTCCTGGATCACGTTTGTTGAGAAAATCACGTTCCCGAAGGTTTCATTCCTTTTGGACTTCGTTTGATATTCCTTTTCGGCGAAACTCTAAAATAGGCAAAAAAACAGCAATTTGGGCTGGGCCTCCAGTTAGTATGTTAGTCCCAAAAATGATATAAAAGTGTAAAATAAAGCCCATTAACATCCAAAATAGATAATATAATAGCATGGAGCAATAAAAAATTATAGATACGTTGGAGACGTATCAAGCATCCCCAAGCTTAATTCCTGCTCGTCCTCGAGTAGGTAAATGATAAAAAATAATTTTTGATGTGGAATGCTTTCTAACATATTTCTCAATGTATTTTTTCTTTATTGTGGCATGAATGCTCATATCCAAAAGATTCAAGATAAAAGTTTAATATTGACATATAAATAATAATACTTCAAGCATACTAACTAAGCAATTATGTCTTCTCAAAATAACATGGCCAAAGAAAGTTATCCCTACAAAATCATATAGTCTGGCTATGCTCTATCTTCACCACACAAAATATTTAAATCATGCACAACCCCGATGACAAGCCAAGCAATTGTTTCATACTTTTGATGTTCTCAAACTTTTTCAATCTTAACACAATATATGAGCGTGAGCCATGGATATAGCACTATATGTGGAATAGAATGGTGGTTGTGGAGAAGACAAAAAAGAAGAACATAGTCTCACATCAACTAGGCGTATCAACGGGCTATGGATCTGCCCATTAATAGATATCAATGTGAGTGAGTAGGGATTGCCATGCAATGCATGCACTAGAGCTATAAGTATATGAAAGCTCAACAAAAAAAACTAAGTGGGTGTGCATCCAACTTGCTTGCTCATGAAGACCTAGGACAATTTGAGGAAGCCCATCATTGGAATATACAAGCCAAGTTCTATAATGAAAAATTCCCACTAGTATATGAAATTGATATCATAGGAGACTCTCTATCATGAAGATCATGGTGCTACTTTGAAGCACAACTATGGAAAAAGGATAGTAGCATTGTCCTTTCTCTCTTTTTCTCTCAATTTTTTTATTTGGGCATTTTCTTTTTTTATGTCCTCTTTTTTATCTTTCTTTTTTTTCGTCCGGAGTCTCATCCTGACTTGTGGGGGAATCATAGTCTCCATCATCCTTTCCTCACTTGGGACAATACTCTAATAATTATGACCATCACACTTTATTTACTTACAATTCAAGAATTACAACTCGATACTTAGAACAAAATATGACTCTATGTGAATGCCTCAGACGGTGTACCGAGATGTGCAATGATGCTTGAGTGACATGTATGAAGAATTATGAACGGTGGCTTTGCCACAAATACGATGTCAACTACATGATCATGGAAGCAACATGACAATGATGAAGCGTGTCATAATAACGGAATGATGGAAAGTTGCATGGCAATATATCTCAGAATGGCTATGGAAATGCCATAATATGTAAGTATGGTGGCTGTTTTGAGGAAGGTATATGGTGGGTTTATGGTACCGGCGAAAGTTGCGCGATACTAGAGAGGCTAGCAATGGTGGAAGGGTGAGAGTGCATATAATCCATGGACTCAACATTAGTCATAAAGAACTCATATAATTATTGCAAAAATCTACAAGTTATCAAAGTAGAGTATTACGCGCATGCTACTAGGGGGATAGATTGGTAGGAAAAGACCATCGCTCGTCCCCGACCGCCACTCATAAGGAAGACAATCAATAAATAAATCATGCTCCGACCTCATCACAAACTTCAACACAAGTATTTCTCAAATTCACAACTACTCAACTAGCATGATTCTAATGTCACCATCTCCATATCTCAAAACAATTATCAAGTATCAAACTTCTCATAGTATTCAATGCACTTCTATGAAAGTTTTTATATTATTCCTAAAAGCAAATTTCCATGTTGTTCTAAAGGACTCCCAAAATAATATAAGTGAAGCATGAGAGAACAATAGTTTCTATAAAAAAATCCACCTCCGTGCTCTAAAAGATATAAGTGAAAAACTAGAGCAAAAACTATATAGCTCAAAAGATATAAGTGAAGCACATAGAGTATTGTAATAAATTTCAAATCATGTGAGTCTCTCTCAAAAGGTGTGTACAGTAAGGATGATTGTGGTAAACTAAAAAGCAAAGACTCAAATCATACAAGACACTCCAAGCAAAACACATATCATATGGTGAATAAAAATATAGCTCCAAGTAAAGTTATCGATAGACGAAGACAAAAGAGGGGATACCTTCCGGGGCATCCCCAAGCTTAGGCTTTTTGGTGTCCTTCAATTTTACCTTGGGGTTCCATGGGCATCCCCAAGCTTAGGCTCTTGCCACTCCTTATTCCATAATCCATCAAATCTTTACCCAAAACTTGAAAACTTCACAACACAAAACTCAAATAGAAAACCTCGTGAGCCCCGTTAGTGAAAGAAAACAAAACACCACTTCAAGATACAGTAATGAACTCATTATTGATTTATATTGGTGTTAAACCTACTGTGTTCCAACTTCTCTATGGTTTATAATATCTTTTACTAGTCATAGATTCATCAAAATAAGTAAACAACACACGAAAAACAGAATCTGTCAAAAACAGAACAGTCTGTAGTAATCTGTAGTTAACGCAAACTTCTGGAACCCGAAAAATTCTAAAATAAATTGCTGGACGTGAGGAATTTATCTATTAATCATGTACAAAAATAATTAACTAAATAGCACTTTCCAAATAAAATGGCAGCAATTCTCGTGAGCGCTAAAGTTTCTGTTTTTTACAGCAAGATCAAAAAGACTTTCCCCAAGTCTTCTCAACGGTTCTTACTTGTCACAAACACTAATTAAACACAAAAAACACAACCAAAACAGAGGCTATATAAATTATTTATTACTAAATAGGAATGAAAAGCAAGGAATAAAAATAAAATTGGGTTGCCTCCCAACAAGCGCTATCGTTTAACGCCCCTAGCTAGGCATAAAAGCGAAGATAGATCTAGGTATTGCCATCTTTGGTAGGCAATCCATAAGTGGCTCTCATAATAGATTCATATGGTAATTTAACTTTCTTTTTAGGGAAGTGTTCCATGCCTTTCCAATGGAAATTGCAATCTAATATTCCCTTCCTTCATATCAATAATTGCACCAATCGTTCTAAGGAAAGATCTACCAAGAATAATACGACATGAAGGATTGCAATCTATGTCAAGAACAATGAAATCTACGGGCACACAGTTCCTATTTGCAACAATAAGAACATCATTAATTCTTCCCATAGGTTTCTTAATAGTGGAATCCGCAAGGTGCAAGTTTAAAGAACAATCATCAAAATCACGGAAACCTAGCAAATCACACAAAGTTTTCAGAATTGTGGAAACACTAGCACCCAAATCACACAAAGCATAACACTCATGATCCTTAATTTTAATTTTAATTGTAGGTTCCCACTCATCATAAAGTTTTCTAGTGATAGAAACTTCCAACTCAAGTTTTTCTTCATAAGATTGCATCAAAGCATCAATGATATGTTTAGTAAAAGCTTTATTTTGACTATAAGCATGAGAAGAATTTAGCACGGATTGCAACTTCTTTCAAGGAAATACAATCTATCAAAGAGCAATTATCATAATTAAATTCCTTGAAATCCAAGATAGTGGGTTCATTGCTATTTAAAGTTTTGACCTCTTCAATCCCAATTTTAACTATTTTTGCATCGAGATCTAAAAACTTCGAATTTTTGGAACGCCTTCTAGGTAAAGGTGGCTCATCTTCAGTCCCATCATTATCAAGATTCATATTGCAAAACAAAGATTTAATAGGGGACACATCAATAACTTTTAGATCTTCATCCTTATTATCATGAAAACTAGAAGAACACGCTTTCACAAAACAATCTTTCTTAGCACGCATCCTAGCGGTTCTTTCTTTGCACTCATCAATGGAAATTCTCATGGCTTTGAGAGACTCACTGATATCATGCTTAGGTGGAATATATCTAAGTTTCAAAGAATCAACATCAAGAGAAATTCTATCAACGTTCCTAGCCAACTCATCAATCTTAAGCAATCTTTATTCAATCAAAGCATTGAAACTCTTTTGCGAACTAATAAATTATTTAATATTAAATTCAAAATCAAAGGTCATCTTATTAAAATTTCCATAAGAATTGTTGTAGGAATTACCATAATTATTAAAGGAATTACTAGGAAACGGCCTAGAATTAAAATTACCTCTATATGCGTTATTACCAAAATTGTTCCTACCAACAAAATTCACATCCATAGATTCATTATTATTCTCAATCAAAGTAGACAAAGGCATATTATTAGGATCAGTAGGAGCACTCTTATTAGCAAACAATTTCATAAGTTCATCCATCTTTCCACTCAAAACATTAATTTCTTCTATCGCATGCACTTTTTTACTAGTAGATCTTTCGGTGTGCCATTGAGAATAATTAACTATAATATTATCTAGGAGTTTGGTAGCTTCTCCTAAAGTGATTTTCATAAAAGTGCCTCCCGCGGCCGAATGTAAAAGATTTGTAGAAGCAAAATTCAATCCGGCATAAAAATTCTGTATAATCATCCATAAATTCAAACCATGTGTAGGGCAATTACGTATCATTAATTTCATTCTCTCCCAAAATTGTGCAACATGTTCATGATCAAGTTGCTTAAAATTCATAATATCATTTCTAGGAGAGATGATCTTAGAGGGAGGGAAATACTTAGAGATAAAAGCATCTTTGCACTTATTCCATGAATCAATACTATTTTTAGGCAAAGACAAAAACCAAGCTTTAGCATGATCTCTAAGGGAAAAAGGAAATAGCTTCAATTTAACAATATCATTGTCCACATCTTTCTTCTTTTGCATATCACACAAATCAACAAAGCTATTTAGGTGGGTAGCGACATCTTCACTAGGAAGGCCGGCGAATTGATCTTTCATGACAAGATTCAACAAAGCAGCATTAATTTCACAAGATTCAGCATCGGTAAGAGGAGCAATCGGAGTGCTAAGAAAATCATTGTTGTTGGTATTGGTAAAGTCACACAATTTAGTATTATCTTGAGCCATCGTGACAAGCAAGCAATCCAACACACAAGCAAACAAGAAATGGGAAAAAAGGCAAATAGAAAAGGAGAAGAGGAACGGAAAGAGAGGGCGAATGAAACGGCAAGGGTGAAGTGGGGGAGAGGAAACCGAGAGGCAAATGGCAAATAATATAATGCGAGGGATAAGAGTTTGTGATGGGTACTTGGTATGTCTTGACTTGTGCGTAGACTCCCCGCCAACGGTGCCAGCAATGGCTCGTTGTTGGGAGTTAAATCTTGACTTGACTTGGCACGAATCTCCCCGGCAACGGCGCCAGAAATCCTTCTTGCTACCTCTTGAGAACTGCGTTGGTTTTCCCTTGAAGAGGAAAGGGTGATGCAGTAAAGTAGCATAAGTATTTCCCTCAGTTTTTGAGAACCAAGGTATCAATTCAGTAGGAGATCACGCTCGAGTCCCACGCACCTACACAAACAAATAAGAACCTCGCAACCAACACGATAAAGGGGTTGTCAATCTCTTCACGGTCACTTACGAGAGTGAGATCTGATAGATATAATAAGATAATATTTTTGGTATTTTTATGATAAAGAGAAATAAAGATGCAAAGTAAAATAAACGGCAATAGAAATAACTAAGTATTGGAAGATTAATATGATGAAAGATAGACCCGTGGGCCATAGGTTTCACTAGTGGCTTCTCTTAAGAGCATAAGTATTACGGTGGGTAAACGAATTACTGTCGAGCAATTGATAGAATTGAGCATAGTTATGAGAATATCTAGGTATGATCATGTATATAGGCATCATGTCTGTGACAAGTAGATCGAAACGATTCTGCATCTACTACTATTACTCCACACATCGACCGCTATCCAGCATGCATCTAGAGTATTAAGTTCATAAGAACAGAGCAATGCTTTAAGTAAGATGACATGATGTAGAGGGATAAACTCATGCAATATGATATAAACCCCATCTTTTTATCCTCGATGGCAACAATACAATACGTGTTGTTTCCCTTTCTATCACTGGGATCGAGCACCGCAAGATTGTACCCAAAGCTAAGCACTTCTCCCATTGCAAGAAAGATCAATCTAGTAGGCCAAACCAAACTGATAATTCAAAGAGACTTGCAAAGATAAACCAACCATACATAAAAGAATTCAGAAGAGATTCAAATATTGTTCATAGATAAACTGGATCATAAACCCACAATTCATCGGATCTCGACAAACACACCGCAAAAGAAGATTACATCGAATAGATCCCCAAGAAGATCAAGGAGAACTTTGTATTGAGATCCAAAGAGAGAGAAGAAGCCATCTAGCTAATAACTATGGACCCGAAGGTCTGAAGTAAACTACTCACACATCACCGGAGAGGCCATGGAGTTGATGTAGAGGCCCTCCGTGATCAATGCCCTCTTCGGCGGAGCTCCGAAAAAGGCTCCAAGATGGGATCTCTCGGGTACAGAAAGTTACGGTGGTGGAATTAGGTTTTCGTGGTGCTCCTCAATGTTTGGGGGGTATGTGGATATATATATGAGGAAGAAGTATGTCGGTGGATCAACAAGGGGCCCACGAGGGTGGATGGCGCACCCAAGGGGTAGGCACACCCCCTGCCTCGTGCCCTCCTTGATCCTTCGCCCACTCCAAGTCTCCTGGATCATGTTTGTTGAGAAAATCACGTTCCCGAAGGTTTCATTCCGTTTGGACTCCGTTTGATATTCCTTTTCGGCGAAACTCTAAAATAGGCAAAAAAGCAGCAATTTGGGCTGGGCCTCCGTAGGTTAGTCCCAAAAATGATATAAAAATGTAAAATAAAGCCCATTAACATCCAAAATAGACAATATAATAGCATGAAGCAATCAAAAATTATAGATACGTTGGAGACGTATCAGCGGGCGTGGAAGGCGCGACCACGCTCACGTCTGGCGAGCACTCCCCGGAGTGGCGGGAGGCCTGCAGGTACACGTGGAAGCCGGGCACCGGGTTGCAAGCCAACGCGCAGGGCGAGTCAGGCAGCACCATCCGAGGAAACACCGATGAGCCGGTGCTGGCCGCGGCGACGGCGACGTTGAGGAGGCCATGCTGGTCAGGGTTTAACCCTAGCATGTAGAGCGCCTTCCCTCGTTGCCGCCGCGACACGGGTGTTGGTGACCTCCTGCTGCGCGACGGTGGCCTGCGCGGCGGCCTCATCCCTCGCGTCCGGGGGGTGCCTCCGGTCCTTCCTCTTGGCCGACTCCTTTGCGTGTTGTGCGGGCGTCAGCGGCTTCTTTGGCTTGGCCGCGGCAGCAGTCTTGCACGGGGCACGAGGCTTGCGTTTCCCGACGGGGGCGGGGGAGCCGGACGAGGCGAGGGAGGCGAGGCCGGTGGCGGCGTCGAGGTCGATGGCGTCCTCCATGGCGGGATGTGGGGCAGGAGCACGCGGGCGGGAGGGTTTTTAGGGAAAATGGGAGGCAATGGTGGTGGCTTCCACCGACCGGCACGCCCGGGAAGAGGAGTAGGCGCGCGCGTGCGTCCGTCTCGTGTCCGCGCCGACGCAAAACCGACTCAAAAACAGATCGGGAATGGGTCGGCAGACGAACGCCAAGCGGACGCGCGTTCGTTTAGGTTGGCGCGTTGGGCCGACTTTTTTTTTCGCGCCGATCCAAACGGACGCCAGCGGACGAAATTGGTTGCCCCCATTGGAGTTGCTCTTAGCGAACAGTTTTTTTTTTTGCACGTCTAATCCACTCAACGCGGCAAAGATAATCTCCATTCTCTCTAGTTGAAAGTTGAAACTCAACACTCCTATTGAAACATTACATTATGAAAGTAGAGCGATGAAAGTATTTTTGAACAAATCTATTTAACAATGATATTATTGCATGGATTGAGTTAGAGTATTGAGACCTTTGGGGGAGTGGTAGTAGTTGTTATAACCAGCCTTTTTATCACGACCAACTGCTTCATGGAGAGCAACTAGTTGGCGAGCGTTCTTTCGAGAGCCTCCCAACAATCATTTGGGGTGGGATATGGCGCACTCTCAGCCGTCATCATGTGTCGCGCTCTGGACGCTCTCTTCGAATTTTATTTTATTTTTAATTTTTTCGCATGCGTTTTTGACTTTTTAGACGATTTTCCTGGGTTTTTGTTTTTTCCTATGGTCTTTCTAAGCTTTTGGACAATTTTTATTAAAATATATATTTTTTGCATGAAAAAATATGTTTGTTTGCTTCCGCGAGAGGCATGGTTTTGCTTTTGCAAGAGGCACGACCGTATCTTTCGGAAACGAAAAAAACACGTTTTCTCTTTTTTCCTTATGCGAGAGGCACGACCATGCATCTCGGAAATAGAGAAAAAAAATGTGTTTTCTCTTTTTCTTTTTCGTCCATGAGAGGCACGGTTTTTGCTTCTGCGAGAGGTATGGTTTTGCTTCGCGAGGCCATATCTCTCGGAAACAAAGAACACATTTTTTTCCTTTCGCGTGAGGCACGGTTTTGCTTCCGCGACAGGCACGTCAGAGCCTCTCGAAAACGGCTTTCGGAAAGGGAAAAAACATGTTTCCAGTTTTTTTGTTTGTTTTTTATTCATGAAAAAAAGTCCGTCAAAATCTATCATCATGAGATCTAGTTTTAAAGATCTCGACGCGAGAAATACAATGATGAAAACAGTTCAAAATTTAGACATATGATTTAAGAGATAAAATATTTTGAATAAACGGATCTATGAAAAAAAGGAAAAACTCCCAGGTTGCGGCAAGTGCCACACATATAGCACGCCACTTATCACAACCTGAGGAGATGGAAGCGATCTTTAAAAGAAATACTTCTTAATTAGTGATTTCGCTAATCCACAACATAGGTACATAGTCAGTCCCGTCGATGAGGAGGCCGAAGTAGCCAACCACACAGGGCCCCCAAAATTATGGAGCCCCTGATTGGAGAAAAAACAAGAGGTGAACCGCCTGCGCACCGCCAGCTACAGCCAGAGCCCGGGAGCTCCTATATGGCGCCTTTCAGCGCCAATAAACTTAGGTGGCGCACACTAGAGACCCCTATTGGGCCTCGACCCACTATTCCTTCGCTCGTTCTCCCGTTCGTCAATACTCCTTCTCACGTTTGCTATAATTTTTCTTTTGTTCGATTTTTTCTGCTCCTTGCTTTCTCTTGCAGCACTTAAAACAAGAATAAGAATACAAACTAGAATTTTTTTGGAAAAAGTTCATCGATTTGAAAAAATAAATCATGAATTTGAAAAAAGTTCATTCAAATTTGAAAAATAGTTCATCGATTCCAAAAAAAAGTTCATCGAATCTGAAAAAAGGTTCATTTAATTTGGGAAAAAGTTCATCGTTTTTGAAAAAAAATTCATCAATTTTCAAAAATTTTCAAGAATTTTGAAAAAGTTCATCAATTTCGAAAAAAGTTCATAGTTTTTAAAAAATAGTTCATTGAATTTGAAAAATATAATCATTTTTTAAAAAATTCATCGCATTTGAAAAAGGTTAAACAAATTTTAGAAAAAGTTCATAGTTTTTACAAAGTAGTTCATCGAATTTGAAAAAAAATCATCATTTTTGAAAAAAGTTCATCAAATTTGAGAAAAGCTCATAAAATTTGATTTTTAATAGAAATAGAAAAAAGAAAATAAAAAACAAGCAAGAAAAAAAGAATAAGAACGGACGAAAAACTGCCCAGCGAACCGGGAAAAACCAGTTTAGAAGCTTTCCAAAACCAAGGCTTCCCACAAACAGGAGAAAGTATAAAAAGGAAAACAAAATATAATAATTCACATCGGTTGAGTTGCCCTAGTGGTCGATGCGCTGGGATGAGAAACCTATAGATCCTGACTTAGCCTTGTTCGGGATCCCTCCTCTCCGCCCTGACTTTGCGGAGTTGCGGAGCTCAGTTTTAGCCGTTCCGTGAAAGTGAGCTAGAGCCTGGTCCGCTCCGGAGCGGAGTGGAGGGAGTGGAGAGGAGCCGAACGTGGCTTTAGAAACCCTCGTCTCCGCGTATGATTCTTTTTTTACCTTTCGTCCAGAAATAAAAAAATAGATAAACAGGCCAGCCCAGCTAAACTTAACCGGCGCCTGCAGTGCCGAATAGGGTTTGCCGAACCCTAGGGCCGCGACCCTCCCCCAGTTCTCCTCCGTCCACGCACATGTGCGCCGCCTCGCAATCTCCCATGCTCCTGTGCGAAGAAATCAAAAACTGCTGGTCCGTTGCACACCGCCGGTGCGGGCTGCTCTCCCGTTGTCTAGTCCCGCCTGGTAGATGCTCCGCGCTAGCGGCATCGCATGGTGTCTGGCAGTGCTCCCCTTCCTCTGCATTGCCACGGCGGCCGTGGTGTTGCTGCCGTCGAGCGCTGGCCCTACCTCAGCCACGCCCAAAACGGGCCGTGCGTCCAAATCCGAGAAAGACCGGCACTGCTCGCCTCCTCGGCCACTGATCAATGGGTAATTTCTTTGATCGTGATTGGCAAACAACAATACAAGATGCGACATGATGTGTGTGTTCATTTCCAGATTGATGAATTTGAACATTGAACTGATACTGAATCCAAAAAAAACATGTATGTATGGATTAAATGAAAGATGTTGCATATTTATATCAGTTTTATTCCCTGTTACAAAAAATAAATAAGATGCAGATATATTTTCACTGGTGGCGTGCAACAATAGTCAAGGACATATGGGAGGAATATGGACGAAGCAAACTATTGACTTGCTATTCTTTTGTATCCCTTATTATTATTTGTACTTTTTGGCATATGTCTTATCTATTTTGTTTGATCATTAAGTATTGAGTTTAAGTTCCATATATATTGCGCAGTTGAGCAAATTTTTGTGTGCTTTCGCATGAGGTGTTTCTTGGATAGCTATGAGACATTTTTTAGATAGTCCTTCAGTATACAAAAAATTAAAATTTTATTTGCATTTCGCCCCGGGCCCCCAAATTCTTGGAGACGGCCCTGTACATAATCAACATTATGACACTGGTTGTATGCAGTATCCACAATACATAATTCGAAGGGTGATAATTAAAGCCTCTATTTAGAAAAAAACATGAACAATATTGGAGTATGTTTCTTGGCCGCCTGCCATTTAACCGAGGCCATACTCTACACCTCCTTAGGAACATCCATTGGGTAGCGATATATGCAATCTTGCCATGCCTTATCAGCATTGTTTGCTGGCTGGATGCACTTCAACACCACACTGTTACACTTGTATCCTGAGCCAAACCCAATCATCCAAACTCGGTCCCCCTTCGTCATTCGACCCTTGGCCTCACTGTAGGCCAGCTCATACCATACCGAGCTACTCGATGTGTTCCCAAACCTGTGAAGTGTCATCCTTGATGGCTCAACATGCTCATCTAGCAGACCGAGGCTACGTTGCACTGCATCAATCACCGCTCGTCCACCCGCATGGACGCACAAATGGTCGAAAGCTGTGCGGAAATCGGGCACATATGGCTTGGCGGTTCCATTTAGCACCTTCCCTGAAATGTATGAGAGAAAAATTGCAATCTTGACTGACAAAGGAAGAATAAGAGGTCCAACCGTGATGATGTTAGCCCTGAGAGCCTTGCCAGCAACGTCCACAAGGTTCTTGGATAAATTGAGACCAAGATTCCCCTTGTCATCTTCCTCATGGAACACACATTGGTATGCATTGTCTTGGTACCCGGTGCATGTCCGAATCACGTGCGCGAGCTGAAAACGAGCTTTGGTACCCGAGGTTGAGAGGAGCACCGCGGAGCCACCCATGCGGAACAACATGTTGAACACTTGCATTTCACGCTTCCTCCCAGTGTAGTAGGTCCTATTCATAATCTCCGTGGACACAACCAAGGCATGCGCGTCGGAGGGAGCGGTCTGCAAGAGGTCCTTCGCAAGACCCACCGCGATGAGGCCTGCGCTGCAGCCCATCCCAGAGAGTTGCACGTTGCATATATCATCTCGAAGCTTGTATCTTCTCATGATCATGTCAGCGAGCGACGGAGTTGGATTGAAAACGCTGCAGTTCACGATGAGTATGGAAATTGCATCAAGGTTGATAGATGTCTTCGCTAGCAGATCATCTATGGCCGTGAAGATGGACAGTTCCGCTTCTGCACGAGCTTCGCTTAAAGAATAATGCGGTGGGATATAGTGGTGGGGAGGCGGGAGGTAGGTCTCATCGCCAAGGTCTGACCGTTCAGAAATACGGGTCAAGAACCGATGGTTGTCGTCGTCGTTGTTGTCAGACTGGGAGTGGTGAATGTTCTCAATCCATGCGGCCTTGCTGATGCGGTGGTTGGCATTAGGCCGGAAGCAGGCATAATCAACAAGATATACGGTGCGCGAACCGTTCATGAGGTACAGGGTGATTGCAGTGGTAACGCACAGAAAAAGTAAGAAGAGGCGGATGTGTGCAGAAGTATCATGCCAAATGAGAAATAGATTGTCTACTAGGAGTACCAGTACCATGGTGGTGGTGGTGTGGTGGCTGAGGCGCCTATGAAAATTGTGAACGTCTTCACGGCGACCTGGTAGTGATACTTGGTAGATGAATAGAAGCAAATTAAGAGAAAGTAGGGAGCTTATATTCCCTGTTTAGATTGCTGAGCACGTATTTATAAAGAAGCAAAGGATTGTGAAGAAGGGGGCGTGGATTACAGAGCGGCTAGCATAAATGCTTGCACTCTTTAACCACAAAGGCCATACCAGCAATATTTTTATTATCAGGGCCCATCGTTTGATTGAGATTTTCTTATGTCTCAATCCACATTATGAAAAGTTCAACGTACACTTTATCACATAGTTGCACTTCTCCAAAAAAACGTGGAAGTCACGCTGCACTTAGTGCACTACACTGAATTTGCATTTTTCAGAAATCGACTGATACTTAAGAAAATACTGATCGGCTAAGAATTAGTAAACACTTATTTTTTTGGTAAGTAGTTAACACAGGGTCCGCACACATGCATATGCAACCTTTTTTTGTCACTTTGGTTAATCTTATTAGAAGAGCATATACAATTAATATTTACGCTCAAAATTATATGTACAGACGGACCAGGTGTTGTTGGTCGTCAGACGGATGTGGCCATGGTAATCTGGAAGTGTCGTCCTTTGCGGTGCAAGTTCTTTGCATGGCTCGCCTTTCTGAACGGGCGTTGGACGTCGGAGAAGCTGGCCAAGTGGGGATTGTCGCATCAGCCGCTTGCCCTTCTGTGACCAGGAGGCAGGGACGGAGCTAGGCTAATGCAAGGATATGCAATGTGTTGAGTTTAGGTGTAAATTTGTATTTGGCAGGATTATGTACTAAAGTGTAAATTATAAATGTCAGGAGGACAAGAGTGTAAAGAGGAAGATAGAGATAAGGAAAGGAACGGAAAAGAGCTCGGGATGCAGGGGCTCCAGTTCTGATGTGTAAACTCCTCTCAAATCCACTATCAAATCCTAGTTGATTTACACCAAAATTCGGTTCTTTCTTGAGGATTTCATCATGGTATCAGAGCAATCGGTCCTGGATTCAGATTTGATCTGATTTGTGCTACGCTTGCTGCTCGTGGTGGTCGTGGCCGGCTGGCCCCCTTTGTGCGCGACAGCCATCGTCGTCAAGGTCGTCGCCGTCGTCGTGCGGGGCCGCATCTTCCGGCTGTGCGGTGTTGCCTTTGTGCCGCCTCGCTGCCACTGTCCTCGTTTCAGGCCGCATCCTCCTGCTGCTCCGCTACACGTTGCCTTTGTGCTGCTCCGCTGCCGTCGTCGTGCTGTACAAGTCTGAATTCTAAAGTGTTCCTGTGCTGCACTAAGTAGGAGCTGCCAACGACCAGCTAGTATTTGCTTTTTCTCTCAACAAGGCAGAAGTGTTTTTAGTCCAGCAGCTTGTGGTGGATTGAATCTTCTTGATGTGTGGTAACTGGTGTAGAGAGAATTGAACTGTGTGCCAAGGGTTGTAGCTGTTCAGTTTTTTCAGGAATACACCAATTGTTCAGTGGTCATGGGAGATACCAGTAGGTATTCCAGTATTGAGAAATTGTGTGAAAGTATGCAGCGTATGATTTCACAGCTGATGGAGCAGGCACAAACAAAAACAAGCAGTACTTTTGAAATTTTGAAGACCCTGGAACCCAATCCTGTCAAGTTAACTGGCCCGGGTGATTTTTTTAGCTGGTCTCGGAATGCTACTTTGATTCTAGAGTCACACGGACTTCAGAAATTTTTGAAGGAAGATGAGAAAAAGCCAACAGATGTCACACAAGAGCAGTGGGATCAGAATCAAAAGCGAGTTATGGTATGTCTGTTGGGGTCGATGGAGAAGACCGTGAGGGAACAGGTTGAAGGGTTTCAGTCTGCAGCTGAGGTGTGGACGAGCATTGAGAAACAGTTCTCAGGGAAATCGAACAAGATGCAAGTCAGTAGGATTTTCCATGAATTAAGGAAGATCAAGCAAGAGCAGAAGACAGTGACCGAATTTGCGGGAGAAATCAAGAAACTCTATAGAGACCTGGAGTATTTTAGACCATTTAAGGCACATGATCCCAGGGACGTACCCCTCCTTCGAGAGTGGTTTGAGCCATTGTTGGTTCAGACTTTTCTTGATGGTTTGAACTCAGAGTTCAATCTCCGTTCCCAGCTCATACAAGCCACACCAGATTGGCCTACATTGGATCAGGCCATCTCTAGTATACTGGAGGAAGAAACACGGTTGGCCAATCAGATCACAACTTCACAAACAAATGTTGATGGCAGAGCTGCACTATCTTCGGTTAAGCAAATTCAGTCTCCTGGTACTTCCAGAAATGAGCAAGCAAATGCTACTAGATTCGACTACACAAGGAAGCCTAAGATGGTGTGTGACCACTGTAAAAAACCAGGCCATTTGAAGAAGAGTTGTTTTGATATAGTTGGTTACCCTCCTGGATGGCAATCGAAACAATTTAACAGATTCACCAGTGGTGGTAGTAATGCAAAAAGGCCAGATCGAGCTCATCTTACTTTATTTGGGGGAGAGCAGTCTGCGGCAGCAGCCCAAGCACTTGAAGAATTTAAAAGCAAACTTATGGCGAATACTTCACAAGGCCCTGCTGAAACAACATCTGATGCTCATTCTGGGAAAGGTATGAATAATTTTTTAACATCTTGGATAATTGATTCAGGGGCCACAAATCACATGACAGGCTCATCTAAGAACTTTTCATCATATACCCCTTGCTCTGGAAGGGATAGGGTATGCATAGCTGATGGATCCTTAGCTCCGATAATGGGTTATGGGAACATTAATTGTACTCCATCTCTATCCTTAAGCCCAGTCTTGCATGTCCCTAATTTGCCAGTGGACCTCTTGTCAGTTAGTTCACTTACAAAGTCACGTAATTGCAAGGCATCCTTCGACCCTCACTCATGTACATTTCAGGATCCGAAGACAAGAAGAAATCTTGGGACTGGGATTGAGCACGACGGCCTCTACTACCTTACCAATGCCCCATCTCCATCTCCATATGCCCTCAGTATGATGAATAGCTTGACCACTGATGAATTTCTACTAATGCATTATAGACTAGGGCATCTGTCATTCCAAGCCCTTAGTCGCATGTTTCCATCTCAAGTTAAAAATTATTGTAAGGAGAAGCTTTTGTGTGATGTGTGTGAACTGGCTAAACACACTAGAACCAATTATCCTAGTAGTAATGAGAGAAGTAAGATACCGTTTGATGTGGTGCATTCGGATGTATGGGGTCCATCGGTTGTAACTGCCCTCACAGGGGATAGATATTATGTGACCTTCATTGATGGTTTTAGTAGGTGCACATGGCTGTACCTCCTAAAGCATAAATCTGAAGTTCTGCCTGCATTCAAAGATTTTTTTAATATGATGCGTAACCAGTTTGGCATGAATGTGAAAATATTACGCTCCGATAATGGTACTGAATATATCAATGGTAAATTTAGTAATTTCTTGTCTTCTTATGGTATTATACATCAAACAACTTGTGTGAATACTGCAGAACAAAATGGTGTGGCAGAGAGAAAGAATAGACATCTACCGGAAGTTGCTCGAGCTCTCATGTTCATGATGAATGTGCCAAAATTCCTTTGGGGAGAAGCGGTCAAAACTGCTGCCTATCTAATAAACCGTATGCCTTCTAGAGTTTTGGGCCATAAGACTCCTATTGAATGTTTGCAGGGCTCTAACTCATTTATTGTGCCACCAAAAATATTTGGATGTACCTGTTTTGTTCATGATTACAGGAGTTCAGCAGGAAAACTTGATCCAAGAGCCATCAAATGTATCTTTGTGGGCTATTCTCCCACAAAAAAGGGATATCGGTGTTGGTCGCCTACTGAAAGGAAATTCTTTGTGAGTATGGATGTTACCCTTCACGAAAAAGAACCATTCTATTCCTTAAAAGGAAATGATAATGATACAGGTAGCAAGGGGGAGAATATCATAGGAGAGAGCAATGATAGGGGAACTGTAATAATACCTATCAGGGATATCATACACTCAGAAGATGAAACCGAGGGGGAGAAAACTGCCGATACAACTGTAGAAGGCGATAATACATTAATATCTGATGCGTATGAAAATCTTTCAGGTCAACAGGAGATGGAAACAGGAGATGCAGAAGGTGTACCGCAGGAAGTTGATGAAGAAGTTGTGAATCAATCACAAGTACTAGAGGAGGCACCAACAAGTGAAGAAATGGCCCACGATGAGGGTGATGTTGAAGGTACTCAAACCCATATACCATCCTCTAGTACTCAAATAAATGATGAACCGGTTGCCTTACGAAAGGAAAAAAGAAAAGTAGATATACCTGCGCGTCTGAAGGATTGTGTTGGATATAAACATGATCTTGCAAAATTTGTTTCCTATGATAGATGTACTTCCTCTTTTAGGAGCTTTATTGCATCCTTGGATTCTACATCAGTACCTAAAGATTGAAAGGATGCAATGAATGATCCTAAATGGAAGGCAGCAATGTTGGAGGAAATGTATGCTCTAGAAAAGAATAATACATGGCAATTGGTAGAATGGCCGAAGGGCAAGGAACCAGTCGGATGCAAATGGGTTTACACCATTAAGTGTAACCCTGAAGGTAAAATAGAAAGGTATAAAGCTCGGTTGGTGGCCAAAGGCTACACACAAACTCGTGGTATTGATTATGAGGAAACATTTGCTCCTGTAGCAAAAATGAATACAGTAAGAACTTTGATATCTTGTGCAGCTAATCTTGGGTGGAATTTGTTTCAGATGGATGTAAGAAATGCGTTCTTACATGGGGACCTTCAGGAGGAAATTTATATGCATATACCACCAGGTTTCAACACGGTACAAACTGAAGGAAAGGTCTTGAAGCTCTGTCGTTCACTATATGGCCTAAAACAATCTCCTCGTGCGTGGTTTGGTCGATTTAGAAAAGCTATGCTGAAATTGGGTTTCAGCCAGAGCAATGCCGACCATACTTTATTTTATAAAAGATGTGGTGGAAAACTGACGATATTAATTGTCTATGTTGATGATATTGTTATTACAGGAGATGATGATCAAGGTATTAAAAAAGTGAAGCAATATTTGAGTAACGAGTTTGAAAACAAGGATCTAGGACAAATGAGGTACTTTCTTGGAATTGAAGTCTCACGAAGCTCAAGAGGTATCTATCTGTCTCAAAGAAAATATGTGCTAGATCTGTTGTCAGAAACTGGTATGTCTGGGTGTCGTCCAGCATTAACACCAATTGAACAAAACCACAGATTGACTAGTGAGTCAGGGGAACTTGTTGACCGGGAGAAATATCAGAGACTTGTTGGCCATTTGATTTATTTATCGCATACTCGTCCTGATATAGCTTTTGCCGTAAGCGTGGTGAGTCAGTTTATGCATAATCCTAAAACTCACCACATGGATGCAGTAAATTGAATCATTCGGTATTTAAAGGGGTGCCCAGGTCGAGGTTTATTGTATAAGTCAAATGGCAATTTACAAATAGAATGTTATACTGATGCTGATTGGGCCGGTTCATTAGATGATAGAAGGTCTACCTCAGGATACTGTACGTTTGTTGGAGGAAACATAGTTACTTGGCGTAGTAAGAAACAAAATGTTGTTGCAAGGTCCACTGCAGAAGCAGAATTCAGAGCTATGGCTCATGGAGTATGTGAGGTCTTATGGCTAAAAATCATACTGATGGAGTTGGGTCTATTCCAGGCAAGACCATTGATGATGTATTGTGATAATAAGGCTGCACTAGATATAGCACATAACCCGGTTCAACATGGTAGAACAAAGTACATAGAAATTGACCGACACTTTATCAAAGAGAAGCTTGACCAAGGAATAGTATGTATGCATTATGTGAGCTCTTCAAACCAACTAGCGGATATTCTGACCAAAGGTCTCGCTGAAAAAGTGTTTTCTAGCTTATGTAGCAAGATGGGGTTATATGATGTTTTTGCCCCATCTTGAGGGGGAGTGTTGAGTTTAGGTGTAAATTTGTATTTGGCAGGATTATGTACTAAAGTGTAAATTATAAATGTCAGGAGGACAAGAGTGTAAAGAGGAAGATAGAGATAAGGAAAGGAACGGACAAGAGCTCGGGATGCAGGGGCTCCAGTTCTGATGTGTAAACTCATCTCAAATCCACTATTAAATCCTAGTTGATTTACACCAAAATTCGGTTCTTTCTTGAGGATTTCATCACAATGCATACCCAATGTTTTTTGCAGAATTTTTTCAGTATATAAGCTCCTATATGCCTTTATAATTCGTATGGCAGTCTACTTGTACGTGCAGGGCAGGAGAAACCAAGAAAAGAGCGATTCAACACCAATTGGGCCTATGTTGGGCTGCTACCAGGCCTTATCCTTGAGGCTCGACTAGGAGCCACCGCATCGTGAATCCGGGGCACATCACATGCTCGCATTGGCCATCGAAAGCAACCGCCGCTGCCGCCGCATCATCTCATCTTGCCGATCGATCTCCTTCGCCAGCCCACGCCCTTCGCTGCTTCGCAGTACGCACTCGGCAATGCCACAGCGCACACCCGCGCATGACACATCTGTCATCTAGCAAACAAGTCGGCAACAGCTGCGTGTGCACGCAGTTCATCCACCGTCTGATTTTGTGAGTGTTTAATTTTGATTTATTCGAATTGTTAGTCGAGAATAGAGAGTTATCTTCATTCCCTATTTTTGTTTTGATTAATCTACTCTGTAGCATCCATGCAATTTTGAGCGTGGTTTGCATTGGCTCGCTGTAAAACTTGTGAAGAAGTGCAAGGAAATCAGGTGAATTTTATGCATCTAAATTCCTGGATTATGAACATTCAAATTTGGAAGATTTTCCATCATGGAGGAACAATATTTAAATGATTGCTTGGTTACTTTTCTCGAGTGTAAATTCTTCATGCCCATGTTGAAAAGGAGTGACCGTAGAGTTACATTTTTTTTACTCCACATACCCATGTTGAAAATCCTGGCTCTGCCACTGCCAGGAGGAGCAACACATCGATCACCTTCTTGTTTGATGTGCGTTCGCTCGATCGGTCTGTCACGCTCTGCTCATAGTGTATGGTATGGCGGGTGAGACCACAACATCGCAGGATGCACTCTTGCAATGAGGAACATCTCATAGCTTTCCTACTCAGTCCAGAAAGGGGTTCGACAACATACTGTTATTGGCACTTTGGGAGCTTTGGAAGCATCGAAATGCAATTGTCTTCGACATGGCTTCTCCCTCTGTGTCGGAATTAATTGCATGAATTCTCAAGGAGGTTGGAAGGTGGACAATGACGGGTTTGCTAAGGTCTAATCTACAAGCGTTTAGCGCGGATCTAGCTAGGTGGATTAGGCGTGAGTAGTCTTGTGTGCAGCAGGGCTGCGGACCAGTTTGTAAAACGGTGGATGGTTCCTTGTACGGTTGTACCCTTTCTTCTCCGAATGCAAGATACACATGATTGTGTGCATTTTAGAAAAAAAATATGTACACCTTTTTGTTACTATAATAACAACTAGCTAGGTGTCATGCACAATTACGTGTAGAACATCACTACTTATATCTATTTCACACACATATTAAAAATAGAGTTAATACAGTTTTATCCCAAAATGAGCCGAGGTGAGAGAAATCACCCCAAAAATTAGAAATGGTGAACTTTTTACTCCTAACTTAAAGATTTCCAGATGAAAGTATGTTGCTAGATTGAATTATGGTATTATTACTTAGGTTCTTAAGACCATGGATGCTAAACAAATTTAGACCTATCATCCTATTAAATGTGAGCTTTAAAATTATTACTAAAGTCCTAATGAACAAACTTAGCAAAGTGGTGATCCCTGTCATATCTCATATTCAGACTGCTCTGGTGAAAGACAAACCCAATATATTATGGAGGGGGTGGTAGTCTTACATTAAGCCTTGAATATTATACATCATAGATAACATAATGCCCTTCTCTTCAAATCTAACTTCGGAAAAGCTTATGATAAAATCAAATGGGCCTTTTGTGCATCAGATGTTGAAGCTCAAAGGGTTTGATGATGTGTGGTGTGAAGGGGGGACATGTGCAAATTAGACTGAATGCTAACATTGGGCCTTATTTTAAAGCTCATAAAGGATTTTGAGATAAGGAGATGCCTTCACACCTTTATTGTTTGATGATCTGACTACTGATGCTTTGGGAATTATTATGGGTAAAGTTAAAGAAAATGTTTTGTTAAATGGGTGTTAGAAGACTCTTTATAAAAAGGGTGAATATGATGCCATATGCCGATCATACTACATCTCTGTTGCGAGATCATGAGAATAGTGCTATAATTTTGAAAATTATTTCCTGTGCATTTGAACAAATGCCAAGAGATCTTCCTTTTTGCCAATGCTGTGAAAAAAGCCAATCTATATCATGAAATCTCTCCCTGTGAATTAGATGTTGATCCCCTAAAATATCCGGGTATACCTATTTCTAATGTGAGAACTAGAAACAAACACTCGAATGGGGGGATAGAGTAAATAGAGAAGAGGTGTGGGCGCTGCTAAGGAAAATTATTGAATATGGCTGGTAGGGTTACTCTGGTTCAGGCATTCTTGACAAACGTCCTTGTCTTTATGATGTCCTTCTATGCAACTCCTATCAGGGAGAAAAGAGTTTTTTATAGGGCTATGTTTGTGTCGAAGGCTGAAGAAGACCAAAAAATAATATCATTTGGTGAAATTGAAAACCTGCTGCCAACCCAAAGACCAGGGGGGTTATCTATTTTAATGTAGAACTTATGAATAAATCTATCATGACCAAATAGATCTGAAAACTAGAAACTGGATTTGAGCTATGGGAAGAGGTTCTTATAAATAAATATGTTGAAGGGAAATGCATTCTCACATCAAGCGTAATGTTTGAGATTACCATTTTTGGCCTAGCATTTTGAAAGTTAAAGATCTATTTAATCAACATTGTAAAAAGGTGATTAGACATGAGGAAATACAAGATCCTTGGAAAGATTGCTGGGTGGGGGATAAACCTCTGAAACTCTCAAATCCCAGGTTGCATAATCTAAGTATGATCATAATATTTCTGTGACTGAGGTTATTAATAAAGCATGGGAGCGATTTACTTTTAGAAGAACTCTTGTGGGAAAAACCCTGGAGTTCTGGAACAATTTGAAATTAAGATGTGATGATGTTAGAAAGTTAGGAGGAAAAGATAAAAGCAAATGGATGCTCATTGCTGATAGAAAGTTCACTATTAGACCTCTTTATAAATATTGGATTAAACAACTTGTGGTTTTCCTTAGAAATTTCTACGGAATATCAAAGTCTGACTATTTAAGTGTGATTTTTTTGTATTTCTTCACTCAAATCACCAGGCACACATACACATGGAAGATTGCTAATGCATTTTGTTATAGTGATTTTCTTGTTTCATTGTAGCAGGCAAACTGCATTGCTGATATTACCCCAAACAAAATACTTTTGGTGGATCAACTAGGTGTTGAATCTGGAAATCAGGTACACACGACTCCAGTTTTTTGTTTTAGTTAAATGCGTTGAAGAGTAAAGATGTAAACCAGCCAACTAGGCATACCTATACAATCACCATAGCATGTCTTATATCCATAACTATATTACGGATTCAGATATCAAGTATGTATCAGGTAGCAGATCAGTTATTTGTCTTTGATACTCTATCCCAAACATAGTCTCACTTCACGTTATGAAGCCCTAATGGCGGCGGCAACACTCCTCTTGTCAAGCAGGCCGTACCCTTGTGTGTCACATGCTTGTGCCTGATGCTACAGGAGATGAGACATCGGCTGGGATAAAGAAGCTGTGTTTGGCTGGCTGAGAGGGTCGATGAGGTTGTTTTGCAGTTTATTGGTAGTTTCATAGAAACATGAGTTACTTCTTGTTGGTCACTGACTCCTATTTCATTGTTTCAGCTACAAAGTCAGTTGTTGAATTGCTACCTACCTCAAATATGAGGTCATATATCTTCTTCTAAATGCATGATTTCCTTGTATGGATACAGTAGAGAACACTGCAGATTCATAGGTAAATTTTGACGAGGCTTTGTATTTCAATCTGGTCAATTGTTTTCCCATTCTATACATGATGATGCCCGCGTATCTCTGTGATACTATTTTTTGTGTCACTACAGTGATTCTAACACACGGATGATAATTGGTATATGTATTTTGGTATGGTCGTCATTACAAGACACCCAAACCATAGTGTCAATCTATAATTTTTCACCGGTTTCCTAGATTTAGACTATTTCCTGAGAAATGATCTTGTAATCTTACTAATGAGAAGTTATTTCCATTTTAGGGTAAAGCGAACCGGCAGCGTAAAAATGATCTCTATGGAACTATCACCATATAGGAGATTTGATATGATTAGCGCAGCTGGACAGAATCTGAATTGTTCATTTGAGCAACCATTGCTCCGTTGTACGGCGGCAAAATGATTGATGAACTTCTCGTGAAGTGATGCATTTCTGAAATGGTGAAACCTCTTGCATTACCCGAATAGCTGATCACATCACTTCTAGCATAGGTACAGCGGTCTTGTGGATGGCGTCACAGCATGGCTCGATTGCGGCGGCGCGGTTTGGTTCGATGGTCGGGTGAGGTCGTTGGGAAAGGAGGCGGACACGGGGAAGGTGGCGCGCTTAGTGCCGCTTGACCACGTCATCTCCGCTGATGCCAATGAGCTCAGCCTCGGTGGCAGCGGGCTCCTGGCCATAGCCATTGACCACCTCGAGCGGGAGCCTACCGCAGCGGCCGACATGTGAGGTATGTTGTTTGGTACTAGCTCTTTGTTCTCAACATCCGGCTGCATCTGTTGCACACGTTATCTCCAAATACCGGTGTGAAAATGGTTTTCTAGATATGATCATTATGGTTCTCCAAACACAACCCATTGACTGATATTATAGTTTTTGTGGGCTTGTTCTTTATGAGAAAATAATTGTACACATAGCAATGTAGTTAGAAGCAGGCCACTCTTCTACGGCAGTTTTGGGTGTTGGGATTGCTTCGAGTGCTAAAGGAGGATGGACTTGATGGTGCTAGATCTAGCAAGAAAGAGATCATTGGGTAATCTCCAACAGTGCAGAGTTCCTACTTTTGTGCTCTGCAGCGACATCGAGATCCTTTGATTAATTCGCCATTCTCCTGCAGAAGGCTTAGGTTTATCTATGTTAGCACATAAAATTCTCACCCGCATCTTGTATGCCATGTGATGATTTAGTCCAGTGCTGTTAACTGGGTTACTAATATGGTTCTAAGGTGATATGATGTGCTGGTGTTTGGTTTGTGATTAACATTTCATGTGAGTTAAATTGTGAAACAGCGAGACACTGAAATTGTACTTATATGTCCCTAATGTTGAGTTGCCCTTACTGCTCTTGAAGGACTGGACAAGTGAGCATGAAAGTTTTGAAATATTTGGCTTTTTTATGGCAACCATTTTGTATTGTTCTGACCGTGAGTGTATTTAATCTTGTGGCCTAAGACTTTTAAGTTGATGTTACCCATTGACGGCATGCTGAGATCATTTGGATATATCTGGATGACGCACATAGTATATTCCTTCGCAGGTTCTTGAGGACCACCTGAAGAATTTTAAAGTCTTGGAGGGGAAGACGACGCCACCCAGCATTGGTAATATCTGGATGACGCATTAAAAAATATATCAGATCTACTTCTTTGATCTTCTCTAATGTTTTTCTTCGCTGCTTAAATAGCTAGATCTCTGTGTGTTGTAGGCTTGTAGCTTTGTAGTTCCGAATTCATAACCATTTCATATTTGGCTGTGAATAGTTACAACTATTTGTGGACCCATTACTCAGGCAAGGCCGCCGCTGTCGCTCGCATCGTTACACCAACTACAAACACTGGATATGGATATGTTGACAAGGTTGGCTTCATTGCACTTGTTGTTCATTAATTTAATACATATTAGAAAAATATATTTCAAGGCCATATGTCACTCAGAGCTGCCTCTATTGAAATGGTGATTATACTGTAAATTCATCAAGATAGTTCGTGTTTTTCAGCATAGCTAAATTCAAACTTTCTTGGCTTTGTGTTCCTGCTTTATGTCTAGATTTTCCTTTGTCCGCACCTTTTATTCTAGTAGTAGTATTTTTTATAGTTATACAACTATTTCATTACATCGAAATTTATTGAAGAAATATGCCCGTTCAAAATTTCAAATACAAGTGAGTTTAATATGCTATACTATGCATAGGTTGCAGAATGCATGACTGTACAAGTAGGTGTCATTAACTTTCTATTGGAGACACATGGAGGAACTAGCTTGCAAGGACATGCAACATGGTATGTTCTGATTCCTTATTTGCATATTCGGTTCTTCCTTTTCTGATGACAAATAGTGGTAAACCTTTTTATTTTGTCTTCAAACATGCCTACATAGTTTGATGTTAGTTATCCAAAAGGCTCCAAGTCAATTCACATTGTTCCAATGGACATCGTGGCACTAGTAGAAAAAGGGTCAAATGTGCAACACATTAGTCCCGGTTTGTAACAGAACCGACACTAATGTGTCCATTAGTGCCAGTTCCAACGACTAGGCGGGAGGAGCTCTTTAGTACCGGTTCGTGGCGAATCTTTAGCACCGGTTCGTGCCATGAACCGGTACTAATGAGAGTGGTGGCAGGATGTTGTCAGAGTGGGGCCCCTACAGCACCTTTACTACCGGTTCGTGCCACGAACCGGTACTAAAGGTCGTCCTATATAAACCCTTCGTCCACCAGCACTCTGTTCTTCCCCCTTTCCCCTCTCCCTCTCCTCTGTTCTTCCCTTCTTCCTCTCGAGTTCATCACAAAATTTGCCCCAAATTTGTCAAGATTTGCAGGCCCCCATCCATTCAAATAATCACAAAGGTTAGCAACTTTGTCCTTTCATCTCTCATTGCTAGATTAGCTCTTGCATTGGTTTATATAGTGATTAATTGTGGGTTTTAGTAATTTGGGAGGAATTATATGTGGTAGTATTTGATTTATATGCAAATTGAGGTCAAAATAACACTTAGTTTGCATATGTAGGTGTGGTTTACTTAGTGCCTTCTAAATCTCCGTCGTAACCACCCTCGATCGCCCGCACCGTCCCGTCGCCGGCACCATCTTGTGGTGAGCCTCTTGTTCATGAAATTTTATACAAAAAATTGATGTTTGTGATTTGGATATATAGTTACTCGTATAATTATCTTACCCGTACGTTGTTTGTTATACATAGTGCCATGGTTTGATATCCGTCCCCGTCGGCCCTCGCCCTTGTTATGATTCGGATGTGGTATATTCGCTTTTAAAACTATTTGTTGCATTTCGTGTTTATGAAAAATTATGCCCATCAAGCTGACATAGATATTTGTATGTAGGAGGTAGTTGAACCGGAAATTCCAACCGACCCTATTGTCGAGAGGTTAAATTTAGTGGAAAGAGAAAACGAGGATTTGAAAGAAAAATTGAAAAGAATTGAGGGGGAGAAGATGGAATTGGAGTTGCATGTTGCCGATGTCGTCGATGATCACAAGATTAAGATGGAGAAAATGCGCTTGGAGATTAGAAAGATTAGAAAATATGCCATTCATAGTGAGGCTTGGTATCATTATGCTGTTGGATCAATTGCTACCTTAGTTGCGATCTTGATCGCATTTGTTGTTGCATTTAAATTCTTTAGCTAGAGAGTTATTTGTTTGTTGCATTTAAGTGTTGTATGAACTTTATGTATTGTATTAATTTGGTGTTTTCGATGCTGTGTATTGAAGATGAGCCGACAATGGATGTACGATGACCGATGCCCTCCCGAGTTCATTAATGGCGTGCATACTTTTCTGCTTGCGGCTGAGGCAAACAAGCGGGCGGATGGTTTTATGCCTTGTCCATGTGCTGGCTGTAAGAATGGTCACAATTACTCTACGTCGAGAACCATTCACGTCCATCTCTTTGAGTCTGGTTTCGTGCCCCACTATGATGTTTGGACCAAGCATGGAGAAAGAGGGGTTATAATGAAAGACAATGAAGAAGAAGAAGAGGACGACGACAACTATCCTGGCCATGGGTTCCCTGAATACGATGATACAACAATGAGGGAAGAAGCTGAGCCAGTAATGCGGGAAGAAGCTGAGCCGGCAATGCGGGAAGAAGCTGAAGAAGAGGCATCGGATGAGCCCGTTGATGATCTAGGTCGGGCCATTGCTGATGCAAAGAGAAACTGCGCAAGTGATTTGGAGAAGAAGAAGTTGCAGCGCATGTTAGAGGATCACAAAAAATTATTGTACCCGAATTGCGTAGGTGACAAGAAAAATCTGGGCACCACACTAGAATTGCTACAATGGAAGGCAGAGAATGGTATATCTGACAAGGGATTTGGAAAGTTGCTGGTAATGATAAAGAATATGCTTCCAAAGGACAACGAATTGCCCGAGAGTACGTACGAAGCAAAGAAGGCTGTCTGCCCTCCAGGGTTAGAGGTGCAGAAGATACATGCATGCCCTAATGATTGCATCCTCTACCGCAGTGAGTACGATGATTTGAACGCTTGCCCGGTATGCGGTGCATTGCGCTATAAGATCAGCCGCTATGATCCTGGTGATGTCGAGGGCGAGCGCCCCAGGAAGAAGATTCCTGCCAAGGTGATGTGGTATGCTCCTATAATACCACGGTTGAAACGTTTGTTCCAAAACAGAGAGCATGCCAAGGCGATGCAATGGCACGGAGAAGACCGTAAGAAAGACGGAAAGTTGAGAGTACCCGCTGACGGGTCGCAGTGGAGAAAAATTGAAAGAAAGTACGGGAAGGAGTTTGCAGATGACGCAAGGAACGTATGGTTTGGTCTAAGCGCAGATGGCATTAATCCTTTTGGGGAGCAGTGCAGCAACCATAGCAGCTGGCCTGTGACTCTATGTTTGTATAACCTTCCTCCTTGGTTGTGCATGAAGCGGAAGTTCATTATGATGCCAGTGCTCATCCAAGGCCCTAAGCAACCCGGCAACGACATTGATGTGTACCTAAGGCCATTAGTTGAAGAACTCTTACAACTGTGGAATGGAACAGGTGTACGTGTGTGGGATGAGCACATGGGGGAAGAATTTGACCTAAAGGTGTTGTTGTTCGTGACCATCAATGATTGGCCTGCTCTCAGTAACCTTTCAAGACAGACAAACAAGAGATACCGCGCATGCATGCACTGTTTGGACAATACCGACATTATATATTTGGCTAATTGTAAGAATAATGTGTACCTGGGACATCGTCGATTTCTTTCGAGCAGGCATCCCGTAAGAAAGAAAGGCAAACATTTCAAAGGTGAGGAGGATCACCGGACGAAGCCTCGCCACCGTACTAGTGCTGATGTACATGATATGGTCAAAGATTTGAAGGTGGTCTTTGGAAAGGGTCCTGGTGGATAACCTGTTCCGAATGACGCTGACGGACGTGCACCCATGTGGAAGAAGAAATCTATATTTTGGGACCTGCCCTATTGGAAAGACCTAGAGGTCCGCTCCGCAATCGACGTGATGCATGTGACGAAGAATCTTTGTGTGACCCTGCTTGGCTTCTTGGGCGTGTATGGGAAGACAAAAGATACACCTGAGGCACGGGAGGACCAGCAACGTATGCACGGAAAAGACGGCATACATCAGGGTCATGCAAGCTACGCTCTTACCAAAGAAGAGAAGGAAATCTTCTTTGAATACCTGCTCAGTATTAAGGTATCGTCTGGCTTCTCGTTGAATATAAAGGGAATAATAAACATGGCAGAGAAAAAGTTTCAGAACCTAAAGTCTCATGACTGCCACGTGATTATGACGCAACTACTTCCGATTGCATTGAGGGGGCTTCTACCGGAAAACGTTCGATTAGCCATTGTGAAGCTATGTGCATTCCTCAATGCAATCTCTCAGAAGGTAATCGATCCAGAAATCATACCAAGGTTAGAGAATGATTTGGTGCAATATCTTGTCAGTTTCGAGTTGGTGTTCCCACCATCCTTCTTCAACATCATGACGCACGTCCTAGTTCACCTATGCGAAGAGATTAACGTTTTGGGTCCTGTATTTCTACACAATATGTTCCCCTTTGAGAGGTTCATGGGAGTCTTAAAGAAATATGTTCATAACCGCGCTAGGCCAGAAGGAAGCATCTCCAAGGGCCATGAAAATGAGGAGGTCATTGAGTTTTGTATTGACTTTATTCCTGACCTTAAGCCGATTGGTGTTCCTGAATCGCGGCATAAGGGCAGACTGGATGGAAAAGGCATGCTAGGAGGGGAACAAATAATATGTATGGACGGACATTCTCTCATTGAAGCACACTACACAGTTCTATAGAATTCCACCTTGGTGGCTCCGTATATGGATGAACACAAGAACTTGCTACGCTCCAAACACCCGGAGTGGTTTGATGACTAGATTACACGTGAACAAACCAGGAGTTTCGCCAGCTGGTTGCAGACACGTACCATGCATGAAGCCTCTATTGAAGATGACCTGTACTTGCTGTCCTAGTTACCATCTTAGAATATAATGACTTTCAAAGGGTACGAGATAAATGGTAATACATTTTACACGATCGCCCAAGATAAGAAGAGAACCAACCAAAACAGTGGTGTCCGCTTTGATGAAGAAACCAAGACGGGAAAGGAAACATATTATGGCTATATACATGACATATGGGAACTTGACTATCGACGTGGTTTGAAGGTCCCTTTGTTTCGGTGCAAATGGGTTAATATGACACGAGGCGGGGTAACGGAAGACCCGCAGTACGGAATGACAATAGTGGATCTCAGCAATCTTGCGTATGTAGACGAACCATTCGTCCTAGCCAATGATGTGGCACATGTTTTCTATGTGAAGGACATGTCTACCAAGCCGAAAAAAAGAAAAGATAAGGAAGCGACTGCATCGTACGATGAGCCAAAGCGGCACATAATTCTTTCTGGGAAGAGAAACATCGTGGAAGTGGATGACAAGACAAACATGTCAGGAGATTATGAAAAGTTTGATGAAATTGCTCCATTCACAATGAATATTGACCCGAGCATCCCGTTAAATGATGAAGATTTTCCATGGTTACGGCGCAAAGGGACACACGCGAAGAAAAAGTTTCACAACCAAAGATCTGGGATGTGATCGGCTTCACTATCATCACTTTCTTCTGTGTTTCACACCCAGGAGGGAATCTCTGTAATAGTTATGATAGTTATGTGTTTTGGTATTTGAAATACGAAGAAATTTTATGTGCAAACAAATTCTTTCATGTCTTTATTGATTTTTTCAGCTAAAAAGGCATTTCATTTTTAAAATAACCTAAGCATTACCAAATTGAATATAATGATAAAATACACTAATATTAAACATAATAAAAAGAATCACTGAAAAATGTATTTTTAAAGTTAAGTTATTCACAAACTAGTGATTCACACAAATTTCAAATAATTCAAAATTTAAACTATTCAAATTTAAAAACTACCGGCACTAACTGAAAGTTTCTAAAAACTATCAAAAATATTCACAAAGAAACTCTAAATACAGCAAAAAACAACTAAAAATAAATAAAACAAAATAAATAAAGCAGAAAAGAAAAAACTAAATGAAAAAAAGCCCACCTACAGGGCCACAGCGGCCTGCATACGACTAGAAACCCAACCTGTTGTTGGGCCAGGATGCAGACCCGCAAGCCCAATAGGCCCCACAGGGCAGAGTAGCAGAGGTAGGCCTAGAAGGCCTGCTTTAGAGAGGAGCTCGAGACAGCAGCGACGGCGGGGCTTATAAGCAGGTGCGCGTGCCCTTCGGCTAGCGAGGTGGGACTAAACTTCTGCGCCCCTCGCCTGGCAGCGCACCCCCTTTAGTACCGGGTCGTGGCATCAACCGATACTAAATAGGGGGTCTTTAGTACCGGTTGGAGCCACCACCCGGTACTAAAGGCCTGCCCTTCCCGCCGCTTGGCCTGGACAAAACAGGCCTTTAGTATCGGTTGGTGGCTCCAACCGGTACTAAAGGTGCCTTCTATATATACATCACTTCGAAAAATTTCATTCTTCCTCTGTTTCCACATTGAAGCACTGCCCGCCCCAATCTATCGACGCCATCGCCGCCCCCGTCGCGCGCCGCCCTTGTCGCGCGCCGTTGCCCTCGCCGCCCCCATCCCCGTCGCCGCCCCCGTCCCCGTCGCCGCCCCGG
>NC_041392.1:176795913-176801198 GCF_002162155.2 Triticum dicoccoides
CGTCGCCGCCCCCGTCATGCCCCGGCCCGTCGCCGCCCCCGGCCGTCGCCTCGCCGTCGACGTCGCCCCGCTGTGAGCTCTCCCCCTCTAACGCCTCTCCCTCGCCCCCGGCGGTCACCATGGGCGCCGCCCCTCCCCGAGCCCATACACACACAAGCATGATGAACACACACACATACACATTTCCTTAAGTTAATTAGTATATACGTATTTTGTATGTTTAATCAGTTTAGATTTTTTAGATTATTATTTTTTCACTAGTATATATGTATGAATGCATGTTAGATGGATATAATTAGTGTTTAATTAGTATGGATTTTTTTATATAATGTTGTTTTTCTGTTTTTTAATGGATGTATAGAAGTTGTTTTTTCTGTTTTTAGTGTTAGATGCTTAATTAGTATGAAATAGCATATAGAATTTTGACATATGCAATGATAGCATAATTAGTGTTACATTTGCATATAGTATTTGTTGTCGATGATGCCCAGCCCGCATCCTCGCCGTCGACCCGTTCGCGACGACGTCCTGCTTCATAGGACCCATGTCCGGGACTGGGCTCCGCCGGGCTGGCACTGGGAGGTGCTACCTTCAGGGGCGCGACGCTTGCTGAGGAACCCGGCCCCGGGTCCCATCCTCGACCCTCATCTCCTTTGGTGGCTTTCGTGTGGGCCACTTTCGGTGCGGAGGGAGCCGGCCCCGCCGGAGGTGGTACGTCACCGTGTGAGGGAGGAGGACGAGCACATCCATCGCTACATGGCTGCTATGGACGTCAAGTTCTCCAATACCTGGCAGGTTCTTTGGGGAGATCACCCGAGCTATGATCCAGTGATGGTTCCTTCACTTTGGTTGTCCACCGCCTAGATTACTCTCTAGTATTCGATCTTTATTAGCTAGCTAGCTAGCTAGTGATGAATTCGATATATAATATTCAAGATTATATATATTATTCGAGACGATGTATTCGAGATTATATCTATTATTCGAGACAACGTATTCGAGATTATATTCGATGATGCTTATTATGTACTATGATTGATTCAGTTTTTCCTTATTAATTGATTGCATCCATGCATTGTAATTTGAATATATTTCTTTTGGATTAGTTAAATAAAACCTAGGCGGACAATACCAGGAGAGAGGGAGAAGAGGCCCTGTTCAATATTATACGCAATCCTCGCAGGCCAGATGATGATCAGAATGAAGAAGATTATGACGGCTCCGAATATCTAAACAACACTGGGGAGAGTGATATGATATTCGATCATGACGACCGAATTGCTGAAGTCATGAACTATGAACATGACGAAGAAAATGTTGATCTTGAAACAACAAAGACCGGCGAGGTATATTTATATAAGCAGGCATCTGGTGATCATCACATGTTTTAAATGACTTGAAGATATATATTAACGAATCAATCTTTCTTCTTTCAGCCATCTGGATCGGGCAAATCTTCAGGCAGCAGGACAGTACGAGGCCCGAACAAAAAGTTGAAGGAGGGCGTAAAGTACAATACTGAGGCCATCAAACCTAATGGCGAACCATTAGCGCCTAAGAACATTGCGGACAATTTCATTCGTCAGTGCGGAGTTCTTGTGAAGGACCAACTCCCGATCTCCCTTCAAGAATGGAGAGAGCCAGCAAAGCCACGTCTAGATCTTACTTTTGTCGACGACAGACAGAAACTTCTGCTTTGGGAAACGCTCATGGAACATTTCACCCTACCAGATCATTTCACAGATGCAGATGTGGAGAAAGTCAAGGACGCTGCTCTTAGGAAGATGGCGGTTGCATTCAACAACCACAAGAATCATGTATGGGACCAGTACGTCACGGGAGGAAAGAAGACTCCAGTATTCAAGGGAACACTAGAGAAGCAAAGTGCTCATTGGGACGATTTCGTGAAATTCAAGGAATCGGAATTATCTAAGGAACGGTCGAGAATAAACAAGGCCAATGCCGCAAAAAAGGATAAGTTCCATAAGCTGGGGCCAGGTGGCTATGCGGTAGGAATGCCTAAGTGGGATAAGTCTGAGAAAGAGATGGAGGATGCAGGTGTCACTCCAGAAACATTGAGCTGCCCCCCCAGGTGCAGGACTTGGTTCTATGCGCATGGGGGGAGTTGGACCCGAAGACAGGCAAAGTTTCGAAGAAGGCATGTCTGGACGGAGCCGAAGATAAGCTACTTGTTGCAATAGAAGAGGCTCGATCGGGGGTGTTCGAGCCCAACAAAGAGAACGCCGAGCTTAAGCGTGCCCTGGGAAATACTGAACACCCGGGAAGAACACGAGGCAAGGGCGCTATTCCATGGTATGAGGGGTTTTTGGATTGGAACGCCGACTAAAGAACTCGTGCGAGAAAGAAGATTGCGGAGGAGAAGAAGATGAAGATGGAGGAGGAGTAGAGGAAGCTGGACTATGAACGCCTTCAAGACCTAGAATCAGCACACACGGACTTGGCAGTCAAATTCCAGCGGCAGCAGGAGCAGATTGACTCACTTAGCCAGCAAAGGGGGTCTCAGCAGCTGCAGCAGCTAGCGGATGATCCAGCATTGAATAGCACCGTCCCATCCATGTCGAGAAGCAGCGTGGGTTCCACCCCGGGCGACGCATTGCTGGATAGCTACCCAATGGATGACATCATGGAGAACACTAACTGTGAGATACACTTCAAAATGAAGAACATATCCATGAAGGTGGCGGACGCCGTTGCTTTTACAAATCCCCCCGAGGCAACCTTCCAATGCAACCCGATTCCAGCGGGCTATGCTCGTGTCTTGGTTGATGAGGTGGTGGACCAATATTCGGGGCTAGAGCTTGACATTTCTGGAGGTGACGAGGAGCACACACTTGGAGAGGCCAACCATCGTATCATCCTTGGAGAAAGGATTGCATCATCTTTCGAAGGCCACCGACACCGCGTCATCCGACTCCTCGTCGAAGTCCGTCACCGAGTCAGCAGACTCCCGCTCCTCCAAGTCCACCAATGCGTCAGGCCACTCCTCCTCCAAGTCCGGCACAGCTTCAGGCCACTCCTCCTCCTCCAAGTCCGGCAAAGCGTCAGGCCACTCCTCCTCCAAGTCCGGCACAGCTTCAGGCCACTCCTCCTCCTCCAACTCAGCCACGTCAGTCGTCTTCGCCGCCTCAGCAATCATGGAAGAGATCCGCCTCAGCTATGGTGCGTAGCGGTACAAGTCGAGGTAGTACTGGAGGTACAGGCAGAGGCAAGCGATTTCAATATGGTCCAAGCAGCCTCGCGCCTCTTCCGCAGAGGCCTTACGACAAGTCCGAGGAGGAAAACACATCCATATCGAAGGCCGAGGTGGAAGCCCATTTTGCACCGAAACCGCCACCGCTGCCAAGGGAGAAAGTGCCTGAGGAAAACATTGACCACTTCATTCGTATGGCTAGAGCACCAGCTCCCAAGCCTATTGACACAGACTATGAGCGCCACCTCAGGAAGTTAAATCGAGCACATCTACAGAAAGAGGCGAGCTCGAGCTCGAGCAAATCAGCTGGCAAAAGGAGCGGTAAAACCATTCCCCAGCTGGGAGAATAGGTGGCGCAATCAATCCCCCCGCTTGTTGTGCCAACAACACATGAGAGTACGCGCGCACAATATTATTGTGGGCAAACCGTTAATGTTCCCGGGCTGGGCGATGTGGTAATAACCGAGGAGCATATTGAGCAGGCTAATAGGCTCATGATCACTGTTGGACAACTCCTCGATATCGAGCCCATGTCTCTGATTAGAGAGGAGGAAATAAAACAGAAATATGTCCGGGGCCAACCTTTGGTCGAGCCAGACGAGGTCAAGAAGCTCCCAACGAGAATGTATGAATTGCATCAATGGTACATGGACATTACCAAGATTTCCAATCGAGAGTCCCTCATGGTGAATGTTAAGAAGGATCATTACTACCATGAGAAAGCTGTGTCCGTTGAGTATTCAGAACTATTTCAGTTATACAATCAAGACGCACTCGACAAATCTATCCTCAGTTGCTATTGTCTGTAAGTGATTTCTTTCTGTAATTTAAGTCTCAAGCTAGCTGTAGTGATCATTTTGATCAATCATTACCTGTAATTATCCTCACTATATTCTTTTATGTGGTATTATGCAGGATGAAGATTTATGAAATGAAAAAAGGTGGACGCTATGGCATTGGGTTCATTGACCCAAATACCATTAATGAATACACATGGAAATTAGATCCATATTATGAAAAAAGTGTAGAGGAAAGCATGCTAGAGTTCTTCAAGTGCCTCAATACCAATGAAGATATACTACTTCCTTACAACTTCGAGTGAGTCACACTGTCTTGTACTACAAATTCTGTCTTTGCCTACTAGCTAGCTACATGTTTTTGCTTACATATGCCCGCTTAATTAAGACATGAAAACATGTGTGCATGCAGATTTCACTGGATCTTGTTAATCATTAAAGTTGATGAAGGAACAGTTGAAATACTGGACTCACTACTTAAAAAAGCAAGTGACTACACCGTCGTGAAGGGGATAGTCAACAGGTAATTTCAATCATTATTAACTATATCTCGGCCTATTTAATTAGTTCGTCATTTCCTGGTAACAACTATTTAATAACCCATTTATTCATTTTCTTTGTCGACGGGCAGGGCTTGGACAAAGTTCATCAGCGTCACTCCAGGCCAATGGAAATGAAATCTGAAATGGTATCGACCCAAGGTAAGTAATTAAGTAGTACTAGCTAGCTGCCATCTCTTTAATTATCATGCTTGATTAATTATTATCTGATCAAATTCCATTCTCGTAAAGGCCCTGAAGCAGGCGCCAGGGAATAATCTGTGTGCATACTACGTTTGCGAGAACATTCGCATGATGGCGTCCGAAAGGAGCAGATCTCAAAGACAGGAGTGGGTACGTTTGTCAGAACACTATTCACAATTTTTACACCATTATCGATATCTAGTCACACAACTAATACACATGCATATTGATCTCCTTCTTAACAGTTCAAAGAAGTGCGGGAGCAGCTCCTAGAAGAGGACCACATAGAAGCAATTCAAGAGGAAATAGCGGGATTTTTGCTCGACCAGGTCATAGATCCCAAAGGAGAATACTTTTACCCGCTACCGCCCCCATGAACCACTTCCAATTGTCATCGTGCTCCGAAGGCACCAATTAGGCTAATGCCACTGGCTCCGAAGGCACCAATTAGGAGAAATTGTATATAGCTACCTAATTGTATACATATATATTGTGTGTATATATGTGTGAATTAATGGTGGTTGTGAGACATTC
>NC_041392.1:176801597-176834372 GCF_002162155.2 Triticum dicoccoides
TTCTATTTATATATATGCATAGCGTGTACAATATGTAGCATCGTAAAATACCAGCAAACGAAAAAGAATTAAATGGAAAACACAAAATTAAATGAAAAAGAAATCATAAACCCAACCCCCAAACCTTTTAATACCGGTTGGTGTCACCAACCGGTACTAAAGGGCTCCCTGCCCCCGGAGCTGGCTCGTGCCACGTGGTTGCGATTTAGCACCGGTTCGTGCTGAACTGGTACTAAAGGGGGAGGGACCTTTAGTGCCCACACTTTAGTGCCGGTTACCAAACCGGGACTAAAGGGCCTTACGAACCGGTGCTATTGCCCGGTTCTGCACTAGTGTTGTAATATTGGTGATTAAGTTGTCATGCTACCTATTCAAATATTTTTTCGACATCTTTAGACTGTGAATACATTCAGTTATAATCATTTTGATACTTTGCCAAATCAGGTAAACTACAATGGTGATATTAGCTCAAAATAATTCTGCTGGGAGATCAAATGAATGAGATTTTCGAGTAGGGATACTGTGTTCTCTTTGCGACACCAATGTATGTTAAATCTGAAGTACAGGTGCATATGAACTTGTATTATTGTGTTGAGCAATGTATCTTCGCCACGAGCTTTCATAATCAACAGGTTTAATGATTCAATTGAATAAGCTAGATGTGTCTACTGACAAAAGAAAGTTATGTGCTACTGGTCACCAAGAATGAAGACGGTGTTCCTGATTGTCGGTGTCAAAACCGGCGGATCTCGGGTAGGGGGTCCCGAACTGTGCGTCTAGGCCGGATGGTAACAGGAGGCAAGGGACACGAAGTTTTACCCAGGTTCGGGCCCTCTCGATGGAGGTAAAACCCTACGTCCTGCTTGATTAATATTGATGATATGGGTAGTACAAGAGTAGATCTACCACGAGATCAGAGAGGCTAAACCCTAGAAGCTAGCCTATGGTATGATTGTTGATGTGTCTGTTGTCCTACGGACTAAAACCCTCCGGTTTATATAGACACCGGATAGGGTTAGGGTTACATAGAGTCGGTTACAATGGTAGGAGATCTGAATATCCGTATCGCCAAGCCTTCCTTCCACGCCAAGGAAAGTCCCTTCTGGACACGGGATGAAGTCTTCAATCTTGTATCTTCATAGTCCTGGAGTCCGGCTGAAGGTATAGTCCGGCTATCCGAACACCTCCTAATCCAGGACTCCCTTAGTAGCCCCTGAACCAGGCTTCAATGACGACGAGTCCGGCGTGCAAATTGTCTTCGGCATTGCAAGGCGGGTTCCTCCTCCAAGTACTTCATAGAAGATTTTGAACACAAAGGTAGTGTCCGGCTCTGCAAAATAAGTTTCCACATATTGTCATAGAGAGAATTTACACAAATCTAATCTGCTAACGTATTCCATAGTGTGACATCACACCACGGCCAAGCTTTTATTCGAACCGTTTTACTGTCCCATCTCAGCGCGTTATGCGAGGTAGTTTCCTTGGCACGTCTTGTTAAAGCAGAGATCGTGTCCCCTTATTCCGGGATTCTCATCAATACGGGCATGGGTAACCCAACCGCGCCTAGGATTCCTAAATTATAGGCAAGTCCAAACGGACACGGAGAGGACGCTTGATATTCACCCTCTTTATAAAGGGACCAGGCTTTTATTTTTTCCTCTCATGCTCAATCGAATCCTTCCCCCACCTCAAGCTCAAGCGCCCGAAGTTCAGGTCAGGTGCTCCGAACCTTCAGTCATGTCCGAATCTAGCCTTCAAGGCCGATGGGTGCCTTCCTCCGTAACGGAAGAAGACATCAAAAAGTTGAGGGAGGCCAGATATCTGACCGCCGAGATTCTGCATCGGCTGCCTCCCCGGGGGCAGGCCGTCCCCTCCCCCCGAACCCAACGAGAGCGTCGTGTTCGTCTCCCACTTCCTCCGAGGTCTAGGCCTTGCATTGGATCCTTTTGTCAGGGGCTTGATGTTTTACTATGGGCTAGATTTCCATGATCTAGCTCCAGACTCCTTTCTTCATATCACGACATTTATCGTTGTGTGCGAGGCCTTCCTCCGGGTTACCCCTCACTTTGGCCTATGGCTCAAGACCTTTGAAGTAAAACCGAAGACGATCGAGGGGCAACATGTGGAGTGTGGAGGTGCCTCAATACGCAAGATGACGGGAGCCGCATGGCCCAAAGGTTCCATTCCAGAGGTGTCTGAATTGTGGCAATAGGAGTGGTTCTACATCACGGCTCCTAGAAGTGCCAAGTGGGCGGCCGCCCCTGTCTTCCGCCCGGGCCCTCCACCACAACTGATGTCATGGATTAGCAGAGGATTGAGCTGGGGTCCGGCCAAGGACGTGCCTATACTGCAAAGCCGCATTCAAGATCTCTTTGATGGAGATTTCAGTTTGGTTGCAGTAGCACAAGTTATGTTGGTTTGCCAAGTCCAGCCTTGCAAACGCCGGCCCCTTCGCTTATGGGAGTTCAATCCCGAGGGACCGTGTGTCATTCAAAATTTCCTCGGTTTGACGCACTAGGAGATGTACAAGTCATTCTGCGGACCTCAGGTGGAGTGTCCGAAAATCACCGAGGACGTGGGCCTGAGCAGTACCCGCACCGCTGAACAGGTAAGGAATCTTCCGACCGAACATACTGTCTCTCATTTTTATGAAGTTATTTTTGAGAGTTCGCCTTTTGATCAGGGCTGGCTAGCAAAGGCAAAGTTGATTCGGTGTTCGGCCCCCCTCCCCGAGGGGTTGGAAAATCCGGTATTGGAAAAGATGCTCCAGACCGCACCCTGCCCGGAGCCCTTAAAGGAAAATACTACGGAGGGTAATGCGGGCGGACGCGGGCCCTCAAAGCTGCCCATTCTAGCTGAGGGAGCGAGCGTCTCCATGAAGGAAGACTACCAGAAGAGGAAAAGAACTGCGCCCGGGGATTCGGAAGCCGAAACTTCCAAACGGGAGAAGAAGTCTCCCACAGAGGGTCCTACCTCGGGGGGCACCGTTGCCGCACAAAGTCCGCGAGGGGATCAATTGCCCCAAGAGTCATAAGTGACCCGAAATACTTTAATAGTACAGATATGCCATCTTTTTCTTCTGAGAAGATAACCACTGCATATATTTTTGCAGTTAGGTCCTTAGCCCCTCTCAAATGAGCTCATCTTCAGGGGTTCTTCTTCCAGAGATGATGGAGAGAGAAACGCCTCCTCTGGACTCCTCCGCTCCGGAAGCGGGCGACCCTAAAGTGTCGTCGCGGAGGGCCTCTCCGAGTCCGGTGAGGCCAGAAGATAATCCCATTGACCCCCGAAGCTCCCAGTGTCCGGCTCCCGAAGAGAGCAGACAAAAGAGTCTGGCACCGTCTAGTGTGCGATCGGATGTGCTGAGGAAGTTGGTGGGGCGAGCGGCCATCTCAGATGAACACCGTGTGCTGATGGATACGGTGATAGAGAGAATATTGTCCGCCGAAAGCGGATTGCATGAAGCTTTTATGAGTCTACTGACAGGTTTTGAGGTACGTAAAAGAATGTATGATAGTCCTGCACATGCTAGGTGTGCCCTTGTAGATAGTAGCCCCTGAGACTCTGGTTGTCGTCAGGAACGACGACGAATAGAAGATCATATTCCCAGGTAATAACTGTTGGAAATATGCCCTAGAGGCAATAATAAATTAGTTATTATATCATATTTCATTGTTCATGATAACCGTTTATTATCCATGCTAGAATTGTATTGATAGGAAACTCAGATACATGTGTGGATACATAGACAACACCATGTCCCTAGTAAGCCTCTAGTTGACTAGCTCGTTGATCAATAAGATGGTTACGGTTTCCTGACCATGGACATTGGATGTCGTTGATAACGGGATCACATCATTAGGAGAATGATGTGATGGACAAGACCCAATCCTAAGCCTAGCACAAGATCGTGTAGTTCGTTTGCTAAAGCTTTTCTAAATGTCAAGTATCATTTCCTTAGACCATGAGATTGTGCAACTCCCGGATACCGTAGGAGTGCTTTGGGTGTGCCAAACGTCACAATGTAACTGGGTGGCTATAAAGGTACACTACAGGTATCTCCGAAAGTGTCTGTTGGGTTGGCACGAATCGAGACTGGGATTTGTCACTCCGTGTAAATGGAGAGGTATCTTTGGGCCCACTCGGTAGGACATCATCATAATGTGCACAATGTGACCAAGGAGTTGATCACGGGATGATGTGTTACGGAACGAGTAAAGAGACTTACCGGTAACGAGATTGAACAAGGTATCAGATACCGACGACTGAATCTCGGGCAAGTATCGTACCGATGGACAAAGGGAATTGTATACGGGATTGATTGAATCCTTGACATCGTGGTTCATCCGATGAGATCATCGTGGAGCATGTGGGAGCCAACATGGGTATCTAGATCCCGCTGTTGGTTATTGACCGGAGAGTTGTCTCAGCCATGTCTGCATGACTCCCGAGCCCGTAGGGTCTACACACTTAAGGATTGATGACGCTAGGGTTATAGGGAATAGATATACATGGTTACTGAATGTTGTTCGGAGTCCCGGATGAGATCCTGGACGTCACGAGGAGTTCCGGAATGGTCCGTAGGTAAAGATTTATATATGGGAAGTCATCATACGGTCACCGGAATAATTCAGGGGTTACCGGTATTGTATCGGGACCACTGGAGGGGTTTCGGGGGTCCACCGGGAGGGTCCACCTGCCCCGGAGGGCCCTATGGGCTGTGTGTGAAGAGAGGACCAGCCCCTTAGTGGGCTGGGCGCCTCCCCCCTAGGGCCCATGCGCCTAGGGTTTGGGGGAACCCTAAAGGGGGGGCGCCCCCCTTGCCTTGTGGGGCAAGGCAACCCCCCTTGGCTTCCACCCCCTCCTCAGATTGGATCTGAGGGGGCCGACCCCCTCTCCCTTGCCCCTATATATATGTGGGAGGTGGGAGGGCAGCCACACCCAAGTCTTGGCGCAGCCCTCCCCCTCTCCCAAGTCCTCCTCTTCTCCCGAGGTGCTTGGCGAAGCCCTGCAGGATTGCCACGCTCCTCCTTCACCACCATGCCGTCGTGCTGCTGCTGGATGGAGTCTTCCCCAACCTCTCCTTCTCCCCTTGCTGGATCAAGGCGTAGGAGACGTCACCGGGCTGTACGTGTGTTGAACGCGGAGGTGCCGTCCGTTCGGCACTAGGATCATCGGTGATTTGGATCACGACGAGTACGACTCCATCAACCCCGTTCACTTGAACGCTTCCGCTTAGCGATCTACAAGGGTATGTAGATGCACTCTCCTTCCCCTTGTTGCTAGATTACTCCATAGACTGATCTTGGTGTTGCGTAGAAAATTTTGAATTTCTGCTACGATCCCCAACAGTGGTATCAGAGCCAGGTTTGTGCGTAGTTTCTTTGCACGAGTAGAACACAAAGCAGTTGTGGGCGTCGATATTGTCAATTTACTTGCCGTTACTAGTCTTATCTTGATTCAGCGGCATCGTGGGATGAAGTGACCCAGACCGACCTTACACGTACGCTTACGTGAGACTGGTTCCACCGACTGACATGCACTAGTTGCATAAGGTGGCTAGCGGGTGTCTGTCTCTCCCACTTTAGTCGGATCGGATTCGATGAAAAGGGTCCTTATGAAGGGTAAATAGAAATTGGCATATCACGTTGTGGTTTTTGCATAGGTAAGAAACGTTCTTGCTAGAAACCTATAGCAGCCACATAAAAAAACTTGCAACAACAATTAGAGGACGTCTAACTTGTTTTTGCAGCATATGCCTTGTGATGTGATATGGCCAAAAGGATGTGATGAATGATATATGTGATGTATGAGATTGATCATGTTCTTGTAATAGGAATCATGACCTGCATGTCGATGAATATGACAACCGGCAGGAGCCATAGGAGTTGTCTTAATTTATTTATGACCCGCGTGTCAACATAAACGTCATGTAATTACTTTACTTTATTGCTAAAGTGTTAGCCATAGTAGTAGAAGTAATAGATGACGAGACAACTTCAAGAAGACACGATGATGGAGATCATGATGATGGAGATATGGTGTCATGCCGGTGACAACAATGATCATGGAGCCCCGAAGATGGAGATCAAAAGGAGCAAAATGATATTGGCCATATCATGTCACTATTTGATTGCATCTGATGTTTATCATGTTTTACATCTTATTTGATTGGAACGATGGTAGCTTAAATAAGATGATCCCTCACTAAAATTTCAAGAAAAGTGTTCCCCCTAACTGTGCACCGTTGCGAAGGTCCGTTGTTTTGAAGCACCACGTGATGATCGGGTGTGATAGATTCTAACGTTCGAATACAACGGGTGTAAGCCAGATTTACACACGCAATACACTTAGGTTGACTTGACGAGCCTAGCATGTACAGACATGGCCTCGGAACACGGAAGACCGAAAGGTCGAGCATGAGTCGTATAGAAGATACGATCAACATGAAGATGTTCACCGATGTTGACTAGTCCATCTCACGTGATGATCGGACACGACCTAGTTGACTCGGTTCATGTTTCACTTAGATGACTAGAGGGATGTCTATCTGAGTGGGACTTCGTTAAATAATTTGATTAGATGAACTCAATTATCATGAACATAGTCTAAATTGTCTTTGCAAATATGTTGCAGATAAACAGCTCACGTTGTAGCTCCCTGTTTCAATACGTTCCTAGAGAAAGATTAAGTTGAAAGATATTGTAAGCAATGATGCGGACTAGGTCCATAGTCCGAGGAGTGTCCTCACTGCTACACAGACGGCTTACGTCTTTGATGCACTGCTCGATGTGCAAACCCCTACAACGTCGTTTCTGGATGTTGTGAACACCTGACAGACACATCCTGATGATTACTTGATAGTTTAGTGCACCATACTTTACGGCTTAGAATCGGGATTCCAATGACGTTTTGAACGCCATAGAACATATGAGATGTTCCAAGAGCTGAAATTGGGATTTCAGGCTCATGCCCGTGTTGAGAGGTATGAGACCTCTGACAAGTTCTTTTGCTAACAAGATGGAGGAGAATAGCTCAGCTAGTGAGCATGTGCTCAGAATGTCTGGGTGCTACAATCACTTAAATCAAGTGGGAGTTAAATTTCCACATAAGATAGTGATTGTTAGAGTTCTCTAGCCACTATCACTAAGCTACTAGATCTTCGTGATGAACTATGACATGCAAGGGATGGAGTTGATCCTGGAGCTGTTCGCGGTGCTTAAGACCGCAAAAGGTAGAAATCAAGAAGGAGCATCAAGTGTTGATGGTTTGACAAGACCACTGGTTTCAAGAAGGGCAAGGGCTAGAAAGGAAACTTCATGGATGGCAAACCAGTTGCCGCTCCAGTGAAGGAGCCCAAGGTTGAACCCAAACCCGAGACTAAATGCTTCTATTGTAAGGGGAACGGTCACTGGTAGCGGAATTACCCCAAATACATGGTAGATAAGAAGGCTGGCAACTTCAAAGTATATACATGTTATTAATGTGTACCTCACTAGTACTCCTGGTAGCACCTGGGTATTGGATACCGGTTCAGTTGCTATTATTGGTGACTTGAAGCAAAAGCTACGGACTAAACGGAGACTGGCTAAGGGCGAGGTGACGATGTGTGTTGGAAGTGTTTCCAAAGTTGATGAGATCACCATTGCACGCTCCATCTGCCTTCGGGATTAGTATTGAACCTAGATAAATGTTATCAGGTGTCTACGTTGAGCATGAATATGATTAGATCATGTTCATTGCAATACGGTCATTCATTTAAATTAGAGAATAATGGTTATTCTGTTTACATGAATGATACCTTTCACGGTCATGCACCCTATGTGAATGGTTCATTGAATCTCGATCGTGGTAATACACATGTTCACGCCAAAAGATGTAGAGTTAATAATGATAGTATCACTTTCTAGTGGCACTGCCGCTTAGGTCATATTGGCGTAAGATGCATGAAGAAACTCCATGTCGATGGATGTTTGGAGTCACTTGATTTTGAATCACTTGACACATGCGAGCCATGCCTGATGGGCAGGATGACTAAGACCCCGTTTTCAGGTACAATGAAACGGGCAAGTGACTTGTTGGAAATCATGCATGCTGATGCATGTGATCCAATGAGAATTGAAGCGTGCGGTGGATATCGCTATTTTCTCATCTTCACTGACGATTTGAGTAGATATAGGTATATTTACTTGATGAAACACAAGTCTGAAACGTTTGAAAAGTTCAAGCGATTTCAGAGTGAAGTTAAGAATCATCATAACAATAAGATCATGTTCCTACGATCTGATCAAAAGGGGATTTTCTGAGTTATGAGTTTGGCAATCACTTAAGACATTGTGGAATTGTTTCACAGTTGAAGCCACCTTGAACACCACAAGGTAATGGTGTGTCCGGACGTCGTCATCGAACCTTATGAGATATGGTGCGATCTATGATGTCTCTTACCAATCTACCGTTTTCATTTTGAGGTTATGCGTTAGAGACAGCTGCATTCACTTTATATAGGACACCATCTAAGTCCGTTGAGACGACGTCATATGAACATTGGTTTGGCAAGAAACCAAAGTTGTCGTTTCTTAATGTTTGGGGATGCGATGCTTAGGGCTTCAGCCGGAGAAGCTCGAACTCAAAGCGGACAAACACATCTTCATAGGATATCACTCTGTGTAAACGGAGAGGTATCTCTGGGCCCACTCGGTAGGACATCATCATAATGTGCACATTGTGACCAAGGAGTTGATCACGGGATGATGTGTTACGGAACGAGTAAAGAGACTTACCGGTAACGAGATTGAACAAGGTATCGGATACCGACGATCGAATCTCGGGCAAGTATCGTACCGATGGACAAAGGGAATTGTATACGGGATTGATTGAATCCTTGACATCGTGGTTCATCCGATGAGATCATCGTGGAGCATGTGGGAGCCAACATGGGTATCCAGATCCCGCTGTTGGTTATTGAACGGAGAGTTGTCTCGGCCATGTCTGCATGACTCCCGAGCCCGTAGGGTCTACACACTTAAGGTTCGATGACACTAGGGTTATAGGGAATAGATATACGTGGTTACCGAATGTTGTTCGGAGTCCCGGATGAGATCCTGGACATCACGAGGAGTTCTGGAATGGTCCGGAGGTAAAGATTTATATATGGGAAGTCATCATACGGTCACCGGTATTGTATCGGGACCACTGGAGGGGTTCCGGCGGTCCACCGGGAGGGTCCACCTGCCCCGGAGGGCCATATGGGCTGTGTGTGGAGAGAGGACCAGCCCCTTAGTGGGCTGGGCGCCTGCCCCCCTAGGGCCCATGCACCTAGGGTTTGGGGGAACCCTAAAGGGGGGGCGCCCCCTTGCCTTGGGGGGCAAGGCAACCCCCCTTGGCCGCCGCCCCCTCCTCAGATTGGATCTGAGGGGGCCGGCCCCCTCTCCCTTGCCCCTATATATATGTGGGAGGTGGGAGGGCAGCCGCACCCAAGGCTTGGCGCAGCCCTCCCCCTCTCCCAAGTCCTCCTCTTCTCCTGCGGTGCTTGGCGAAGCCCTGCAGGATTGCCACGCTCCTCCTTCACCACCATGCCATCGTGCTGCTGCTGGATGGAGTCTTCCCCAACCTCTCCTTCTCCCTTGCTGGATCAAGGCGTAGAAGACGTCACCGGTCTGTACGTGTGTTGAACGCGGAGGTGCCGTCCGTTCGACACTAGGATCATCGGTGATTTGGATCACGACGAGTACGACTCCATCAACCCCGTTCACTTGAACGCTTGCGCTTAGCGATCTACAAGGGTATGTAGATGCACTCTCCTTCCCCTCGTTGCTAGATTGCTCCATAGATTGATCTTGGTAATGCATTGAAAATTTTGAATTTCTGCTACGATCCCCAACAATAACCATACTGCCTCTATGTGCAGGTGATGGAAGCTCCGGTGGCTAACCGGACTAGCGACTTTGCCCATTTAGAACGGCAGTTGGATGCGGCAGATGCCGACATCGAGCTTGTTAACAAAAGGCTTGACGAGGCACAGGGTAAGTGTCATTATCTGGTGAACGTCACATAGAAAGAGTAGCATGATGCCAGTATCTTTAATATGTTGTGACTGCAGATGGGGCTGCCACTGTTGAAGCCTTGCGGGCAGAACTTGCCCGAGCCAAGGAACAAGCGAGGTTGGGTAATGCGGCTGCTTTAAAGGCGGCCGAAGAGTTGCAAGCTGAGAAGGCCGCACATGGCGAGAGCCGAGACAAGATGGTCAAGATGGCCATAGAATTAAAAGCCGCCACCGACCGTTGCCGGGTTCTTGAAAGGAAAACCAGGTGAAGGCATCGGACCTTGAGAAGGCTGCTGCGACGAGAAAGGACCTCCACTTTGCTACGAGGGCAAAGAAGGAGGAGCTATGGGAAGTCGAGGTTATTGTAGCTGGGAAATCCTTTATGTTGCGGAGGAAGTTCGGAGATCAACGGTATGCCCCCCTGGATCGGCTGTGGAGCTCGGAGGATGTGTATATGGATTTGGCGGCGAGCGCTGCCGATGCGGCCAAGTACTTCCAGGGTCAGACGGACCGCGGAGTAGACCAGCTGTTTTGGAGACAATTCCATACTCCCGAGCGTCCACTTTCATTGACTGACCAATTAGCCGAATGGACCGAACTAAACAGGTTGTCCGGACTCTCCATGAGGTCTGTTATGGATCAGTTATGGCCGGAAGGGTCAAAACCGAACAACTATTTCAGCTTGGTGCAGCGGTTACTCGATGTGGTGCCGCGCATTGATGCGATGAAGAGGTCGGCGTGCATAGAGGGCGCACGGATGGCCTTTGCCCGTGTCAAGGCATACTGGGCGGAGATGGATGCTACCAATGTTGCTGCGCGGGATTCGGCCATAGGTCGAAAGGCTGCTGAGCACTACTTTGAAGAAGTTCTTGAGGGTGCCCGTTTGGTAGAGACCCAGTGCTCAAAAAATATTATGTTTGAGTGATATGTAATCTCATTGTAAGCGAAATGCTTTTATAGAGTTTTATAAGGCTATTTTTATAATTTTTCCTGAAAGTAATATGATGCCTCCTGGGCGCCCGTTTTTGTATACGTGTGTATAACCTGAAAGATTGCAGTCGTCGGCTTCAACCCCCACACATATAATGCGGAGGTGCTAACAAAAACACGAGTTCACACTTAACCCAACGTCTTGGTCCTATTAAGGAGGTGATGGCGGAGCGAGCGAGGCAACCGGACTATAATGCTTTAACACTTTCACTTAGCCATAGGAGTTTGACAGTGGGGCTACTAGATAGCCCCTGGTGGCTCCGCACTCTCCCGATCTCGGGGTGCGCACCTGACTGGCCGGAAAACGGCCCTTCGTTAAGGCGGAGGAATTCTAACATTCCCATAGGTCATCGAGTGGTTGACCAGTCTCACGCTATATCATGACAGTCAGTTTTCGGATTTCTCTACTGAGGTGCTCGTCTGGATGAACCAGGGCACAATCGCAGTAGTTCTCCTGGTGCTACCTTAGCCGGTAAAGCGGAACGTAAGGCACCAAAACACAGGAGCCGGGCAAACCCAACATTTGACCAAAGACAATGATTCGGAGCTGATGCATATAGGGCCAAACTCACGACGCCAAACACTCCCTAAGGTATTCGGTCTTTGTGGTATAAACCGGGCCTAAATAATGGCCTTTGTAAGAAGCCCCTTGTGTCCAGGTACGTGCATTGTTCTGGCGTGGCCACATGCCAAGACGTCAGCATCCTTCACAACGGTGGATATGTATCAACAAGAGACAGTAAAAAAGGTTTACGCAGGGTCTTAATCTAAAAAGAATCCTTTGAGCGGGTCCCTGCTGCAAGTCTGCGCCTGTGTCTCCGTTGTGCCGTATCCTGGACGGGTGTAGCATGATGATCGTCTGTAAAAGAGAAGAAGTTAAGTGAAAAAGTTGTCGTGCAAAAAGATAGTTTTTAAAGAAAGCATGTATAATTGAAGATGATAAGAAATTGCCACTTGTCTGCGCGCGCTGAGCCCCTTGTATTAACAAATAGGGGTGTGATTACTTATTCGGTGTAAATAGTGGCACCGGACTCGATCGCTGGTCCGGACGCCTTTAGTGTTTGGCTGCCAAGGTAGCCTCACTCTCTTCGGCGCGCAGAGAGCGCTTGATATCTCCGTGCACTGTAATGATGCCACGTGGACCGGGCATCTTGAGTGTGAGGGAGGCGTAGTGTGGTATTGCATTAAAGCGAGCGAAAGCTTCGCGTCCGAGCAGTGCTTGATAGCCACTTTGAAACGGAGCGATGTGGAAAGTTAAATGCTCACGACGGAAGTTATCGGGGGAGCCGAATGTAACTTGTAATGAGAGGGAGCCCGTACAACGAGCCCCTGGGCCTGGCGTTACTCCTTTAAAGGTAGTATTGCTATGGTGAATTTGTGTTGGGTCTAACCCCATCCCGCGGATTGTATCCTGATATATTAGGTTTAGGCTACTGCCGCCGTCCATCAAGACTCGTGTGAAGTGATATCCGCCAATTACTGGGTCTAATACCAGGGCAGCTCATCCTGCGTGCCAGATACTTGCTGAGTAATTGCGATGGTCGAAAGTGATCGGTTGAGACGACCAGTGGTAGGACTTCGTGGTGACAGGCACTTGGGTATATTTTCCAGAGAGTGCCGCATTGTTTTTTCCCTTGATCATGTGTAACACGTTTACTGTTTTGACTTCTGGTGGAAATTTCTTTTGTTCCGCCGTGTCTTGTTTGGGAGGCCCGTCCTCATCTTCACTTGGTGTATCCTCTCCCTTGTGTACGGCGTTGAGCTTGCCAGACTGCTTGGAGACCCAACATTCTCTGTGGGTATGATTAGCAGATTTACCAGGGGTACTATGGATCTGGCATACTTGGTCCAGAATTTTATTGAGGCTGGACAGTTCATCCCTGGTGCCTTTAGGGGGCGGCTTTTGACCTGGCTGAGAGCTTTTGAATCCGGCATTTACTGCCGTGCCCTTCATGTTGTCTTCTTTAATCCGACGTTTGTTATTGCTGTTGCACCGTGATTTCCCGTTTCCATCTCTAACTTCAGATGTACTGGGGTCGCTGGTGCTACATCTGGCTAGCCAGCTGTCCTCGCCCGCGCAAAAGCGGGTCATGAGGTTTGTTAATGCGGCCATCGTTCTCGGCGTATTTTGGCCGAGGTGTCTGGCGAGCCATTCGTCACGGACGCTATGCTTGAAAGCTGCCAAGGCTTCGGCGCCCGGACAGTCGACAATCTGGTTCTTTTTAGTAAGAAACCTGTTCCAAAGCTTTCGGACTGACTCTCCAGGCTGTTGAGTTATATGACTCAAATCATCCGCATCCGGAGGTCGGACATAAGTCCCTTGAAAATTTGCCCGAAAGGCGTCTTTGAGCTCTTCTCAACTTCCAATGGAGCTTTCGGGGAGGCCTTTGAGCCAGTGACGAGCTGGCCCTTTGAGCTTGAGGGGTAGGTATTTGATGGCGTGGAGATCATCTCGTCGAGCCATATGGATGTGAAGGATGTAGTCCTCAATCCAGACCCCAGGGTCTGTTGTTCCGTCGTATGCCTCTATATTTACGGGCTTGAATCCCTCTGGAAATTCATGGTCCAGCACCTCATCAGTGAAACATAGGGGGTGTGCGGCACCCCTGTAGCTGGGTGTACCACGTAGTTCGGATGTTTGTTGTGTTGCATTGTATGCTGGGGCGCACTTGCGTGGTCCATAGATGGATCTTGTTGCACCGTCCTTTGGGTGCGAGCCCTCGCAGGGGTCGCGTATTACATTGTGAGCGGCGTTGTGTGCCGCTCTGTGTTGGTAGAGGGGTCGTCTATCCGACCAGGTGGTTGCTTTGATATTTGGTTGTGGGGGTTCTGGGGCCTCCTCATCGAATTCAGGTAGCAACTTTCGCTTTGGGTAGCTCTTGGAGGGGCGATTGTCGCCGTACCTTGCTGCAGTGCTGAGTATTTTACTCCATCTGAATTGGAGTGTGTCTTGCGCGGCCTTGAGCCTTTGCTTCTGATTTTTCAGGCTCCTCGCAGTGGCAACAAGCCTTTTACGGGCAGTCTGCTGCTCCGGGTGTCTGTACGGCGTTATGTCGTCCGGACCATTATCCTTGATAGGATTTGTTTGTTCGGTTTGATTACCCGGACGGATTTGGGGCGGCGCTTGCGTCGCCGCTTTGACTGCTTTTCGAGGGAACAAGCCTTCGGTGCGTCCTTCCGCTCCTCGTCGTCATCTTTTGGTGCGTCCACCATGTATACGTCATATGACGAGGTGGCATTCCAGGGCCTAATAGGCGCTGGTTCTTCATGGTCTCCTGATAAAGAGAGAGACTTTAGTGATTTTATAATATCGCCAAAGGGCGAGTGCTGAAAGATGTCCGCGGCAGTAAACTCCATGATCGGCGCCCAATCGGATTCGATTGGCAGAGGCGCGAATGGTTCAGAGTCCGGAGAGAAGTCCGACTCCTTGGAATCATGAGTCTCGCGGAGTGCGGGGCTGGTGTTCGGCTCGATCGCCGTTGGGATCGCAGCCCCCAAGGTGGCGTCCAACCACCCATCCTCGATCGGCGCAATTGGCTCCGAATTAAGGGTCGAAGCCGATGCGGGTGCGGCCTCCAGGGCACTGTTCAGCGGCAGAGCTAGATCATGCTTGTCTTGACAGTGCGGCGCGCTCGGTAATGGCTCGGATCCATCGAAGATCAAGTCCCCGCGGGTGTCAGCCGTGTAGTTTAAGCTTCCAAATCTGACCTGACGGCCAGGGGCATAGCTTTCGATCTGCTCCGGATGGCCAAGTGAATTGGCCCGCAGTGCGAAGCCGTCGAAGACGAAGATCTGTCTGGGGAGGAAGGTCTCACCCTGGACTGCATCGCTGTTGAAGATCGTAGAAGCCATCGGGCCTGACGGCGACGGCATAGAGGAACTCCCAATGAAAGCACCAATGTCGGTGTCAAAACCGGCGGATCTCGGGTAGGGGGTCCCGAACTGTGCATCTAGGCCGGATGGTAACAGGAGGCAAGGGACACAAATTTTTACCCAGGTTCGGGCCCTCTCGATGGAGGTAAAACCCTACGTCCTGCTTGATTAATATTGATGATATGGGTAGTACAAGAGTAGATCTACCACGAGATCAGAGAGGCTAAACCCTAGAAGCTAGCCTATGGTATGATTGTTGATGTGTCTGTTGTCCTACGGACTAAAACCCTTCGGTTTATATAGACACCGGATAGGGTTAGGGTTACATAGAGTCGGTTACAATGGTAGGAGATCTGAATATCCGTATCGCCAAGCTTGCCTTCCACGCCAAGGAAAGTCCCTTCCGGACATGGGACGAAGTCTTCAATCTTGTATCTTTATAGTCCCGGAGTCCGGCTGAAGGTATAGTCCGGCTATCCGAACACCTCCTAATCCAGGACTCCCTCACTGATCTTGTTGTGGAGAATCCATTATCACAGAACCCAGGTGGGTCAGCTATTCCTGAACTTGACATTGCTTGTGATGCTGGGCAATACACTTGAAAAGCTTGGAATTTAAATACTTGTAGATGTAGGTTGTTAGTCAGATACCCAGATCCGTCTCCGCCACACGCCTAGCAGTCGTGGTAATCGCCGCCACCTGCTGTGGCCTGCTCCACTGCGGAATGTGGTGCTCAGGTGAGCCGCCATATTCTTTCTTACCCCTAAGACGTAAGCATACTGCAGTAGTGTGAATTGTTCTGCAAGTGAATTTTCTTTTGTTTGCGTATGTTATCAGATTTGGTGCCCAGGTTGGAGCTTGCGAAGTCAATGATATATTCTGGATCTTGCTGTTTGATTTTGGCATCTGTGTTGCAAACCACGTGTTATAGGTACCATTTCAATCTCTTGGTTATTTCATATTGCACATAAACCGGGTGATGGGAGATGTACTGTACTAAGCGGTTGAATTGTCTGTGTTGACTGGGGACTATGTCGTTGCTGAAGTCTGTAGTCCAGTTCGACGGTCTCACCGTCTAGGTCAGGTATCCTTCAAGCCTTTAGAATGCTAAAAGCTTCAGAACTTTGTGTTACTTCCGTACTTTTGCTGAACTGAACTTATGTCAAGTACATCAACCAGAGCTTACTCTTAGATATTTTGTTTAAGTAAAATTTGCTCAAAGTGATTAAGGATATTGGGCCTCTGAAAGAAAAGTAAGAATCTATATTCCTAAGTAACTACAACAATTCAAGTGTGGTATTCTTGTTGCTTAATTTTCCAGTTAAGATATCTTTTTGATATAGTAATCATCATGTCTCCTGTATGATGCTTTTGCTGGAAGGTTTGCTTACTTTGATGTACATCTCTTTTTTTGGGATGTCATATTAGGTTAACTGGATTCCATCTGAATTCCTCTAAATCTCTCTAAAAAGGTCACCGACAAGGTGGTGTGGATTGAGGAGACGTAGAGATGGATGAGGGCGACGGAAGGAAGCAGTAGCAGCTCGATCCAGCAAGCAACAGCTGGCGCACTCCTAGGTTTGTTGCTCTTCCTCCCCCTCTTTCTTATATAGGTTTCCATCTAATGGCAGCTCTCTCTCCCTTTTCCATCTCTCAGTTTTGTAGATGGCGGAGCAACTTATCATACATACACATTGAAATTGATTCTATTATAAGCTTATTCACAGTTTTTCTTATTGATCCATCAAGGAATGGTTGTAATGAATATTTTATATGGCTACATCCAACTTATCAAGAGATCCTAATGTTATAGCATACACTCATATTAATGTATTTGATCCAAGACTGCGGATGAAACATGGCTGCTGAATGTGCTGAGACAACATAAGTGCGCATAAACCCGCCTCAGGAGGTTCCACCAGGTGACGCCCCAACCCCTAATACTGGATAATGATGAATGGAATCAGCCCATGGCGCGCCAATAGGGCTGTTGCTGGGCGACCTGATGCACTCCCACACGGCGCTGTTGCACTTGAACCCAGAGCCGAACCCGACCATCCACACACGGTCGCCCTTGCGCGTCCGTCTCTTGGCCTCGATGTATGCAAGCTCGTACCACAACGAGCTGCTGGACGTGTTCCCGAACCGGTGAAGCGTCATCCGTGATGGCTCGACGTCCTCGTCTGATAAGCATAAGCTAGTTTGCACCGCGTCGACCACTGCACGGCCACCAGAATGGATGCAGAAGTGCTGGAAGGCCGTGCGGAAATCTGGAACATACTGCTTGGTCTTTCTGTTGAGCACCTTCCGCGCAACGAACGACAGCGCAAAGAGCAGCTTCTCCGATGGTGGGAGGACCAGCGACCCTATTGCGACGATGTTTGCCTTGAGCGTCTCGCCGGCGATAGCCACGAGGTCCTTGGACAGGTTTATTCCCGTCTGTCCTTCGTCGTCCTCCTCCTGGTACGCGCACCGGTAAGCTCTGTCCTGCGCGGCGGTGAGCGTCCGCACGACGTGCGTGAGCCGGAACCGGGACGTAGACTTGGACGTCGATAGCAGCACCGCGGCCGCGCCCATGCGGAACAGGACGGCTGGCAGCAGCATCGCGCGGTTCTTCCCCGTGTAGTTGATGAGCGAGGTGGTCTCCGTGGACACCACCAGGGCGTGCGCGCCACGCGGCGCCGCCCGCAGGAGGTTCCTCGCGACCTCCATGGAGATCACCCCCGCGCTGCACCCCATCCCGGAGATGTGGGCGTCCCGGATGTCGCTTCGGAGCTTGTACTTGTTTATGATCATGTCGGTGAAGCTCGGCGTCGGGTTGAAGGCGGTGCAGTTGGTGACGATGATGTCGATCGCTCCGGGACTTATGCCCGTCTTGGCGAGCAGGTCGTCGATGGCTGCAAAGATGACCTGCTCCGCCTCGTCGCGGCTGTCGCTCAGGCTGCAGCGCGGGGGAATATTGTGCAAGGAAGGGTGGAGGTAGGTCTGGTCGCCGAGGCCCGAGCGCTCGAGCATGCGCGTCAAGAAGCGGAAGCTGCCATCGTCGAGGTACGGCATGTTGCGAGCGTTCTCGGTGAAGGAGCCCATGGATACGCGGCAATTGGGTTTCGGCCGGCAGCAAGCGTAGTCCACGAGGTACACGCTGCGAGGGCGGCGCATGAGGCAGAGGGTGGCCAAGGCGAACGGGAGGAAGACGGCCAGGAAGACGTGAACCTGCCGCAAGCCATGGAGCCGGATGAGCAGCTCGTCGGGGCCGAGTTGCGCGGCCTTGTGGAGAACGCCGACGGCTGTCGCCGGCACGACGACGACGGCGAGGAAGTTGTTCACAAGCAGCTGGTAGAGGGGTTTGAGGAGGTGCTTGTTGGGATGGAGTGGTGAGCCCCCCATGTTGCCGGAGTGGACGTGCCGATTTTTTTCTGGCTTTGATTCATCTGTGTTGAGGTGCTCGATCGAACTCGGGTCGTTTTAAAGCGCAGGGCGGTCCATGCGTGCAACTGTTTTGCGTCGTGCCTTTTGCGCTGTTGGCCGACACTGCCATTACAACGTCATGGAGGAAACATTCCGATCCGAAAGATCATAAGCATCTATTACATTCCAATGGCCCACCTAGAAATAAATGAAGCACATGCACGGTTCTTTGCAAATACTCTCTCCGTTTTTTTAGTCAAGGTTTAGTCAAAATCAAGCTTTGTAGAGTTTGACTAACTTTATATTAAAAAATATAAACATTCACAATATGAATTCAATATTATCAGATGCATCATGAAACATATTTTCATACTATATAGTTTTAGTTTTGTAGATGTTCATATTTTTCTATATAAATTTGGTCAAACTTTGTGTAGTTTGATTTTGACCAAATTTTATATGCGAAGTAAAAAAAAATGGAGGGAGTATTCCATCTTGTTAGAGTTCTCCTGGATGAAACTTGGGTCACGTAAAATATACAGAGCGGCAAGTTAATGAGGGAAACAGGGTCAAAAAGGAAAACAGCTCGTAGAGGTTTTTATTTTTTGAAGCGTCACCCGAGGGAGAGCTTCCTCACATGAATATATAAGAGCACTCCAACAGTGATCCTTAAATTTTCTTCCGCATGATTCAAACTTGGATCTCCTCCCATGGCGGAGCTGGGGGTATTCCTGGGTATTCCCTGGAATACCAAAGAATTTTGTGCAAAATTTTTTTTACTACATATATCAATATACGATGTAGACTTACTTGGCCCAGCCAATGGCCCAATGCCCAGCCCAAACACAGCAACGCAATGACGTGGGGCGCCAGACATGAGCGATCGGGTGTCTGGTCTCGCGCGTGAGTAGCAGACCAAAATCGAATCCCCTTTCCCCTTCCCCTAACCTAGCGCTAGCTGAGGCTCCGGCGGCGGCAGCGAGCGATTCTGGTCCGGCGGCCGGCCTTCTCCTCTCGCCTCTCCCTCAGTTCCTCCCCTCCACTCCGGCCATCTCCCTCCCCTCCCCAACTCCCCTCTCCTTCGTCCGGCCGTCTCCTCCGCGGCTCCGCCAAGCGCCAGAACGGCAGGCCGCCAGTCCGCCTCCGGCTTCCCCAGCGCGGCGGCTGCCGGCATCGCCCTCCGTCCAGCAGCAGCAGGCAGCAGGTCCGGCGACATCGTCGTCCAGCAGCAGCAGGCAGCAGGTCCAGCCTCGGTTCCTCACTTCCTCTGTTTCTTTCCCTCTGTTTCTAACAAATCTGTAGTTTATTCAGTGAGTGCTTGTAAATTTAAATATAGTAAACTGAAATTGCAATAACTTCCTTTACTATGTGATTCGTTTCTTGTTTACTATGAAAATTGAAGTGTTTGTCCCATGTACATTAGGCCATGCCACATTGTCCCTGTCACTGATTTCTATTTTGTTTATGTGATTGTCATGCAGATGAAGAAGAAGGGTGTTACCATATTTGAAATGTGGGACAAATCTTCAAAGACAAGGAAAATAACTCCTACATCCACACCAACTTCTCTTTCCGTTGAGGTCGAGAGCAATCTGCAGCTAGCACTAGTGCAAAGACATGACGAAGCTCCACAACCGGAGAGGGAGACAACTCCAATTGTAGAAGATGATGAAGCGGTCGATGAAGATGATGAATCAATGACCCAATTTGAAGCAGATTTGGCAGCTCTGGAATGTGATCCCGGCAAGCGACTTCCCATATCTTCATATCATGCCAATGACCAAGATAGAGTTAGAAGGAGATACATTGACTTGGGTGCTTGTCAACCAAAGGATCATAAGTTTGAGATCAGAGATTTTAGTGGACATCCCCGTCGCTTTTGCCCTACTTGGTTTAAGGATTATAAGTGGCTTGAGTATAGTGTGCAAGAAGAGGCTGCTTTCTGCTTTGTTTGCTACTTGTTCAAGGATAAAACAAAAAGTCCCGGAGGAGATGCATTCGTGAACGGTGGGTTTAATAATTGGAACTTGAAAGCTAGATTGAAGAGGCATATTGGTGCTGTTAGTAGTGCTCACGCTGAAGCTCAAGAAAAGTATGATATGTTCACTACACCTACAACATCAATTAGGGAGTCCATTGCTTCAAACACCACACAGTACAAGGTTCTATATAAGCTCCGTGTGACATGGACACTCAAGTGTTTAAGATTCCTATTGCACCAAGGTTTGGCATTTAGAGGACATGATGAAAGTGATGACTCACTAAATAAAGGAAATTTCCTTGAACTTTTAAATTGGCTAGCAAGAAACTTTGAAGAGGTTGATAGGGTGGTTCTAAAGAATGCTCCACAAAATTGTAAGATGACTTGCCATGATATACAACAAGAGTTAATCAAATGTTGTGCCCAGCTGACTACTAAACTAGTCATTGAAGATCTTGATGGTGGACATTTTGCAGTACTTGCAGATGAGTCTAGTGATATGTACCAGAATGAACAACTAGCTGGTTGCTTGCGTTATGTGGATAAGAAAGGAAGGACAGTTGTGAGATTTCTTGGTCTTGCCCATGTTGAAGACACTTCCTCTTTAACACTTAAAGCTGCAATTGAGGACATGCTTATGGCATACAATTTGAGCTTTGCAATGGTACGTGGGCAAGGATATGATGGGGCTAGTAATATGAAAGGTAATGCTAATGGCATGAAGAAACTAATGGCCTTCCAATACCCATTTCTTGTAGTGATACTCGTTGGGGCTCTCACTACAAGACTGTCAACCATGTTATCTCTATGTATCCGGCAATAAGGCGTGTTCTCATAAGGATTGCAAAAGAGTATAATGGCACAGAGGCAGTAGCAGCAATGACTATGTTGACATCATTTCGGACATTTGAATTTGTTTTCATGGCACACTTGATGCAAGAAATATTTGAATATACCGATGACTTGAGTAGAGCTTTGCAAAAAAAAAGATCAAGATATTGTTAATGCTATGGAGATTGTTGATCTCACAAAGCTGCACTTGCAATGCTTGCGAGAAGATGAAGGGTGGAATGATTTTCTTGAGAATGTCACTTCTTTTTTTGTAAAGCACAAGATCAAAGTTGTTGACATGGAGGCTCCTTACTATCCTGCTGGGAGACCAAGAAGAGGGTTCTTCAATGGCGCAAAGAATTACCAACGTTTCAAGGTTGAAATGTTTGTGGGTGTCATTGATAGGCAACTTCAAGAGCTGAATGCAAGATTTGATGAGGTAAACACTGAACTACTTACTTGCATGGCAGCATTCAGTCCACGTGATTCATTTGCTGCTTATGATAAAGAGAAGTTGGTTAGGCTTGCTAGAAAGTTTTATGCTAAGGATTTCACAAATGATGAATTGTCAAGACTTCCATGGCAATTAAGCATGTTCATTTCTCATGTGCGTAAGGATAAAAGGTTTAGCAAGTTGAAGAGTCTATGTGAGCTTTCAGTTTTGATGGTTGAGACAAGAAAGAATGAACAATATTATATTGTTTAAAAGCTTCTTAAGTTGGTTCTCATTCTTCCGGTAGCCACTGCTAGCGTTGAGAGGGTATTTTCCTCGAAGAAATACGTGAAGAATTCACTAAGAAACAAAATGGGTGATGAATATTTGAACAATTGCTTGGTTACATTCGTTGAGAGAGAATTCTTCGGGCAAGTGAAAGATGAGGATGTCATCAATCTCTTCCAGAAAGGGGATCGTAAAGTTATATTGTAATTTCCTTTGCTATTTGTAATTTTTCTTAATTGTTAGAGATATTGCCACAATGATATTTTGCTACTATTATCGATGTATGGTCATTGAGTCATTAATATTATCATCTTGTTGTACATTTATTGTTCTATTGTGTTGCTTTGGCATAAAAAAATTAAAAGAATACCTAGCAGCAAATTCCTGGCTCTGCCACTGATCTCCTCATTGTGGAGTAGCGAAGCAAACCACTCTACAAGCACAAGGGCTATCAGATCTGGAAAAGATTATAGCAGACACAAACTTTATGATCCTTTGCTTTGACATCATAGAGGAATTCAGGGCTTTAACATTGGAAGAATCTAATGGCAGAGACATCCTCAAGCCACGTCTCGAAAGCATTCTAGACCACCAAAGACAATACTGGAAATAAAGAGCAACTATTAGGCAGATCAAAGTGGGGGAAGCAAATAATAAATACTTTCAAGCCAAAGCTACAATTAAATTCAGAAATAATTGCATAGCAATGTTGAAAGAGATGAACATGGACATGAACACCATGATCACCATGCCAGGCAGCAATCTTATACAGAGTATTCAAGGACAGGTTGGGGACATATGTTCCAACTACAAACCCACTCCAACAGTATCACCTGTTACAACCTTTCGATGATCTATCTGAATTGGAAGCTCCATTCACTAAGGAAGAGATTGACAGAGTCATCACAAATGCCTGCAGATAAATCCCCTGGATCAGATAGTTTCAATGCAGCCTTAAAAACTGCTGGGATATCATTGCCACAGATTTCTATAAGCTCATTGAGGATTTTCACTCTGGTCAAGTGAATATACAGAGTATCAATTACTCCTTCATAACCCTCATTCCCAAGAAGGAATCCACCTCAAGCCCAGCTGAATTCAGGCCTATCTCATTGTTGAACTGCACTCTCAAGATCATTACTAAATTGCTGGCCAACAGATTACAAAAGTACATTCTCAAAATGGTTCACAAGAATCAATATGGTTTCTTCAATAACAGATGCATCCAAGATTGTTTAGCTTGGTCTTATGAATACATCCACCAATGTCATCAGAGTAAAAAGGAAATCGTACTCCTTAAATTGGACTTTGAAAAGGCATTTTACATGTTAAACCATGACACTATAATTGAGATACTGCAAGCCAAAGGTTTTGGAGCCAAATGGATTCAGTGGATTAAAATGATATATAGCACTGGTTTCTCCTCTGTCCTACTCAATGGAGTTACAGGAAAACAATTTCTATGTAAGAAAGGAGTGAGGCAAGGAGATCCATTATCACCTCTCATCTTTGTGATTGCTGCTGATTTGCTTCAATCTATTTTTAATGAAGCCTACCAGACTGCCATGATAGAAGCTCCACTCATCCACAACTCTTGTCCAGACTACCCCATTATTCAATATGCAGATGATACCATGCTAGTGGCAAAGGCTGATACCAGACAGATCCAGCACATCAAAAACTTACTCTTGCATTATGCTCATTACACTGAGCTCAGGGTGAACTATGCAAAGTCTATACTGATCTCAATCAACACACCTGCTGAGAATATGAATGAACTCTCCAACCTTCTTGGCTGCAAGATTGGTACACTACCCCACACTAATCTTGGTCAGCCTCTCTGTCTTACCAAACCTAGAGTGGAGGACTTTGTGCCTATGATGAACAAAATAGAAAATATATTTGTGAGTTGCTCAACCATGCTTTCTTCTGGTGACAAATTGACCCTCATTAAGTCTATTTTCACAAGCATGCCCATCTTCTCCATGTGTACATTGATGATTCCCAAAGCAGTCATTAAGCAAATCAACTCCTACCTTATGAACTATTTCTAGAGAAAATATGGCACCCAGGACAGAGGAAATGTTCTAATTTCCTAGGATAAAGTCAGCAGGCCCAAAGATCATGGATGTCTAGGTGTCCTAGACCTACACACACACACAAACAACAAGGCATTTCTCATCAAGTTCCTCCATAAATTTTTCAATAAGGCTGATACTCCTTGGGTGAACATTATTTGGGAGAAGCACTACCTAGACAGATTACCCGGGGAACAAAAGGTGGGATCATTCTGGTGGAGGTCTATACTCAAGCTGCTACCAATTTTCAAGCAACACACTATATGTAAAGTAGGAAGAGGGGACTCTGCTTATTTCTGGTCTGACTATTGGCATGAATTACCACTCTATACCAAATACCCTGAGCTGCACTCATTTGTTATTAATCAAGATACCTCACTGCGCAGAGTTATGCAACACAATGACATAAGCCAGCTATTCCATAGACCACTATCTCAGCAAGCCTTTGAAAAATTCACTTCTTTACAAGCTTTCCTTAACAATAGAGCTATTACAGCAGAGCAGGATAACTGGACTTATGCATGGTTAGCACCCAAATATTCATCCATGAAAATGTACAAATCAATTAAAGGGGAAGGCACAACACACAATATCTTCAGACATTTATGGATAACAACATGTAGGCTCAGGCACAAGATTTTCTTTTGGCTATTAATCTGTGTGATAGAATAAGCACAAGGAATCTAATTCATAGAAAAAGCATGTATCTGTAGGATTAAAATTGCGCAATGTGTTCAGAAGCCACTTAGGAAATAGTAACCCATCTCTTTTGGGATTGCCAATCTGCCTTGAGGTGCTGAAGTTCCATCACTCCTAGTAAACAAAGAGGCATCTTAGTATATGATGAAGTTCGATGAAGTTCACCTGATCATGAACAAACTTCCATCGGACATTACTCTGGATATTGTTATCATGGGATGCTGGGGCATTTAGATGAGCATAAATGATAAAATCTTCAGAATGGCAACACACACACAAGATACTTGGAAGTATTATCTAAAAGAGGGTCTCCAAGCTACATAACTTCAAGCTAAAGCATCCAAAGCTGAAAAGATCCACTCCTGGATAGAAAGAACCTCTAATTTAATTATGTCAATCCCTAGATAAGGCATTGGTTGATTAATACTTTTCTCTTTCAATTTGTCTTTGTACAACTATTATATTTAATGATTATATACTATAAAACAATTGTTCTATGGTTTCGGCTCAAAAAACAATTTCTTCCACATCCGTCCGCGGCAAGGGGACAAGTCCGTGGGCACGGATGTGGGAGGCCGCCATACAATGCTATCATGTATATGTCCCTTGGTAAAGAGCAATTTAAAATTCAAGTAGAGTCTGATCCACTGAAAGCACAAGTGCTCCCTGTGTGGTTTTGGTAATTAATGTCAACATATCTCTTGTTGGACTAATGTTTTTATCTAGTGTATTTTAGATAAGTTCAACACATGGAGTGGCGTGGACAAGAAGATGTGGAACCCCTTCAAAATGCTAAGGACAAAAGATTGGCTCAAGATCTAAAGCTCAAGACTCTACATTTTGCTTTTAGTGATCCAAGACAACATTGATTCCATAGGAAAGCCAATACTATTAAAAGGGGATAGGTGTTGCTTGATGGCTTGCTTGCTCAACGTGCTTAGTGATATGCTCCAAAGCCCTCAACCACTTTATCATATCCACATATGTCCCAAACCAAAAGTCAAACTCGGCCCCACCAAAGTTTTCCATCCGGCACCACCGAGTTCTCTTGACATAGCCATTGGCACAAACCCTAATCAATTCGGTCACACCAATGGGATATCGGTCTCACCGAGATGGGCTTGCAAACTCTCTATTGCCTATTGCAATAATCTTAGTCTCACCGAGATATGCAATCGGTCCCACCGAGTTTGCTTGACCAACTCTCTGTTTTGCTTATTACCCAAATCGGTCCCACCGAATTTGTGTAATCGGTCAAACCGAGATGAGGTTTTACCCTAACCCTAGCACATCGGTCCCACCGAGTTGATCATGTCGGTCCCACCGAAAAGCCTAACGGTCACATTATGAACTGAATCGGTCCGACCGAGTTTCACGATTCGGTCTCACCGAGTTTGGTCAATTGTGTGTAATGGTAAGATTTTGTGTGGAGGCTATATATACCCCTCCACCCACTCTTCATTAATGGAGAGAGCCATCAGAACGTACATTTTCTGAGAGAACCACCTACAGTTGTGTTGAGGTCAAGATGTTCCACTCCAACCACATAAATCTTGATCTCTAGCCATCTCCAAGTTGCTTTCCACTCAAATAATCTTTCCACCAAATCCAAATCAGTGAGAGAGAGTTGAGTGTTGGGGAGACTATCATTTGAAGCACAAGAGCAAGGAGTTCATCATCAACACACCATCTATTACCTTTTGGAGAGTGGCGTCTCCTAGATTGGTTAGGTGTCACTTGGGAGCTTCCGTCAAGATTGTGGAGTTGAACCAAGGAGTTTGTACAGGCAAGGAGATCGCCTACTTCGTGAAGATCTACCCTAGTGAGGCAAGTCCTTCGTGGGCGATGGCCATGGTGGGATAGACAAGGTTGCTTCTTCATGGACCCTTCGTGGGTGGAGCCCTCCATGGACTCACGCAACCGTTACCCTTCGTGGGTTGAAGTCTCCATCAACGTGGATGTACGATAGCACCACCTATTGGAACCACGCCAAAAATCTTCGTGCCTCCAATTGCGTTTGCACACTCCAATCCCATCCCTTTACATTCTCACAAATTGCAGGCTTTACTTTCCACTTCTTATATACTCTTGTCATGCTTGCTTGATATGTATTGTGAATGTTTAAACTTGTGGTAAAACTCCACTTCAACTTGAAGAAATTAAAAACTACACCTTTTTCTTGTTAAGAGTCTATTCACCCCCCTCTAGACACCTCTTCTCGATCCTTTTAATTGGTATCAGAGCATTGGTCTCCATTTCTTTGGTTTAAACACCTTTGGAGGAAGATGGATGAGTCTACGTTGAGGAGTCTTATACGTAGAGTGCCCATTCTTGATGGAGAGTACTTTCATGAGTGGAAAATTGAGATGCTTGAGATTTTCAATGAATATCATTTGAACAAGTACATTACTAGCCCTTGTGCACCTCATGTTGATCCTTTGCATCCTACCCTTGATGAGTCTATTGACATGATCCGTAATCTTAGAACCGTCAATTTAATCACTGGAGGTTTGCCTAGAAACTTGCTTGCTAGCTTGCCTGCTCTTGATTATGCCTACACCATATGGAGATTCCTTGAGGAACGATTTCCAAACTATTCCTTGAAAAACTTAGATGAGATCCTTCATAAGTCTATTGCCTTGAGTAAGATGAGTTCCAATGATCCCGAATTTGGCAATTGTATATTTGAGCTTACTAATCTTATGAGTGCCAAAGGAGATGTTGGAATCATTAGCAATATCATCTCCGAAGCCATTAGAATTCATAAAGATGACTATTGTGATGACCATTTATCTAATAAATTGCCCTCTCTAGGAATTGATCCATCACAAGACAACGTTGAACATGGATACTTTGATGAGGATGATGATAGTGACCTTGATCTCGATGAGTCTATGAGACACTTTGGTCTTATGGCAAATCTTCGCGGCTACATGGCTGGAGGAAAGGAATGGGTCCTTGATAGTGGATATACCGATCATATGACCGAAGACAAGGATATGTTTCGTGAGCTTGCTGAAAATAATGGCCCTCGAAAGTATGTCACTTTTGGTGATAACTCAAAGGTTAAGGTGGTTGGCCTTGGTAAGGTGGCTGTCGGTGTCAAAACCGGCGGATCTCGGGTAGGGGGTCCCGAACTGTGCGTCTAAGGTCGATGGTAACATGAGACAAGGGATACAATGTTTTACCCAGGTTCGGGCCCTCTCTATGGAGGTAATACCCTATGTCCTGCTTGATTGATATTGATGAATACGAGTATTACAAGAGTTGATCTACCTCGAGATTGTAATGGCTAAACCCTAGAGGTCTAGCTGGTATGGCTATGGTAATGAATATCTGCCCCTCCGGACTAAGTCCTATGATTTATATAAGCACCGGGAGGATCTAGGGTTACACAAAGTCGGTTACAAAGAAAGGAATCTACATGTCCGGTTGCCAAGCTTGCCTTCCATGCCAAGGAGAGTCCCATTCGGACATGGGTGCAGTCTTCGGTCTTTGTATCTTCATAGGCCATCAGTCCGACCCATGGCTAACAGGCCAGACGCCCGAGGACCCCTTAGTCCAGGACTCCCTCAGTAGCCCCTGAACCTGGCTTCAATGACAAGGTATCCGACGCGTAGATCTGTCTTTGGCATTGCAAGGCGTGTTCCTCCTTCCGAACTCCAAAACAGTCTTCGAACGCACCGATGTGTCCGGACCTGTAACTCACATCACACACAACCATAGATAGAATATAATATTTCACAAAATCCAATCTGCTGACAACTTTTTTTACAACATGACATCATGTCTGCCCGGTCACTATATCGAACGGTTTTGTCTGCCATCCCGTGTTTCGAGATGCGATTTCCGTTGGCATGTCTTGTCAAAGCAGAGATCGTGTCCCCTTATTGCGGGATTCTCATCTATACGGGCATTGGTAACCCAACCGTGCCGTTTACACAGCCCTTGGGAGCAGGCGGATTTTAAGGCGAGTGGGGAGGCGTTCAATATTTATTGCCTTTATAAGGAGATAAGAATCCCTTTTCTTCACCCACGCCTCCTCTCTTCCTCTGCACTTCCACTCTTGAGCTCCAGTGCCCAAGTTATCGTCTTCTCCGTCTCGAGCAAGCACTCAACCATGTCCGGATCCGGAGGTCAAGGCAAGTGGATGGCCTCCTCCGTCCAGCAGGAGGACATCGCGAGCTTCGGGCGGCCGGGTACCTGGTGAAGGGAATCGCCCACCGCCTTCCGACCCAGGGACAAATCGTTCCCACGCCGAAGCCCAACGAGAGGGTAGTATTCATCCCTCATTTCCTCCGCGGGTTAGGATTTCCGCTCCACCCCTTCGTTCGCGGGCTGATGTTCTACTACGGGATAGATTTCCATGATCTATCCCCGAACTCCCTTCTCAACATCTCGGCGTTCATCGTCGTGTGTAAGGCCTTCCTTCCCATCCAACCCCACTTCGGGCTGTGGCTCAAGGTCTTCAACGTGAAGCCGAATGTGGTGGATGGCCAGCACGCGGAGTGCGGAGGCGCCATGGTTAGCAAGCTGGCCAATGTCTCCTGGCCGAAAGGCACTTTCGTGGAGACTGTAAAAGAATGGAAGAAACATTGGTTCTATATCACAGAGCCCCGCGGCACCACCTGGGCCGCAACTGCCGAATTCAACTCTGGCGCTCCCATGCGACTCACCCCCTGGGTCGAGAAGGGCCCGAACTGGTGTTTGTCAGACGAGCTGACAGCGGTGCAGACACGCATTCAAAGCATGGTGGATAGAGATATCAAACTCGTCGATATAATCCAGGTGATGCTAGTTCGACGAATTCTTCCATGCCAAAGTCGAAGCCGCCCTCTCTGGGAGTTCAATCCGAAGAAGCACTATACCCTGAAGAGGCTCTTCGAAACCACTCACAAAGATGCCTGGAGGTTGCTTTTTAAGGGCAATGAAACACCGCCGGCCACAGATTCGGACCGCGGGCATGACATCAACCACCTCGCCAACGAGGTATATTATTCTTACTACATCCCTTACTTTGCTTTTTTCAAGGATGAGGTCTAAGCCTTTGTTATCATGTCTTCTTCAGGAGTGGACGGAGAAGGCGAAGCTGATCCAATGTTCAGCTCCGCTTCCGAAAGAACCAGTCATCCCGCCTTTAGCAAAGATGCTTGTGCCGGCGCCCTATAAGGCGCCGGAGAAGAAGGCCGCCGGGAAAGCCAAGGGGGTCCGAAGTGGCCCCCGCCGCAGGGGCGCTTCGGACGCGACGTCTGAAGATAAGACCCGCTCCTCTGCCGCCGAAGACGATGATGATGATGATGAGGAGGAGAACAACCCTCCCCCTGATGAGGGAAGGAAGAAGAGGGCGGCTTCAGCGAATCGGGAGGCGGAGACGTCCAAGAAAGGGAAGAGATCCCTTGCGGATAACACTTCATGGGACGTCGACAATAGTCCGGAGAGATGCCCCCGCGCTAATCCTCGGGACGCATCGTAAGTGCTAAAACACATATCCGTCCATAAACCAAGGCTTTCATCTTCGTTGTATTGATATAATTAGTTATGCTATTGCAGTCCAGCCCACGACAGTTCCTAGCGATCCTCATCACGAGGTTCACTGGACTCAAAGGCGATGGCCAGCGATTCACCGCCGGCCGCTCACTCCCCGAAAGCCAAGGACGATGCGGAGGTGCTGTCCCGAAGGACTGTTCCAGGCGGGGGGAGAGGCTCAGGAGGCGCCAGAAGGCAAAACCCCCATCGCCGGACACCAGGGGGAGTCAATCCCCATGGAGACTGGCGGGGAGGGCCGTATTCAGTTCGACCCTCAGCTGGACTCGATTCCGGAGTCTGATGCGGCTCCGGAATCCGGCATGCAACCTCCTTTGAAAGAAGGGGCGATGCCTGTTCCCCCGGTGACCCCTGTCCAACTAGGGGCACTAGATAATCTACTGGAAGCGCCGCGAGGCGCTTCCATTGTGGACGAGCATCGTGTCCTTATGGGCACGGTAATTGAAAGGGTTCAGTCCACCAAGAGCGGACTAACCGAAGCCTGCAACAGCCTTTTGACAGGTTTTGAGGTAAGTGGCATAAAAAGGAGAAAATCCCAATATAGAAAGTAGCCACTGAGACACTGTCCGGTGTTCGGAAGAAAAACCCGGACAGAGGATCAATCTCCTATTGCAAGAAACTAACTAAATTTGTCTAAAATATATGCACATGCGTCGCTGTTAGCCGCGGCCTCGCATATTGCCGAAGTCTCCAGACTGAAGTAGAAACTGGCGGAGGCCGAGGAGGAGCTGGGCCAGGTGAAGAGGCAGCTCCAGGAAAAACAAGGTAAGTGATAACCTGTTATGTATTCGAAAAAGGGAAAATGATATGCAATGACCGAAATGACATGATGTGTACAGAGGCGACGATCGAGGTCGAGGCCCTGAAAACGTCCTTGGTCGAGGCCGAGGGGAAGGATGTAAAGGAGCAGGCCACCCGTAAGAGGCTCAAGGCTCGGGTTAACGAAGTTCAACACGAGCTCCAAGACGTGGTGAGGAAGTGCGAGACCTTGGAGCACAATGCGTCGGCTCAAGAGGCCGAACTCGCGAATGCTCGTAAGAGTGCGGAGTCGGCCCAGAGTGAAGCCCAGGGCGCCCTCCAGGAGACCTAGGAGGCCAGGAAGATCGCGGCGGGTAAGGCATTCAATATGCAAAGCAAGAATGTGAAGAGGAAATATCTTCTACTGACCCGAATTCGAAGTTCTCCAGGGGATTTTGTTGATCTACCACACAGTGTGACCGACGTTACAGAGTTCTTCCGAGCCGAAGAAGGGGGCTCCCCAAAGAAGTTGTTCTGGTTGCAATATCTTGCGCCGGATCAGCTAAAACAGCTGGTCGAGCTGCACAGGGTGGCCAAACTGGCCATGAAGGATTTAATAATCCAGTTGTGGCCAGCCGAAGCTATACCCAACAGTTACTTCGGCCTCGTGAAGAGGCTGTTTGATGCATGTCCTCGTCTGGACGGCATTAAGCGGTCCATCTGCATTGAAGGCGCGCGTCTGGCCTTCTCCTATGTCAAGGTCTGGTGGGTGAAGATGGACGCCATCAAGTTGGCGACCGAGGGGCCGTCAGAGGGCAAGGAGCACCACACACCCGAGCGATACTTTGGCGATGTCTTGTAAGGGTCCTGTATTGTTGCGGATCATTGTGCGAAAGACACTATCTTTGAATGAATGTATTCGAGCTCCCTCTGCCTTGTATGATGAAACAAAGTGTTTATGCAATATAATGCTTGTTATGTTTTTAAATTTTTACTACCTGTGCGGCCGTGTTGTATGAAATCTGAGGGTTAACCAGTGGTCAGCTTCTGCCCCCATGTAGGTAGTACGGGGGTGTTCGGGATGGAATCTAAACAATCTTGATCCAATTAGATGGTCCTTGAAGGAGTTGTTTTGTAACATCCCAAATTTTCAATTTGGAATGTTATACATAGATCATTCATGCATATCATATTTTATTGCATTTCATTTCTCGATCCTCGAAAACCTAAACAACTCAAGGACCCTCGGAGAGAGTTGGGGATTTCTTTGTTTTCATATTTGAATTTTATCAAATATTGAAACGAGGATTTTGGTTTTAATTATTTTTCTCTCCGAAAATATTTCATATCAAAATATATGGGAGGAGATAATATGACTTCTCCAAAATAAATGAAATATTGGAGGAAAAATATTAAAACCAAATATTTGATTTTATCCGGAGTTTATTGCTATTTTATTTGAATTAGAAAAATTGCACGTTTTTCAAAGTTGCATTTTAGGGCCAAGAAAATATTCATCTTGTTCTAAATATTTTATTTAGACGCTAAAAATTTGTTTTGGCATTTTTAGATTTTTTATTTTATTTTCTAGGATTTTATTTAATTTTCGGCGAAATTATTATTTAAAAAAAACCCCGCGCCCGACTGGGCCGAAGCCCAGCCGAGTCAGGCCGGCCGCCACCGCCTTCCCTCGCGCGCCCGTGCCCGCACCGGACTCCGCCAGAGTCCGGGAGTCCGCCACCGCCCCGGTTACCCCTTCCCCAAGCCGGCTCCGCCCCCCCTTTATATGCCGCCCCACCCCGCCGCCACCACCCCGTCCCGCCCGCCGCCCGCAGCCGCAGCAGCAGCTGTCGCCGCCGCCTGCCGCCTG
>NC_041392.1:176834803-176870098 GCF_002162155.2 Triticum dicoccoides
GCCGCCTGCCGTCGCCGCCGCCGCTTGTCGCATCGCCACCCAGCGCCGCCACCCCCCGCCATCGCCGCCGACACCACCCAGCCCCGCCGGAGCCCCGCGCCCCGCCGGATCCGACGAGGTTGCCACCGCTGCCGTTTTCTCTAGAAAACCAATCCGGTTTTTTAGAAACCCTAGGTTCATTTTTTTAGATCAGTTCGCCGGTTTTTCTCGGTTTAGTTACTTTGCGGACGTTCGTCCGTACGCTTGTTTTAACGAACGGTTTTCGCTCATTAGTTACAGACAACAAACGTTCATTCGTTAGCCTGTTTGTTAGTTTTCTTTTTCTCAGATTTTCCGTGGTTATTTTCAATCGCGATTTCTGATCCGATTTTCGTTTCAGTTTATCTTTTCGCTCGTTTATCGGAATCAGGCGATTCAAGCGCCTAGATCTTCGTCTAGAACACCCGTTCACTCGTTAGCCTAGATTATCTTTCGCAGTTTGAGTTTCGTTGCTCCGGTTGATTTGATTCTTTTCGTAAACCGGAGTTCTTAAGTTGAACTTTCTGGTTAGATCTTCTTATTTGAGATTTACCCGTGTTTCTTTGTTTGATTGCTTATGTATGCTATTGTTGTTTGCGATAGAACATCTGGAGTGCGAAGCGTGCTACTACGAGTCCCTAGGTTTTGCGGATCGTCAGCAAGGCAAGTAACACTTTGATCATGCCCCTTTATCACCCAGTTTTTATGCATTAGTTTCAAATCCTCAAACATTGCATGATTAGGATGTGATTAACATGTGGGTTGGGAAGTAGTTGATGAGGTAGAACCTATTGCTCTGTTATATTCAAACCTTGGGAGTTACTTCTATGTATTGCTTATATTGCTATGCTATGCTCGTACACGTGGTTTGGGTGAGTGAAATCCATGACAGATGTGAGATTATTAATTAACGGTTCAACTTAAAGTGGTAACTTGAATACACATCTGGGTGGATTGTTTGTTGGGCACCTGGGAAATCCATTGTTGTCCTAGGATATCCCGTAGTACCCGTGTGATAATCCTATGGTCCGCCACCTAGGCTCAAAGGGAACTGAGATATTTTCATGCTAGAAACTTCAGTGTGCAGCCACAAGCTATTATGGGCTCTAGCATAGTTGAGTAAGTTGCGTGAAGCTCCCGAAGAGGTGGAACAGCAGGTAGAGGGATGTAGGTTGATATGGTCTGCCCGGAGTAAGGGGTTAATGCTTCTGAAAGACTGTGTCTCAGTCATCCGTTTCTCAAACACCATGTAGTGCGAGAAATCCAACGGAGGAGATCGAGTCTTGTGGGGAAAAGTGCGCAAACCTCTATAGAGTGTATAAAGTAATCATGGTTAGTCGTGTCCCCCGTTATGGACATCTTGAGTATCTAGTACTTGGAGTATCCTATGTATCTCATCACTCTAAAATAATATTGTTGGGTTGTTAATTACTTTAATTGGGATTTAGTTGGAGGAACCTTCTCAATGATGTTTCAACTACCATGATAGTTAAATAAAATATATTCCTTTGTTGTAGGAAAAAATTGGCATTTCGGAAAAACTATAACCATAGAGCTTTCCACCAGTCAAATATGCATGTAGTGATAGCATTATTCTGTTCTTGCTCTACTGTGTTATTTTGCCAACATATTCCATGTGCTGACCCGTTCTCGGCCTGCAACGTATTATGTTGCAGACTTTTCAGACGAGGAGTAAGGTTCGTTAGGTCGTTGCTGTGCAACTCAGCTATGCCGTTGGAGTTGATGGACTCACTTTATCTTCCAAGCCTTTCGCTGTTATCGTATTAGATGGCCTTAAGACATATCTATTGTAATAAGTTCTCTTTTGAGACCTTCGATGTAATAAGTGTGTGATTGCTACTCTGTTATAAATCCTCGAGTACTGTGTGTGTGTCAGCATTACCGATCGAGGGATGACACTGAAGCACAAAGACTTGACCGTTTGAGGTCGGGTCTCTACAAGATGGTATCATAGCACACGCTGAGTGTAGGACACGACCACTAAGCTAAAACCCTAGATCACTAATCTCTTCTCATTTCTGACTCCTCTCCATTTTCTACTCTTTAAGATGGCGGACGCAAGGAACAAGTTTGCACAACCGGATGAAGAAGCACCTTTTGGACGACACTTGAAGGAAGTCACTAGGTAACTGAACATTGGAATACCAAGTTTCACCGGGACTTACAACGCCACTTTACCAGAAGAGGAGCGATGGATGATTCAAGTTCAAGTTCCAGGAAGGACATTCACGCCAGTCACTCAGCCCATAGAGTTTTCCTTTGATGCACCAACCTGGAGTCTAGGAAAGAGTATGGCAGCTCACATCACCATGGGACGCATTGGAGAAGTTTACCATAAGGAGATTATGGATACCATCTACCAGATTTGTGGGCGCCGAGACGAGCAATGGGAGATGATCAGCACCAGGAAGGATAGATCAATTGCAACTTTCATCCAGGAGTTAAACCAACACACTCGTCGCCAGGAGAACCAGATGTGCACAGGAATGATAGATATGAAGAAAGCAACGACAAGGATCATAGAACTGGAAGAAGAACTCAAGGTTACTCGTGAAGATTATGAGGAGGAAATCGTCATACTAGTGGAGAAGAATGACGATCTGGAAAGGAAGCTAGGAGTATTCATGAGAGACCCCGCACCAGCAGGAGAAGACGAAGAACCCAAGGAGATTCGCCCGGAGGACTACATCATCATTGATGACACCGACTTGGACCCCGACGATAGCGATGATGACTATAACGACGAAGATGGAGCAGACATCATGGAGTCTTCAACCGAGGAATATTTTTAGTAGACCACCACATCAGTAGTAGTATTCCACCATGTGTATAGTATAGTCAGATCACTTTTGTAACGATAGTTAGATCGATTGTATGCCCTTTCTTGATTGATTGAGTGAAATGATTGTGTTTGTATCATGTGCATATGGGTAGTGTTTTCTCATTAGACCTCATTCTATTCTAATCTCTCCCCTCTAAACCCATCAATGCCTCCGAGACGTGACCCCAGATTTACTTTCCCACCGGAGCTCACTCAGTTGATCCAACAGCAGAATACACTGATGCAGTTGTTAGTTCAGAATCAAGGCAACAACAACAACAAAAACCCACCGCCACCACCACCAGTTGACAACTTAGCCCACTTTCTGAGGTTGCAGCCGCCGACGTTTTCCAGTAGCATCGAGCCAATAGTGGCAGATGATTGGCTCTGCAGGATTGGAAGGGAGTTAACCAGTGCAGGATGTACAGATGCTGAGAAGGTGTGTTTTGCCACACATTAGTTGGATGGGCCAGCAACCTCATGGTGGGAGAATTACACTGTCACCTACCCTATAGCCACTGTTACATGGGACCAGTTTCAGCAAGCTTTCCGTACAACCCATGTCTCAACAGGAGCTATGAGTATGAAGAAGCGTGAGTTTCACAACTTACGCCAGGGGAACCATACTGTGGCTCAGTACGTGGATGAGTTTAGCAAGTTATCTCGCTATGCCCCTAACGATGTGGCCATAGATGCCGCAAAGCAGGAGAAGTTTATGGAAGGTGTCGATGTCAAAACTGGCAGATCTCGGGTAGGGGGTCCCGAACTGTGCGTCTAAGGTCGATGGTAATAGGAGACAGGGGACATGATGTTTACCCAGGTTCGGGCCCTCTCGATGGAGGTAATACCCTACTTCCTGCTTGATTGATCTTGATGATATGAGTATTACAAGAGTTGATCTACCACGAGATCGTAGAGGCTAAACCCTAGAAGCTAGCCTATGGTCTGATTGTTTTTATATCTCTATCGACTAGCCTGGCCATGGTTTATGTAATGCACCAGAGGCCTAGGACAATAAGAGTCCTAGCCGAATACGCCAGTGGGGGAGGAGTCCTTGTCTTGACCACCAAGTCTTGTGGAATGTTCCTTGTATGTGGCAGCTGTCCGAACTAGCCCATGAGTATACGGCCATGGGGGTCCTCGGCCCAATCTAACGAACCGGGAGACGACGTGGTGAGTACCCCGTAGTCTAGGACACCGTTAGTAGCCCCCTAAACCGGTCTTCAAGTTGGGGACGCTCCTCGATTCTTCCAAACTGTTCTTTGCCTTCGGTCGTCGGTCTTGAAAAATGGTTCAACAAATCTTCCCATCTTCTATCTTGAGGATTGCCAAGCTAAATCTGAAGATCTCACATGTCGGGTATCCGAGGAGCCCTTTAAGTCTTTGGCCTTTATCAATGCCTTGTTATTTTTATGCCACACCTTGGGTTTGAAGTTGTTCCCGGGCGGCAACATCCTCTTGCGTCCAAGCTCCAATGCTGGACTGCATTCGAGGTATCTTTTGCAGCCGAGCACCAACGCCGGACCGCTTTCCGAGCTCCAACGCCAGAATGTATCCGAGCTCCAACGCCGGACTATGTCCAAACCCCAATGCCGGACTGTATCCGGGCTCCAACGCCGGACTATATCCGAGGTGTCATATCACCTTGGTTCAAAAAAGTTGAAGGAGTTTAGCCGAGCTTAATGCTGGAAATGCCCTCTATGGAGCCAACCACTAGTGCCCGTGCTTTAAGCCGAACTGCTTCCTAGGTGGTGCACCACCCCGACCGTGGGCTGATTTTTGTCAATATTTTTGATTGGTGCAATTTATTCTCCGCCGAGATATATAGACAGTAGCCCTCAAGGTGTGTATCGGTTTAAAACCCGAGATGTACTTGAAGGATGATGTAAGGCTGCTGATCCTAGTAGCCGCTGAGACTCAGGTTGATTTGCAAAATCGGCCTGAGGATCAAGTCCTAGCTCGGCAGAATACTTCGGGACACAAAAAGCGGCGTGCTTAGTCCTCGAGACTCAGGTTGGGTGCGGCCGACCAACCTGAGGATCATAATCTCCTCGGAAACTGTATTGCACTTAAATTTTTCTGCATTGGATAGGCAATGCAGTAGCCCCCGAGACACTGGTCAGGTGGCAACACCAGATCAGGGGATCGATGTACCCCTTTAATATTTGTAAATAATAAGCCCGAAGCCTAGTAGCCCCTGAGCCTTAATGCGGGCACGGGTGGCCGAATTAAGGATCGATATCCATAGTAAAATCACAAATTACGTGTAATGACTCTATGTATCCAAGTACTTTACGTCATTAATGCTCGAATCTGCATTGTACAAAACTTTGTTGACCGACCATCGGCTTCCACCTCCTCGGCCAGTAGCCCAGGAGTGTTTGTCCTACTTTATAAAGCCTTTATGAGGGCAAGGATTTACGGCAAACAAGGCAATCTGGCCATACAGTTTTATAAACAAAGGTACGCAGAGAGATATGTCATATTACTGTTTAACATAAGAAATGTCTTCCAAAGAAAATAGTCCCGCTATCGGTTCCTTTCTTTGGGTTTTTATGCTAAGCATGATCTTGAAACCTTAGCTCTAATGTAAGATAAAAATATTGAGGATTTATTTTGGGAGGCCAGTTACTAGCCCCCGTAGTGTTCGGCGACAATCGAGGTCAAGGCGTAAACACTTCGGCCAATGTTATGAATGGCCCATCATTTAACACAGTCATCGGATCGCTGACCAGTTTACGCTAATTGTGACAATCAGTTTTTGGCTTTCTCCACTGAGGTGCTTAACCATGTGAGCTGGAAGCACACTCGCAGTGGTTCTCCCTTTGCACACCTAGCCGAACAAAGCGAACGTAGGAGGCAAGCGCAGGAGCCAGGCAACCCAACTATTGACCAAAGACACAATTCGAAACTGATGCATATATAGCAATATCTGAGAATGTTTTTGCTGAATCTCTAAAGGTGTCCGGCATTGCACTACGAGACTTGTGCTGAAAACACACAAATAGTTTAAAAGTGCCAAAAGCTTGGAAAACAAAAAAAAACGTCAGTAAAAACATGACGTCCGAACAAGATCAAGTGTTCGGTGCCAATTTGAAAATTGGAAGAGAAAAAATGGTGCTTCTATCGTGTTTTGACAACGACCAAGAAGAAAACACATTTACAACTCATATATAAATTTTAAGAGCCCCCAAGTGACATGGGTAAAAGAATTTCATGTATAATGATTGCATGTACCGAAGTACTTATATCATATATGTGTTCACCCGAACTTTAAACGCGTCTTAATCGGCTGTCGGCTTCTCCCTCTTCGGCCAAGGGCCGAAAAGTGTCATGTACTCCGCCTGTCGAGAGTATTGACGGTGTTTCCGATGACCAGGCAATCAGGCCATAAGGTTGTAACAGACAAAGCGTGCTCAGGGAACTTATGCTATATTACTAACGAAGTGTAAGAAGCATCTTTGAAGAAAAAATAGTACCCCCACCTATACCTTTCTTCGGTGCTCATTATTACTATGAGACTTGTGCAATAGATTTTTTGTACTCATGAGTTCCGTTGTGTGCCGACCATGATTGAAAACAATAAGAGTGCTAGCTTTCGGCTTCACCCAGTCTGAGGTTAGACCTCGGATGACCCGGTCATGATAATCGCAGAGGTGCTCCCTTTACTCCCTAGCCGAACAATCGGGAACGTAGGGGTAAACACAGGAGCGAGGCAACCCAACTTGCAAATCGCTTAGGTCAATATGGTGCATATTGTGGCGTAATACACGAACAAGGAACGAAGCCGTACAAGTATAATAATATGCAAGAGGTAAAGCTCCATCAAGGGATCCCCCAAATAAACGGGGTATTTGAATATGCGAGTCACAAACAAAGTTTTGACAAGGAACTTTGTCACAAACAACTTTGTGCCGAAAAGTATAATGCTTGATCGAATCGAACAAAATTTAAAACTGAAAGTTTTTGAGTATGAAAGCGACTTAGCTGGTTAATGTGCTCGATGTTGATGACGCAGGCCGAGATTGTGGCGGGACGAGATCCCAGCCCCCAAGCCGGTCCCGAGATGTCCAAGTAAAGAACTTGGCTTGATGAAGTGGTGACGTAGCATAGTTGATGGGCGAGGTGAAAAGCCCAGTCCGACCGCGGCGACGGAGTAGGCTGGCAGTGTGACGCCGAAGCCCCCAATGTGTGTTAATGAGGTGATGACGAAGCCCCCGGTCAGCCGAGGTGACGTGGTACATCGGTACACCGCGGTGACAGCGCTGCCCATATTATCTACCTGTGCACAGAAAATAGTGCAAAGCCAGAGATAGTAGGAATAATAAAAAAATTTGTTGCATAATCAAAAATTTATGCAAAGTGAGTAATAAAAGAAAGAAGGCCTGTGCGCCGAACACTCGATGAGGTAGAGCTCTCTCGGTGATGCCGAAGTCCCCGAGGCAACCGAAAACGTCGGTATGGCAACACGACCAACAAGGTGATCACGCGAGCCGATTTACACCGATTGGGACGACGGCGTCGGCTTGACGTCGAAGTCGATCACCTACACACATAAAATAGTGCGGTCCAAAAAGGATAATTGCTTTTCGCAAAAATAATTTATTGAAAGAGATGTGGCCTGGCGCCGAAGTCATGTCGATGCAGGACGTCGGCGTGATGCGGTTAAGGCGTGGCCAAGCCCGAATTTGCAGGCCGGTCTGAGTTCCAGATGCGGCATTCGCCGAACTATATACGAAAACTGACCGAACCACCACGCGGCCATTGTTAATGCGGCCACCATTTGATAGACCTATGTATAGATGATGAAACAAACCGGAGTAATAATTCCTTGGGAAAAATGAACACAAGCAAGAAAAAAATACTAGGATTATTAGCACCTGGTTTATCTGTTGTAGCAATCTGGAGAAAGGTTACTCCCAAAATTGGGGCTTGATCCGCACACCCATTGCCTGATGGGTGATGAAGCGGTGGCATGACGATGCTAGCAAAGATTGGCTCGCCGAGGAAAACCCCGTGGTCCAGCTAATGTGATGAAGCTGGTCGACTAGTGACGCCGAAGTCTCCGAAGTAAGTTGATGAAGGGATGGTGAAGCCCTCGGACTAGCCGAGGGTACGGAGCAGGTCGGTAAGGGGACGTTGCAGCTGCCATGTCATCCGAGGTGTTGAAGCAGTTCGACGTGATGGACATCGGCTTGAAGAAGCAACAGTGTGGCCATGCCGACGCAGGTCGTAACTTGTGATGCGGTCAATGCCGGTTTGATGAAGTGACCATGCGGTGATGCCTGTGTTCGCGCTCCGTGTATTTCATGGGGCGGTGATGTTGGTGATGATTTATCCTTAGTGTTTCCGAACTCTTGTTCGCTCGCCGAGATGATGATCCGAAGAAGTTGAGCTCGGCTCAAAACACGACGACGTGTCTAGCGCAGGTCGGTAGCCATGGAGCAGTATTGCCGGACTGGTTTGACACCAGCATGATAGTGAAGATTACCTCAGAGGAGGCTTAAAATTTTATGGGCACGTGTTTAAAAACAACGTACAATACCTTAGGAGAAAATTCCTTTAATAAGGTTGTCCCATATCACGTTCATAAAGAAACATGAATTCGGGTCGGATCCGTATTCGCACAGAAAACAGATCCGAAAAGTGATGCACTAATCGGATGGTTCCTGGAGTTTGGGCAGTCGGATCGAGCTGAAATTTTGAGGGGTGTTAGATATATTAATTCCGCAGCCGATCAACGGTTGGATCTTCCAAAGGACGTCCGAGATAGGTGATGGAGACCACGCCCTAAACTCATCTAGATTCCCGTCCATATTTGATAGGGATCCGGTATATCGTAGATTGCCGGAGATTCCTCCATCGGAACTCAACGAAAATTTGCATGGTGATTGTAGACTCAATTCCGCACAATTCCACCAAAGGGATCGTCAAAACGATGCTCTAAGAGGTGGTGCAGCGGATACAAGTTCGCTGTTCGAAAAAATAGCACGGTCTCCCGAGGGCAATGTTGACGTTGAGCCCCCGAACTCCATGGATGATTCCTCCATGATCTTGATAGAGATCGGAGTTGATGTTGATGAAGGCGCTCGTCCAAACATGATGATCGGAGATGGAGCACGGTCCTCGGTCGAGCCAAGGTGATCAATCGAGCCGGCGATGGAGATGTCGGCATTGCAGTTGACCTGCAGACAAGCCATCGGTCCTTTTGCCGATCACACAGCGGAACTCTCAATGAAAGCACCAATGCCGGTGTCAAAACCGGCAGATCTTGGGTAGGGGGTCCCGAGCTGTGCGTCTAAGGTCGATGATAATAGGAGACAGGGGACACGATTTTTAGCCAGGTTCGGGCTCTCTCGATGGAGGTAATACCCTACTTCCTGCTTGATTGATCTTGATGATATGAGTATTAAAAGAGTTGATCTACCACAAGATCGTAGAGGATAAACCCTAGAAGCTAGCCTATGGTATGATTGTTTTTGTATCTCTATCGACTAGCCTGGCCCTGGTTTATATAATGCACCAGAGGCCTAGGATAACACGAGTCCTAGGCGAATACGCCGGTGGGGGGGGGGAGTCCTTGTCTTGACCACCAAGTCTTGTGGAATCTTCCTTGTATGTGGCAGCTGTCCGAACTGGCCCATGATTATACGGCCATGGGGGTCCTCAGCCCAATCTAACAGACCAGGAGACGACGTGGTGACTACCCCCTAGTCCAGGACACCGTCAGAAGGGCTGAATGATGAGATGAGCATGCAGTTGATGGTGGCAACATTCAACAACTACCAGGAGTTGGTAGATAAGGCTCTTATGATTGAAGGGAAGCAGCAGTAGATTGAGAGCCGTAAGAGGAAGTATGGACAAGGAAGGTATAATTCAGGAGCTCAATAGAAGCCTCGCCTAACCCCAACTCAGGAGGACTTGTTCATAACCATGGAGGCCACACCCACAATGGAGGAAGTAAGCATAATCATACTGGCCCAAGGAATGGGAATGAGAATGGAGGAAGCAACAATCAGAACCGTTCCAATCCAGCCACGCCCGCTAAGAGCAACCTAAGCCACGTTACTTGTTTCAAGTGCGGGAAGACTAGACACTATGCCACGGAGTGCCCTGAAGCGAAGAATGGAAACGGTAATGGGAGCGCTGGAAAGAAGCCCAATCCAGCCAACAAAGGACAAGTGAAGCACGTTAATGTGGAGGAGGTTGAAGAGCAGCCAGACGCAGTTATTGGTAAGTTATTGGTTAAGTCTTTTACCTCCCTTGATCTTTTTGATACTGGTGCATCGCATTCATACATATCAAGGGAATTCGTGGATAAGTTTAAACTACCAACCCAAACCCTTAGGACCCCTTTGTTAGTGAGTTCACCTGGAGCAGAGTATATGGCTAGTCGATGGTGCGACCAGATACCCTTAACTATTGGTAGCCATGATTTTTCTTCCGACCTAATAATCTTGGAGTCACAAGGATTGGATGTGATATTAGGCATGGACTAGATGTCAAAGTATGGAGGAAGCATTGACTGTGTTAGTAAGTCAATTTGTCTCACCACCCCTAAGGGAAAAAGGATTAAGTATGTATCTAGGCATGCGCCAAGGAGTAGTCAAGTGAATACCCTCACGGGAGTTGTTTAGGAGGGAGTGCCTGTAGTGAAGGATTACCCGGATGTTTTTCCAGAGGAGTTACCAGGCATGCCGCCGGATCAAGACATCGAGTTTTTGACAGAGCTATTGCCAGGTACCGGACCAATATCAAAGAGACCGTACTGGATGCCCACAAATGATCTGGAGGAGATTAAGAAACAAATCAAGGAGTTATTGGAGAAAGGTTACATTCGACGGAGTTCCTAACCATGGGGAGCCCCAGTGCTTTTGGTCAAAAAGAAGGATAAGTCTCTAAGAATGGTTGTTGATTATCGTGCGTTAAATGAGGTGATGATCAAGAACAAATACCCACTACCGATGATCAATGATTTGTTTGACTAGCTGCAAGGAGCCAAGGTGTTTTCAAAGATCGATCTGCGATCTGGATATCACCAGCTGAAGATACGAGAGAAGGACATACCAAAGACAACATTCACCACACGGTACAGGTTGTATGAATATACGGTCATGTCGTTTGGACTGACTAATGCCCCTGCCTATTTCATGAGCATGATGAACAAGGTGTTCATGGAATATTTGGATAAGTTTGTTATGGTGTCCATTGATGATATAATGGTATACTCGAAGAATGAGGAGGAGCACGAAGAGCATTTGCATTTAGTTCTCGAGAAACTCAGGGAACACCAGTTGTATGCCAAGTTCAGCAAATGTGAGTTTTGGCTGAAGGAAGTCGGATTCCTTGGACATGTTATATCAGGAGAAGGTGTAGCAGTAGATCCCACCAAGGTTCAGTCAGTCACTGAGTGGTTGGCACCCACTTCAGTTAGCGAGATCCGTAGTTTTCTTGGACTCGCGGGATACTATCGGAGATTCATTGAGAATTTTTCCAAAATTGCGAAGCCAATGACAGAGTTATTGAAGAAGGATATCAAATTTAAATGGACAGAAGAATGTGAGGCGAGTTTTCAGGAGTTAAAGAAACGTTTGACCACAACCCCAATGCTGATTCTCCGGATATACGCAAGGATTTCCAAGTGTATTGCGATGCCTCTCGCCTAGGACTTGGAAGTGTGATTATGCAAGACGAAAGAGTTGTTTCGTATGCCTCGCGACAACTGAAACCGCACGAGTTGAATTATGCCACGCATGATTTGGAATTGGCTGCCGTAGTGCATGCGTTGATGACTTGGAGACATTACCTTATTGGAAATCATTGTGATGTGTACACGGATCCTAAGAGTTTAAAGTACATTTTCACACAGAAGGAGCTGAACCTTAGGCAGAGAAGATGGTTGGAGCTTATAAAGGATTATGACATGAAGCTTCTCTATCATCCAGGCAAGGCCAATGTCGTAGCTGACGCTTTGAGTAGGAAGAGTTATGCTAATATCCTAGTGAGTACGGGATTGCCAAAGGAGTTAGCAGAGGATCTCAGGGAACTTCGATTGGAGATTGTTCCTAGAGGTTTTGTTGCAACAATGGAAGTGCAGTCTACATTGTTAGGAAATATTCGAGAAGCTCAAAAGGATGACAAAGAGATTGCCAAGATAAAAGAGAGAATGAGCGAAGGAAAGGCCAAAGATTTTTGTGAGGATGAGCACGACACCTTATGGTTTGAGGACCGTGTTTATGTGCCCAATAACACAGAGATCAGGAAGTTAATACTTCAGGAGGCTCATGACTCACCATACCCGATACACCCCGGAAACACCAAGATATATTTGGATTTGAAGGAACATTTCTGGTGGACTGGTATGAAGAAGGATATTGCCGAGTATGTAGCCATATGTGATGTATGTTAGAGAGTGAAGGCTAAGCATCAAAAGCCAGCAGGATTGTTACAGCCTATGCCGATACCCGAATGGAAGTGGGATAAACTTGGCATGGATTTTATCACCGGATTACCCAGGACCAAATCAGGATATGATTCTATGTGGGTAGTAGTTAATCGCTTGACCAAAGTAGCTCACTTTATCCTAGTGAAAACCACCTATACAAGTGCAAAGTTGGCCAAGATATATATGAACAGGATCGTATGTCTGCATGGAGTTTCGAGGACCATCGTATCAGATAGAGGAACACAATTTACTTCAAAGTTTTGGCATCAGCTGCACCAAACTTTGGGGGCAAGGTTGGAGTTTAGTACAACATTCCACCCGTAGACAGATGGACAAACACAGAGAGTCAACCAGATTCTGGAGGACATGTTGAGGGCCTGTGCGCTAGATTATCGATCTAGTTGGGATGACCATTTGCCCTACACGGAGTTCTCATAAAACAATAGCTACCAAGCCAGTTTGAAGATGGCACCATTTGAAGCCCTGTATGGACGAAGGTGCAGAACACCGTTGATGTGGGATGAAGTTGGAGACCGACAGTTGTTTGGACCAGATTTGATCAAGGAGTCTTAAGAAAAGGTTAAGTTGATCCGAGATAGATTGAAGGTAGCTCAGTCCAGACAGAAGAGTTATGCAGATTCGAAACACAAGGAAATAACCTATGAAATTGGAGATAGAGCATACCTGCGAGTGTCACCTGTGACGCCCCAAGACCGGAGCTTCAGATGCCTTCCAGGGTTTCCGGGTTTCGTTGTGTGTTTTGTTTCGTCTGTTGCATTCATCTTTGCATCGTGTGCATTGCATCATGTCATCATGCCATCATGTCATTTCTTTTTCTTAACTCAACTAAATAAACCGTATGGATCTTCGATCCATTTAAACCGAGGGAATTCACATGGTGAGTTCTCTTTATGACATACCCTCCCAATATTAGGGAGCTATGATAAATAATCCATTCTTATGGAATCACCTAAAACACACTTGCAAATTTCCCCATGCCTTTGTTATCTCGCTTCTTGACCTCGAACCTTGTCCGTAAATTTTTTCGTCGTTTTCCGGAATTCCACCAAAAACCTCAACATTTTTGGACCTTCCTTTTACCAAGTCCCAGTTCAAACCTATTTGAATTAAATTCAAATGAGTTTGAATTTATATCTTTCAACCTTGCCGTTTCTAATTTTCTTGGGTCAAACTTATTTTTGTGAGTCCAAGAAAATTAACCGCATGTCCAAATTCCTCTTCCAACCTTCTCTTCTCTCCTTTTTCCTTTCTTCTACTTCTCTGTTTTTTTAGAAGAAAGGGGAGAGAGTAGAGAGAGCCCAGCCGAAGTGGGCTCCAGCGAGGCCCATACAGCCGGCAGGCCCCTGGCCACTTCCCCTCTCTGGGCCGGCCTCCAAGGCCCAGTTCCTCCGTTCCTAACCCTAACCCTATCCTTGGCATGATCCCCATCTCCCCTCGTTCTCTCGTTCTCTCCCGCAGTGCCGCACACAATCCCCATCCTCTTGCAGTCTCTCTCTCTCCCTCCTCTCACAGCTTCCCGTGCGCCTCCCTCTGCAGCAAAGGACGCGCCCGCTCCTCCTCCTGACCAAGCTCCCCGTCTCCCAAGCATCCGAGGAGAGGAGCTCCTCGAGCACCTGCATCGCAGACGTCGCCCGTCACCGGCGCCCCCAAGTCCGCGGCACCAAGTCCCTCGATCAGCCGGAGCTCGCCGCATCCCCGTGCCCTGCTCCTTCATGACCAAGCCTCCCATCGAGCTCCTTTGCCTCTGCGCCCGCAAGTCCCCGCCGTTCCCCTTCGACCTCGCCGGAGCACAGGACCTCCTCTGCCGCCGCCCGAGCTCGCGCCCAACCTCCCGGGTCCGCCGCTCACCCGTCGTCCCCGAGTCCCTCGCCGTGCGCATCTCCTCTGCGTCCTCTGTAACGAGCAGGAGGCCGATCGTCCCGCGCCTGCCTCATCTTTCCCCACCTCGCCGTCCGCCTCTTTTGCTTCGTCATCGCTGCCATGGTCGCCTCCAGCCCTGTCCGCGACCGCACCAAGTCCAGCAAGGCGTTGGCCGTACACGTTGAACGCGCTGAGTCCCTGCATCACGCCTTGTTGCTGTTAACGCCAAGTCCAAGAGTCACCGAACAGGGAATGATGCCAAGTACCAGGATGACGAGGACCGCCAAGTTCGTCTTCCGTCGTCTCCGAGATCGTCAAGTACCACTATGAGATGTGCAACTACTTCCACGACGAAACGAGAACAACTACCGCCGTTGAAGGCGATCAAGTGAACATCTACCGACGACGTGTACGACCTACTCCGTGAACGTTTACCACTACGCCCGGAGGCATAGGACCCGGCAAGTCCAACAACGACTATGCTCAACTACCCACGACCCCGAACATCTATGAAAACATGTACCGCTACCCCCGCCTGAACGTCTTTAGAACATGTACCGTCAACCCTCGAAGACCCATGGACGGTAAGTTCCTTCTTGACCCCGAACACCTACGGAGTGTGAACGTCTATGCAGCGAGAACGACTACTTCCACTATCGCTGTCGCGAGAACGCCTACTTCCCTCGATGAACTTGATCCGTTCCGATAATGCACGCGTCGAAAGGTATAACCCCGAGATGACGCCCGTGAACGAATAAATGCATGTTGTATGAGAGGCACCCTTGTTCGCCTCGAGGCCGAACTATCGGTGCATGTTGCCCCTCTTTTGCCTTGCCACCAACATGTGGGACACCCGGTATCCGGGATCACTCGCCGTCACTCTTGCACGTTTCACGCACCCACACTTGTTCCTTTGCACTAGCATCTCATTTGAGTTGCCGGATCACCGGAATGTTGCCATGGTAACATTTCTGTTTTGCCGCCGTGGCACCCCTTTTTCCTTCTGCCATGGCGACAAATGCCTCATATCTTATCATGTCAACGTTTTCATAAATACTGCATAAACTTGCAATGTCATCCGCATCATGATAACAACATTTAAAATGTTTAGATTGTTGTTGCAATAAATTACTAAGGCATATGGGGATTTACCGGATTCGTTATTTGTTATATCCGGCCCCATTTAAATTGTTTAGATGGTGTAGTTTTGTTATGCCTCACCTCTTGCCATGTTAACCAACATTTAATATTGTTGAGTACCTAACCGGGAGAGAACTAAATAATTGATGTGGTGTTCCATCAATATGCAACCCGTTGCATATTGAGCTCCACTTAATTTGTAGTTTTGGTTGTTGCACTTTGCCATGCCATGCTTCATTAAACCGGACATGCATCATAATTGGTTGTGCATCATGCCATGTTTATGTGGTGGTTGTTTACTATGTTGTTTGCTTCTTTCCGGTGTTGCTTCTTCGGGTTGGTTCCGATAACGTCGCGTTTGTGAGGACCCGTTCGGATACGTCCATTTGTCTTCTTCATGGACCCGTTCTTCTTCCTTGCGGCATCTCAGGCAAGATGACCATACCCTCGAAATCACTTCTATCTTTGCTTGCTAGTTGCTCGCTCTTTTGCTATGCCTATGCTACGATACCTACCACTTGCTTATCATGTCTCCCATATTGCCATGTCAAACCTCTAACCCACCTTGTCCTAGCAAACCGTTGTTTGGCTATGTTACTGCTTTGCTCAGCCCCTCTTATAGCGTTGTTAGTTGTAGGTCAAGATGGAGTTTGTTCCATGATGGAACATGGTTATTTGTTGGGATGTCAGAATATCTCTTATTTTAATCAATGCATCTATATACTTGGTAAAGGGTGGAAGGCTCGGCCTTATGCTTGGTGTTTTGTTCCACTCCTGCCGCCCTAGTTTCCGTCATACCGGTGTTATGTTCCTTGATTTTACGTTCCTTACGCAGTTGGGTTATAATGGGAACCCCTTGACAGTTCGCCTTGAATAAAACTCCTCCAGCAAGGCCCAAACTTGGTTTTACCATTTGCCACCTAGCCTTTTTTCCCTTAGGTCGGCCAACCCAAGGGTCATCTTTATTTAAACCCCCGGGCCAGTGCTTCTCTAAGTGTTGGTCCAACCCAGAGCACCGTGCGGGGCCGTCCCTTGGCAACTTGGGTTACGTTGGCTCCCGTACGCTTAGCTTATCCGGTGTGCCCTAAGAACGAGATATATGCAGCTCCTATCGGGATTTGTCGGCACAGCGGGTGGTTTTGCTGGTCTTGTTTTACCATTGTTGAAAGGTCTTGTAACCAGGATTCCGAGCCTGATCGGGTCTTCCTGGGAGAAGGAATATCCTTCGTTGACCGTGAGACCTTGTGATGGGCTAAGTTGGGACACCCCTGCAGGGTTTTGAACTTTCGAAAGCCGTGCCCGCAGTTATGGGCAGATGGGAATTTGTTAATGTCCGGTTGTAGAGAACTTGACACTTAACTTAATTAAAATGCATCAACTGCGTGTGTTGCTGTGATGGTCTCTTCTTGGCGGGGTCCGGGAAGTGAACACGGTGTTGGAGTTATGCTTGAACGTAAGTAGTTTCAGGATCACTTCTTGATCACTTCTAGTTCACGACGTGCTTTGCCTTCTCTTCTCGCTCTCATTTGCGTAAGTTAGCCACCATATATGCTAGTGCTTGCTGCAGCTCCACCTCATACATTTTACCCTACCTATAAGCTTAAATAGTCTTGATCGCGAGGGTGTGAGATTGCTGAGTCCCCGTGACTCACATATTACTTCAAACAGTTGCAGGTGCCGATGATAATCGTGCAGGTGACGCAACCGAGCTCAAGGAGGAGCTCGATGAAGATCATGTTCGTTGTTTTGTTTCGTTTTCCTTTCGATCAGTAGTGGAGCCCAGTTGAGGCGATCGGGGGTCTGTAGCATTAGGGGTAGTCTTCTTTTATTTTGGTTCCGTAGTCGGACCTTGATTGTATCTGGTTGATGTAATGCTTTATTCTTGTATTGTGTGAAGTGGCGATTGTAAGCCAACTCTGTACCTCTTTCTTATTCAGTACATGGGATGTGTAAAGATTACCCCTCTTGCGACATGCCTAAAATGCGGTTATGCCTCTAAGTCGTGCTCCGACACGTGGGAGATATAGCCGCATCGTGGGTGTTACAAGTTGGTAATCAGAGCCATCCCCGACTTAGGAGCCCCCTGCTTGATCGAATCGTTGGCGTTGTTGAGTATAGAAAAAAAATGTTTTAAGTCATTTAGGATTATATATATCGGAGAGTAGGATTCTTTTTACTCCTTAGTCCCTTCGTCGCTCTGGTGAGGCATCCTGACGTAGAGTTTTGACTCTTCTCTTCTCAAATTTCACTAATTTGTTCTTAGGATCACGTGGGTATCTTGGAATCGTTTCGATGGTTTTGTGATGAGAACATTGTTCTTGGTGCCGCCTGACATTTAGGGGTTGTGGCAGTGTCCCGTGGAGTTGAGCTCCAAGGTGTTGTCATCACAATTTTATCGTTGCAGTTCTGGGATACCTGAGTTCGCCGACATCGAAAATCCCTTTTATGCAGTTATTGGTGAGATAACCTCGATGCCACCCAGTACTGGGGCGGGAGTTCGGGAGTATTGCCATAACTCGTATAACGGATGCTTTTCGAAGATTGAGGTAAACGATTTCCGAAGTTTTCTTGGTTATGTGTTGAAGGATGGATACAGCTGGATGTAGGATTTGCTAGTTTTGGGTGAGATATTGTGCTTCCCCTGTATCCCCAACACCTGATTGCATAACCGGAAAGTTTCGGGAGTTTATAAGTGGGAATTCAAGTAGCTCCTAGGATATCTTTCCGACAGATGTATGATATGAAATTGGGGTTCGACGTCTAGTGGTCCGCCTATCCACGGTTGGTTTTACAGTGGTCTTGTTGTGTCTTAGAGAGTCCTTGGCTATGCTGAGTCGGGGACACTTCGTATGTCATGTGCAGTGCCTTGTACATGATGGTGCTATACGATCGAGCCCGTGTGGGCCCCAGCACGAAAACTTCGGACGAAATCTCTATCATATGTTTTGTTTTGTTTGTGGTATTCGAGTTGCTTCGAAGTCAAGTGTTGATTCCATACCTTTCCTAAGCGGTGTTCTCACACTCCTTTGTGAATACCAATCCTTCTCGATAATCGATATTGTCATGTCAATCCTTTTCAACCGGTGTTTGCTTCATCCATCCCAAGTTATCTTTGTCTTTCCCACCCTCCCACCCTTTTTCTTCAAGGACTAAGATTTCTTAATCAAGTATCCAGCTTATTGATGTGAAGTATCTCCATTCTTTTCCGTCAATATTCTTACCTGGTGGTTCTCATGAAGATGTTCTACTAGTTCAACATTCCTCGTTTCTTTTTCTTTTCTGGCGGTTTCAATTCAAACGTTATTGATCATATCTTTTTCCTCGTTTCAAATACCTTCTCATGCCGGTGCTCCTCATATTCATTCATTTCTCGCTATTCAATTGTTCCGGATTGCTCAAGATATCTCGAAGATTCGTGTTTCCACTCTGCATTCATTCAAGATCTTTCGAGGATGTTCCCTCATTCAAGCCTTTTAATTCAATCGGTGCAATCTATCTTCCAAGCGACCTTTTCAACGGTGTTTCTTTTGAGTGGGCCCTAACCCACAGGTCTTTTCCCAGGATCTTACCTGACTCTTCTTATTTTCCCGGAGCTATCCTCAAATTTCTTTTCGAAGTTTGACGTAAGAATGAATTATCATCAATCAAATGTCTTTCTCCAAGATCTTAAAAATTCTTTTCATCGTTGGTTCAACCTTTCTAAATTTCATCCCGGAGTATCTCAACAATTCATGGTGGTGTTTCTCATCGTCATTCTCTGAATTTGAAGACCGAAGAAGATTTTTCTCTCAATCTTGCTCCATTCTCTTCAAGATTCATGGCCCTAGCTTCGTGCCATCCTCTCATAATTGTTTTCGATTGTGAGAATTCTTTTCAACCATCCAGAGCATTTCAGGAGTCTTCAGTTTGATTCTCTGAAGGACATCAATTCAGGTCTTATTCATTCTCAGCTTTCAACTATTGTTCTCCAAATCTTACCGGTGCATCGTTCAAGTGTTCTCTAATCAGCTCGTCATCTCTTCGTTCTCATGTATTTAAATTCTTTCAAGCATCTTCGTTTATTTGCTAATTCTTCCTGGCGATTTGTGCCTTTGCCACTTTCTTTTTCAATCCTTACGGTGGTTTGCTCAAGATTCTCTTCCTTCGTTATCATACAGATTCATTCGTTGTTCCCAAATCCTACCGGTGGTTCATTGAAGACCTTCTCAAGTTGGCGCTATATCTATCTTAATCCTTTCTACGAGAATAAGTAGTATGACAAATCCATTGTTTGTCATCAATTTAAATTGGTGAAGGATACGCATAACATGATTCTTATTCTTGTTTCATCCAAGTGATAAATTCCTTTCTTCAGAGCTTGTTCATGATAAATAAATTCTTGATTTTCTTTTGTTCATCTTTTCTTTCTCAGAGTTCCAAGCTCTAATTATCACGGAGATCCATCTAAATCATTGCAAGGTTTCACCTTGTGTTTTCAACTTCTCTTTCTTTTCGTTATCCTTTTGTTTACTGGAGTTCTTCATGGAGGCGCTACATGTTGGTTCGTAAAGGATTTAATTCCTTCTCGAAGTGTTCATCAAGATTCTTTTCACACGAGCTCAAGCATTCTTCATCTTGCAATCTGGAGTGCAATTCTTTCTACCATATCATCGGAGGTGGTATTATGTCATTCTTGATAATTTGAGTTCATGTTTCATGATTCACATGTTGTTAAGAATGAGGTATTTTAAATCCATCAACCTCTTCGTTGGAGTTATCTTGTGTCATGTTTCACCTAAAGCCTTCCCTAAGGATTGTTGCTATTTATGGTGCTCATAAATGATCCAGGTACTTCATTTATCCTCCCGGTGAAATAAGTTTATCGTCTCGTTGATATCAATCAAATCTATTGTTTTCCGTTAGTGGAAGAATTTCACCTCATAGTTTTGAGATGTTCTCCATAATCCCACTACAAGCTTACTCTTTTCGTTGTTGGTTTTCCAACAACTATGTTCGACCCTTCTCCTAAAGATGCTTTCAAGCTCATTCGAGATAGAAGATATTGTTTTTTCTCCTCCATTCATTCCATTCCATTCTCTCTTTTCTTCCGGAGGCATTGTGATATTGCTCTCTTCAAACCATCTTTTGTTTTTGTTAGGACCTTGTTCTTTTCATGCTTATCCATTTAATCGGAGTGTTGTGCCCTTTTGCTCAAGTTCTTTTCGCCTTATCAAGTCTTGCATCTCGTTTCAACCGGAGTGCTTGCATGTACTTCTTATCCACTGCACCCTTTCCTGATGTCTTCAAATTACAAGGTTCTAGTAATGTTCCTTGTTCCTCTTTTCTAACGGAGTGTTTCTAACTTTGTTCATCTTCGTTGTATTCTTTCTTTCGTTTTGTTCAACCTCTCAAGGTACTTTGGTTTCACTCAATTGTCAAGAAGCAACTTAGTTTTAGCTCTTCTCTTTCTCTTCCATTTTCCCCTCCGGTGCCATCCTAGATCTCGGGACGAGATCCTCTCATAGTGGTGGAGTGTTGTGACGCCCCAAGACCGGAGCTTCAGATGCCTTCCAGGGTTTCCGGGTTTCATTGTGTGTTTTGTTTCGTCTGTTGCATTCATCTTTGCATCGTGTGCATTGCATCATGTCATCATTCCATCATGTCATTTCTTTTTCTAAACTCAAGTAAATAAACCGTATGGATCTTCGATCCATTTAAACCGAGGGAATTCACATGGTGAGTTCTCTTTATGACATACCCTCCCAATATTAGGGAGCTATGATAAATAATCCATTCTTATGGAATCACCTAAAACACACTTGCAAATTTCCCCATGCCTTTGTTATCTCGCTCCTTGACCTCGAACCTTGTCCGTAATTTTTTTTCATCGTTTTCCGAAATTCCACCAAAAACCTCATCATTTTTGGAGCTTCCTTTTACCAAGTCCCAGTTCAAACCCATTTGAATTAAATTCAAATGAGTTTGAATTTATATCTTTCAACCTTGCCATTTCTAATTTTCTTGGGTCAAACTTATTTTTGTGAGTCCAAGAAAATTAACCGCATGTCCAAATTCCTCTTCCAACCTTCTCCTCTCTCCTTTTTACTTTCTTCTACTTCTCTGTTTTTTAGAAGAAAGGGGAGAGAGTAGAGAGAGCCCAGCCGAAGTGGGCTCCGGCGAGGCCCATACAGCCGGTAGGCCCTTGGCCACTTCCCCTCTCTGGGCCAGCCTCCAAGGCCCAGTTCCTCCCCTCCTAACCCTAACCCTCTCCCTGGCACGATCCCCATCTCCCCTCGTTCTCTTGTTCTCTCTCGCAGCGCCGCACACGATCCCCATCCTCTCGCAGTCTCTCTCTCTCCCTCCTCTCGCAGCCTCCCGCGCGCCTCCCTCTGCAGCACAGGACGCGCCCGTGCCTCCTCCTCACCAAGATCCCCGTCCCCCAAGCGTCCGAGGAGAGGAGCTCCTCGAGCACCTGCGCCGCAGACGTCGCCCATCGCCGGTGCCCCCAGGTCCGCGGCGCCAAGTCCCTCGATTAGCCAGAGCTCGCCGCATCCCCGTGCCCTGCTCCTTCATGCCCGAGCCTCCCCTCGAGCTCCTCTGCCTCTGCGCCCGCATGTCACTGCCGTTCCCCGTCGACCTCGCCGGAGTAGAGGACCTCCTCTGCTGCCGCCCGAGCTCGCGCCCGACCTCCCGGGTCCGCCGTTCGCCCATCGTCGAAGCGCTCGTCCCCAAGTCCCTCGTCATGCGCATCTCCTCCGCGTCCTCTGTAACGAGCAGGAGGCCACTCGTCCCGCGCCTGCCTCATCTTTCCCCACCTCGCCGTCTGCCTCTTTTGCTTTGTCGTCGCTGCCATGGCCGCATCCAGCCCCGTTCGCGACCGCACCAAGTCCAGCAAGGCGTCGGCCAAACACGTTGAACGTGCTGAGTCCCTCCATTGCGCCCTGTTGCTGTTAACGCCAAGTCCAAGAGTCACTGAATAGGGAATGATGCCAAGTACCAGGACGACAAGGACCGCCAAGTTCGTCTTCCGCCGTCTCCGAGATCGTCAAGTACCACTATGAGATGTGCAACTACTTCCACGACGAAACAAGAACAACTACCGCTGTTGAAGGCCGTCAAGTGAACATCTACCGACGACGTGTAGGACCTACTCCGTCAACGTGTACAACTATGCCAGAAGGCATCGGGCCCTGCAAGTCCAACAACGACTATGCTCAACTACCCACGACCCCGAACGTCTACAAAAACGTGTACCGCTACCCCCACCTGAACGTCTTCAGAACATGTACCGTCAACCCTCGAAGACCCGTGGACGGCAAGTTCTTGTTGACCCCGAACACCTACGGAGTGTGAACGTCTATGCAGTGAGAACGACTACTTCCACTACCGCCGTCACGAGAACGCCTACTTCCCTCTATGAACTTGATCCGTACCGATAATGCACGCGTCGAAAGGTATAACCCCGAGATGACGCCTGTCGGTGTCAAAACCGGCGGATCTCGAGTAGGGGGTCCCGAACTATGCGTCTAGGCCGGATGGTAATAGGAGGCAGGGGACACAATGTTTTACCCAGGTTCGGGCCCTCTTGATGGAGGTAAAACCCTACGTCCTGCTTGCTTAATATTGATGATATGGGTAGTACAAGAGTAGATCTACCACGAGATCAGAGAGGCTAAACCGTAGAAGCTAGCCTATGGTATGATTGTATGTTCTCCTACGGAGTAAAACCCTTCGGTTTATATAGACACCGGAGAGGGCTAGGGTTACACAAGGTCGGTTACAAAGGAGGAGTTATACATATCCATATTGCCTAGCTTGCCTTCTACGCCAAGTAGAGTCCCATCCAGACACGAGACGAAGTCTTCAATCTTGTATCTTCATAGTCGGAGAGTCTGTCCAAAGGTTATAGTCCGACTATCGGCACACCCCCTAATCTAGGACTCCCTCAGTAGCCCCTGAACCAAGCTTCAATGACGACGAGTCCGACATGCAAATTATCTTTGGCATTGCAAGGCGGGTTCCTCTTCTGAATACTTCATAGAAGATTTTGAACACAAGGATAGTGTCCGGCTCTGCAAAATAAGTTCCACATACTGTCCTAGAGAGAATAACATTTACACAAATCTTAATCTGCTGACACGTTTTGGCAACCTAACATTATGCCATGGCCCGGTGCTTATTCGAACCGTTTTTCTTCAACCAGCTCCACACATAACGCGAGGCGGTTTCTTGACACGTCTTGTCAAAGCAGAGATCGTGTTCCCCCAATTACGGGATTCTCATTAATACGGTCGTGGGTAACCCAACCGTGTCTAGGACTCCTAGATTATAGGCAAACCCCAAACGGCTACTGAGAGGACGATTGATATTCACCCTCTTTATAAAGGGACACGGCTTTTACTTTTTCCCTCCCGTGTTCAATCAAATCCTTCCCCCGCCTCGAGTTCTAACACCCAAAGCCCACAGGTGCTCCGGATCTTCAATCATGTCTGGATCTAGCCTTCAAGGACGATGGATGCCCTCCTCCGTTATGAAAGAAGACATCAAGAAGTTGAGGGAGGCTAGATACCTGAGGTTTCGCATCGGCTGCCTGCCCGAGGGCAGGTCGTCCCTACTCCTGAACCCAACAAAGACGTCGTGTTCATCTCCCACTTCCTTCGAGGACTAGGCCTCACTCTGGATCCCTTCGTCAGGGGTTTGATGTTCTATTACGGGCTAGATTTCCACGATCTAGCTCCAGACTCCTTTCTCCACATCTCGACATTTATTGTCATGTGTGAGGCCTTCCTCTGCATTACCCCTCACTTTGGCCTGTGGCTCAAGACCTTTGAAGTGAAGCCGAAGATGATCGAGGGGCAACATGCAACGTGCGGAGGCGTGTCAATAAGCAAGATGGCAGGAGCTCCATGGCCGAAAGGTTCCTTTCCAGAGGTGTCCGGATTATGGCAACGTGAGTGGTTTTACATCACGGCTCCCAGAAGTGCCAAGTGGGCGGCTGCCCCCGCTTTCCGCTCGGGCCCCCCACCACAACTGATGTCATGGATTAGCAGAGGTCTGAGCTGGGGTCCAGCCAAGGACGTGCCTATATGCAAAGCCGCATTCAAGATCTCTTCGAGGGAGATTTTAATTTGGTTGTGGTAATGCAAGTTATGCTAGTTCGTCGAGTCCAGCCTTGCAAACGCCGGCCCCTTCGCTTGTGGGAGTTCAACCTAGAAGGATCGCATGCCATTCAAAGTTTCCTCGGCCTGACGCACGAGGAAATGTACAAGTCATTCTTCGGACCTCAAATAGAGTGTCTGGATACTAAAGAGGACGTGGGCCTGAGCAGTAACCGCACCGCCGAACAAGTAAGTAATTCTCTAGCCGAACACACCATCTTTTATTCATAATGATGTCATCTCTGAGAAATTGCTCTTTGACCAGGACTAGCTAACAAAGGCGAAGATGATTCGGTGTTCGGCCCCCCTCCCTGAGGGTTTCAAAAATCCAGTATTGGAAAAGATGCTCGAGCTCGCACCTTGCCCGGAGCCCTCGAAGGAAGATACATGGGGGAATAATATGGGCGGAAGCGGGCCCCCATCGCTGCCAGTTCCAACCGAGGGAATGAGCGCCTCCATAAAGGAGGATAACCTGGGGAGGAAGAGGACTGCTTCCGAGGATCCAGAAGCCGAGGCCTCCAAACAAGAGAAGAAGTCTCCAACAGAGGGTCCTGCCTCGGGGGGTGCTCTTGCCGCACAAAGTCCGCAGGGGGATCAGCCCTCCAACGAGTCGTAAGTGATCCAAAAAATACTTTAATAGTGAAGGTATACTACCTTTCCTCTGAGGAGAATAACCGTCGCATATATCATGCAGTTCGGGTCTTAGCCCTTCTCTGCTGAGCTCGTCTTCAGAGGATCTTCTTCCGGAGATGATGGAGAGCGAAACACCTACCCTGGACTACTCCGCTCAAGAAGCGGGCGACCCCGAAGTGTCATCACGGAGGGCCTCTCCGGATCCGGTGAGGCCAGAATATAATCCCATAGTCACCCGGAGTCCCCAACGTCTGGCTTTCGAAGAGAGCAAACAATAGAGTCCGGCGCTGTCTGGTATGCGGTCGGACGTTCTGAGGGAGCTGTTGGGGCGAGCGGCCATCTCAGAAGAACATAGTATGCTGATGGGTATGGTGATGGAAAGAATTTCATCCGTCGAAAGCGGATCACATGAAGCCTTTATGAATCTATTGACAGGCTTTGAGGTACGTGAAATAATATTTGATGGTACCGCACATGTTAGGTGTGCCTTGTGTAGATAGTAGCCCCTGAGACTCTGGTTGTCGTCGAGAACGGCGGCGAAGAGAGGATCATAGTCCCGGGCAATAACCAGACTACCTTTATGTGCAGGTGGTGGAAGCTCCGGTGGCTAGCCAGACTAGTGATTTTGCCGAATTAAAGCGGCAACTAGATGCGGCAGACGCCGACATCGAGCTTGTTAACAAGCGGCTTGACGAATCACAGGGTAAGTAATGTTTTCTGGTGAATGTCACATAATAAGAGCAGCATGATGCCAGTATCTTTAATATGTTGTCACTGCAGACGAAGCTGCCACCGTGGAGACCCTTCGGGCGGAACTCGCTCGAGCCAAGGAACAAGCGAGGGTTAGTAATGCGGCTGCTTTGAAGGCGGCCGAAGAGTTAAGAGTCGAGAAGGCCGCCCATTGCGAAAGCAAAGAAAAGATGGCCAAGATGGCCGTAGAATTAAAAGGCACTGCCGACCGTTGCCAGTTCCTTGAAGAAGAGAACCGAGTGAAGGCAGCGGACCTTGAGAAGGCTACTATGGCGACCAAAGACAGTCGCTCTGCTATGAGGGCGAAGGAGGAGCTGCGCGAAGCCTGGGATATTGCGGCTGGGAAGCCCTTTCTGCTGCGGAGGAAGTTCGGAGATCCGCGGTATGCCCCTCTGGATCGGTTGTGGAGTTCGGCAGACGCATATATGGACTTGGCGGCGAGCGCTGTCGATGCGGTCGAATACTTCCAAGATCAATCAGATCGTGAAGTGGACAAGCTATTCTGGTCGCAATTCAACGTTCCAGAGCATCTGCTTCCGTTGAATCATCAGCTAGCCGAATGGGCCGAACTTAATAGGTTGTCCGGACTCGCCATGAGGTCTATTGTAAATCATTTGTGGCTGGAGAATCCGAAGCCGAATAGCTATTTCAGCTTAGTGCAGCAGTTCCTTGGCGCGGTGCCGCGCATCAACGTGATGAAGAGGTCGGCGTGCATAGAAGGCTCGCGGATGGCCTTTGCCCGTGTCAAGGCATACTGGGCGGAGATGGACGCTACCACTGTTGCGGCGCAAGGTTCGGCCATAGGCCGAGTAGCTACCGAGCACTATTTTGAAGAGGTTCTTGAGGGTGCTCGTTTGATAGAGTCCCAGTGCTCGAAGAATATTACTCCCTCCGTTCCTTGATGTAAGGTGTATAGATTTTTGAGAAAAAGTTTAAAATATAAGGTGTATTGCCTTGCACCACTCATTTGGATAACTTTTTAAGGGATTTGATTACATTTCCTTACATAGGGCAAGCTCCTCTATTTTCTCATGTCAATTAGTCAGGTGTAGTCTTGCCCAAAACTTGTGAAATTTTCCCTCCATGTGCATTCTTTAATTTCCGTGCCAAAAACTATACACCCTATATTTAGGAATGGAGGGAGTATGTTTGAATGATATGTATTCCCATTGTAAACACAATGTTTTTATGAAATATAGTAAGGTTGTATTTATACTTTTGCCGGAAAGTAATGTATATATGTATATAACCTGAAAGATTGCAGTCGTCAGCTTCAACCCCCATGCATATAATGCGGAGGTGCTCGCAAAAAACGCATGTTCACACTTAACCCAACGTCTTGGTCCTATTAAGGAGGTGATAGCGCAGCGAACGAGGCAACCGGACTATAATGCTTTAACACTTTCACTTAGCCATAGGAGTTTGACAGTGGGGCTGCTAGACAGCCCCTGGTGGCTCCGCACTCTCCCGATCTCGGGGTGCGTACATGCCTGGCCGGAAAACGGCCCTTAGTTAAGGCGGAGGAATTCTAACATTCTGATAGGTTATCGAGTGGTTGACCAGTCTCACGCTATATCATGACAGTCAGTTTTCGGCTTTCTCTACTGAGGTGCTCGTCCGGATGAACCAGGGCACAATCGCAGTAGTTCTCCTGGTGCTGCCTTAGCCGATAAAGCGGAACGTAAGGCACCAAAACACAGGAGCCGGGCAAACCCAACATTTGACCAAAGACAATGATTCGGAGCTGATGCATATAAGGCCAAACTCGCGACGCCGAACACTCACTAAGGTATTCGGTCTTTATGGTATAAATCGGGCCTAAATAGTGCCCTTTGTAAGTAGCCCCTTGTGTCCAGGTACATGCATTATTCTGACGTGGCCACATGCCAAGACGTCAGCATCCTTCTCAATTGTACTGGGAATTCGAGGGATGTGTATAAACAAGAGACAGTAAAAAAGGTTTACGCAGGGTCTTAATCTAAAAAGAATCCTTGGAGCGGGTCCCTGCTGCACGTCTGCGCCTGTGTCTCCGTTGTGCCGTATCCTGGACGGGTGTAGCACGATGATCATCTGTAAAAGAGAGGAACTTAGGTGAAAAAGTTGTCGTGCAAAAAGATTGTTTTTAAAGAAACCATGTATAAGTAAAAATGAGTAGAAATTGCCACTTGTCTGCGCGCGTTGAGCCCTTTGTATTTGTAATAGGGGTGTGTCCATCAATCCGGTACAAATTACATATAGCAGCACCGGACTCGTCTAACCACGTCCGTGGTCTTGACGACCTATCAAATGCTTTAGTTGGCGAGGCCATTTTTAGTGTGCGGCTGCCAAGGCAGTCGCATTTTCTTCGGCGCGCAAAGATCGCTTAATATTTTTGTTCACTGTAATGATGCCACGTGGACCGGGCATCTTGAGCGTGAGGGAAGCGTAATGCGGTATTGCATTAAAGCGAGCAAAAGCTTCACGTCCAAGTAGTGCTTGATAACCGCTTTGGAACAGAGCAATGTGGAAGGTTAAATGTTTGCTACGGGAGTTATCGGGGAAGCCGAATATAACCTTTAGTAGCAGGGAGCCCGTGCAGTGAGCCCCTGGGCCTGGCGTTACTCCTTTAAAGGTAGTGTTGCTATGGCAAATTTTCGTTGGGTCTATCCCCATTTCGCGGATTGTATCCTGGTATATCAGGTTTAAACTGTTGCCACCGTCCATCAGGACTCGTGTAAAGTGGTATCCATCAATTATTGGGTCTAATACCAGGGCAGCCCATCCTGCCCGCCAGATACTTGCTGAGTAATCACGATGGTCGAAAGTGACCGGTTGAGACGACCAGTGGCAGGATTTCGTGGTGATAGGCCCTTGGGCATATTTATCTAGGAGGGCCGCTTTGCTTCCCTTGATCACGTGTAATACATTGACTGTTTTGACTTCTGATGGAAACTTATTTTGTTCCCCAGTGTCTTGCTTCAGAGGCTCATCCTCATCTTCGCTTGGTGTATCCTCCCCCTTGTATATGGCGTTGAGCTTGCCGGACTGCTTGAAGACCCAACATTCTCTGTGGGTATGATTAGCGGGTTTACCAGTTGCTATGGATCTGACGTACTTGGTCCAGAATTTTGTTCAGGCTGGACAGTTCATCTCTGGCGCCTTTAGCGGGCGGCTTTTGCTGACCTGGCCGAGAGCTTCTAAATCCGGCGTTTACCGCCGTGCTCTTCGGGCTGTCTTCTTTATTCCGACGCTTATTATTTTTGTTGCATCGTGATTTCCCATTTTCATCTCTAACTTCGGATGTGCTTGGGTCGCTGGTGCTGCATCTGGCTAGCGAGCTGTCCTCACCCGCGCAAAAGCGGTTCATGAGGCTTGTTAATGCTGCCATTGTTCTCAGCTTTTCTTGGCCGAGGTGTCTGGCAAGCCATTCATCACGAACGCTATGCTTAAAAGCTGCCAAGGCTTCGGTGTCCGGACAGTCGACTATTTGGTTCTTTTTAGTAAGAAACATATTCCAAAGCTCTTGGGCTGACTCTCCGGGCTGTTGAGTTATATGACTCAAATCGTCCGCGTCCGAAGGTCGGACATAAGTCCCTTGAAAATTTCCTCGAAAAGCATCTTCGAGCTCTTCCCAGCTTCCAATGGAGTTTTCGGGGAGGCTTTTAAGCCAGTGCCGAGCTGGCCCTTTGAGTTTGGGGGGTAAGTATTTAATGGCATGGAGATCATCTCCTCGAGCCATATGGATGTGGAGGATATAGTCCTCAATCCAGACCCCAGGGTCTGTTGTTCTGTCGTATGCCTCTATGTGTACGGGTTTGAATCCCTCTGGAAATTCATGGTCCAGCACCTCATCGATGAAACATAGGGGGTGTGCGGCGCCCCTATATCTGGGCGTGCCGTGGTGTTCGGATGTTTGGTGTGTTGCATCGTATGCTGGGGCGCGCTTGTGTGGTTCATAGATTGATCTGGTTGCGCCGTCCTTTTGATGCGAGCCCTCGCGTGGATCGCGTATTGGCTTATGTGCGGCATTGCTTGCCGCTCTATGTTGGCCGTGAGGTCGTCTATCCGGCCAGGTGGCCGTTTTAATTTTTGGTTGCGGGGGGTCTAAGGCCTACTCATCGAATTCAGGTAGCAACTTCCGCTTCGGGTAGCTCTTGGTGGGGCGATTACCGCCATACTTCGCTGCTGTGTTGAGTACTTTGCTCCATCTAATTTGGAGTGTGTCCTGCGCAACCTTGAGCCTTTGTTTCTGCTTTTTTAGACTCCTAGCGGTGGCAACAAGCCTTTGACAGGCATTCTGTTACCCTGGGTGCCTGTCCGATGTTATGTCATCTGGACTATTATCTTTGACAGAATCGGTTTGTTCGGTTTGATTCTCCGTATTGCCGTGGTCCGGCAGTGGTTCGCCCTGCTCCAACGCTGGGTCTGTATGATTGTTATTTCTGCCGAGGCGGGATTTGGGGCTTTGACTGCTTCTCGAGGGGACAGCCCTTCGTTGCGTCCTTCCGTTCCTCGTCGTCGTTTTCCTTCGGCATGTCCACCATGTATACGTCATGTGATGAGGTGGACATCCAGTGCCCTGTGGGCGGTGGTTCCTCTTCGCCTCCCGCATCGTCGTCCATACCGTCGATGTCTTCGGAGTCGAAGTCGAGCACATCGGTTAAGTCATCGATAGTGGCTACTAAGTGGGTGGTGGGTGGGCCGCGAGTTTCTTCGTCGTCCGCATCCCAGTCCTGCCGGACATAGTTCGGCCAGGATCCTCCTGATAAGGAGAGAGACCTTAACGAATTCACTATGTCGCCAAAGCGCGAGTGCTGAAAAATATCCGCGGAGGTAAACTCCATGATCGGCGCCCAATCAGATTCGATAGGAATGGGCGTAGGCGGTTCAGAGTCCGGGGCCGGAGAAGGATCCGGCAGTTTACCAACACGGCTCTCGTGCAAGGTAAGGTCGATGTTCGGCTTGATCACCACTGAGGGTAAGGCCTCCGTGGCGGGGTCCATCCACCCGTTCGCGAAAGGCGCAACTGGCTCCGAATTGAGGGTCGGAGCGGCTGCCGGTGCGATCTCCTGAACACTGTCCGATGGTAGCGCTAAATTGTACTCATCGTGACCACGTGACGCAGAAGGCAGAGGCTCGAATTAGTCAAAGATCAAGTCTCCACGGATATCGGCCATGTAGTTTAAGATTCCAAACCTGACCTGGTGGCCAGGGGCGTAACTTTCAATCTGCTCCAGATGGCCAAGCGAATTGGCCCGCAGTGCAAAGCCGCCGAAGATGAAGGTCTGTCCAGGGAGAAAAGTCTCACCCTGGACTGCATCGCTATCGTTGATAGTAGGAGCCATCAAGCCTAATGGCGACGACACAGAGGAACTCTCAATGAAAGCAGCAATGTCGGTGTCAAAACCAGCGGATCTTGGGTAGGGGGTCCCGAACTGTGCGTCTAGGCCGGATGGTAACAGGAGGCAGGGGACACAATGTTTTACCCAGGTTCGGGCCCTCTTGATGGAGGTAAAACCCTACGTCCTGCTTGATTAATATTGATGATATGGGTAGTACAAGAGTAGATCTACCACGAGATCAGAGAGGCTAAACCGTAGAAGCTAGCCTATGGTATGATTGTATGTTCTCCTACGGAGTAAAACCCTTCGGTTTATATAGACACCGGAGAGGGCTAGGGTTACACAAGGTCGGTTACAAAGGAGGAGATATACATATCCGTATTTCCTAGCTTGCCTTCTATGCCAAGTAGAGTCCCATCCGGACACGAGACGAAGTCTTCAATCTTGTATCTTCATAGTCCGAGAGTCCGGCCAAAGGTTATAGTCCGGCTATACGGACACCCCTAATCCAGGACTTCCTCAACGCCCGTGAACGAATAAATGCATGTTGTATGAGAGGCACCCTTGTTCGCCTCGAGTCTGAACTATCGGTGCATGTTGCCCCTCTTTTGCCTTGCCACCGACATGTGGGACACCAGGTATCCGGGATCACTCCCCGTCACTCTTGCATGTTTCGCGCACCCACACTTGTTCCTTTGCACTAGCATCTCATTTGAGTTGCCGGATCACCGGAATGTTACCATGGTAACATTTACGTTTCGCCGCCGTGGCACCCCTTTTTCCTTCCGCCATGGCGACAAATGCCTCATATCTTATCATGTCAACGTTTTCATAAATACGACATAAACTTGCAATGTCATCTGCATCATGATAACAACATTTAAAATGTTTAGATTGTTGTTGTAATAAATTACTAAGGCATATGGGGATTTACCGGATTCATTATTTGTTATATCCGGCCCCATTTAAATTGTTTAGATGGTGTAGTTTTGTTATGCCTCACCTCTTGCCATGTTAACCAACATTTAATATTGTTGAGTACCTAACCAGGAGAGAACTAAATAATTGATGTGGTGTTCCGTCAATATGCAACCCATTGCATATTGAGCTCCACTTAATTTGTATTTTTGGTTGTTGCACTTTGCCATGCCATGCTTCATTAAACCGGACATGCATCATACTTGGTTGTGCATCATGCCATGTTTATGTGGTGGTTGTTTACTATGTTGTTTGCTTCTTTCCGGTGTTGCTTCTTCGGGTTGGTTCCGATAACATCGCGCTTGTGAGGATCCGTTCGGATACGTCCGTTTATCTTCTTCATGGACCCGTTCTTCTTCCTTGCGGGATCTCAGGCAAGATGACCATACACTGGAAATCACTTCTATCTTTGCTTGCTAGATGCTCGCTCTTTTGCTATGCCTATGCTAAGATACCTACCACTTGCTTATCATGCCTCCCAGATTGCCATGTCAAACCTCTAACCCACCTTGTCCTAGCAAACCGTTGTTTGGCTATGTTACTGCTTTGCTCAGCCCCTCTTATAGCGTTGTTAGTTGCTGGTGAAGATGGAGTTTGTTCCATGTTGGAACATGGACATTTGTTGGGATATCACAATATCTCCTATTTTAATTAATGCATCTATATACTTGGTAAAGGGTGGAAGGCTCGGCCTTATGCCTTGTGTTTTGTTCCACTCTTGCCGCCCTAGTTTCCGTCATACCGGTGTTATGTTCCTTGATTTTGCGTTCCTTACGCGGTTGGGTTATAATGGGAACCCCTTGGTAGTTCACCTTGAATAAAACTCCTCCAGCAAGGCCCAACCTTGGTTTTACCATTTGCCACCTAGTCTTTTTTCCCTTGGGTCGACCAACCCAAGGGTCATCTTTATTTAAACCGCCGGGCCAGTGCTTCTCTAAGTGTTGGTCCAACCCAGAGCTCCGTGCGGGGCCGTCCCTTGGCAACTTGGGTTACGTTGGCTCCCGTACGCTTAGCTTATCCGGTGTGCCCTGAGAATGAGATATGTGCAGCTCCTATCAGGATTTGTCGGCACAACGGGTGGTCTTGCTAGTCTTGTTTTACCATTGTCGAAATGTCTTGTAATCGGGATTTTGAGCCTGGTCGGGTCTTCCTGGGAGAAGGAATATCCTTCATTGACCGTGAGAGCTTGTGATTGGCTAAGTTGGGACACCCCTGCAGGGTTTTGAACTTTCGAAAGCCGTGCCCGTGGTTATGGGCAGATGGGAATTTGTTAATGTCCGGTTGTAGAGAACTTGACACTTAACTTAATTAAAATGCATCAACCGCGTGTGTTGTCGTGCTGGTCTCTTCTCGGCGGGGTCCGGGAAGTGAACACGGTGTTGGAGTTATGCTTGAATGTAAGTAGTTTCAGGATCACTTCTTGATTACTTCTAGTTCACGACCGTGCTTTGCCTTCTCTTCTCGCTCTCATTTGCGTAAGTTAGCCACCATATATGCTAGTGCTTGCTGCAGCTCCAGCTCATACCTTTTACCCTACCTATAAGCTTAAATAGTCTTGTTCATGAGGGTTGAGATTTGTGAGTCCCCGTGACTCACAGATTACTTCAAACAGTTGTAGGTGCCGATGATAACCGTGCAGGTGACGCAACTGAGCTCAAGGAGGATCTCGACGAAGATCATGTTCGTTGTTTTGTTTCGTTTTCCTTTCGATCAGTAGTGGAGCCCAGTTGAGGCGATCGGGGGTCTGTAGCATTTGGGGTAGTCTTCTTTTATTTTGGTTCCATAGTCGGACCTTGATTGTATCTGGTTGATGTAATGCTTTATTCTTGTATTGTTTGAAGTGGTGATTGTAAGCCAACTCTGTACCTCTTCCTTATTCAGTACATGGGATGTGTAAAGATTACCCCTCTTGCGACATGCCTAAAATGCGGTTATGCCTCTAAGTCGTGCTTCGACATGTGGGAGATATAGCCGCATTGTGGGTGTTACATCACCCCTGCGAGGAGTGAAACATTTTCGAGTTAAGGGAAAGTTAGCCCCGAGATTTGTAGGACCGTATCGAATTTTGGAACGTATGGGAGAAGTTGCCTACAAGTTGGAGTTACCTGAAGGACTGTCAGGAGTTTATGATGTATTTCATGTTTCACAGCTGAAGAAGTGTCATGCTGAGATGGCCGATATACCGTTAAGAGATACAGTACCCTTGGAGACGATTCAGTTGGAAAGTGATTTGACCTATGAGGAAAAGCCAGTTAGGATTCTTCAATTTGCGCTAGCCGAGTCACCCGCAACAAGGTTATCAAGTTTTGCAAAGTTCAGTGGAGCCACCATACCGAGGATGAAGCCACCTGGGAACGAGAGGATGATCTTCGCAAAGACCACCCACACCTATTTTCTAGCCAACCCAAATCTCGAGGGCGAGATTCATCTTAAGGGGGGTAGGTTTGTAACATCCCAAATTTTCAATTTGGAATGTTATACATAGATCATTCATGCATATCATATTTTATTGCATTTCGTTTCTCGATCCTCGAAAACCTAAGCAACTCAAGGACCCTCGAAGAGAGTTGAGGATTTCTTTGTTTTCATATTTGAATTTTATCAAATATTGAAACGAGTATTTTGGTTTTAATTATTTTTCTCTCTGAAAATATTTCATGTTAAAATATATGAGAGGAGATAATATGACTTCTCCAAAATAGATGAAATATTGGAGGAAAAATATTAAAATCAAATTTTTTTATCTGGAGTTTATTGCTATTTTATTTGAATTAGAAAAATTGCACGTTTATCAAAGTTGCATTTTAGGGCCAAGAAAATGTTCATCTTATTCTAAATATTTTATTTAGACGATGAAATTTGTTTTGGAATTTTTAGATTTTTTATTTTATTTTCTAGGATTTATTTAAGTTCCGGCGAAATTATTTTAAAAAACAACTTCCACGCCTGACTGGGCCGAAGCCCAGCCGAGCCAGGCCGGCCGCCACCACCGTCCGGGAGTCCGACTCCGCCCCGGTTACCCCTTCCCCAAGCCGGCCCCGCCCCCCCTTTATATGCCGCCCCACCCCGCCGCCACCATCCCGCAGCCGCAGCAGCAGCAGCCGCCGCCGCCGCTTGCCGCGCCGCCGCCCACCGCCTGCCGTCGCCGCC
>NC_041392.1:176870718-176885313 GCF_002162155.2 Triticum dicoccoides
CGCCGCGCCGCCTCTTGCCGCGTCGCCGCCCCCCGCCGACGCCACCCAGCCCTGCCGGAGCCCCGCGCCCGCCGGATCCGACGAGGTAGCTACCGCTGCCGGTTTTCTTTAGAAAACTGATCCGTTTTTTAGAAACCCTAGGTTCATTTTTTTAGATCGGTTCGCTGGTTTTTCTCGGTTTAGTTACTTTGCGGACGTTCGTCCGTACGCTCATTTTAACGAACGGCTTTCGCTCATTAGTTACAGACAACGAACGTTCGTTCGTTAGCCTGTTCTTCAGTTTTCTTTTTCTCGGATTTTCCGCGGTTATTTTCAATCGCGATTTCTGATCCGATTTTCTTTTCAGTTTATCTTTTCGCTCATTTATCGGAATCAGGCGATTCAAGCGCCTAGATCTTCATCTCGAAACCCTCTTTCTGTTTAATCAACTTGAACAAGATTTTGGTACTGTAAAATTTGACTTAGTTCAGATTAGTAAACGGATCTTGTTTCTTTCGAAGTTTGAGTTTCGTTGCGCCGTTTGATTTGATTCTTTATGCAAACCGGAGTTCTTAAGTTGAACTTTCTGGTTAGATCTTCTTATTTGAGATTTACCTGTGTTTCTTTATTTGATTGCTTATGTATGCTATTGTTGTTTGCGATAGAACACCCGGAGTGCGAAGCGTGCTACTACGAGTCCCTAGGTTTTACGGATCGTCAGCAAGGCAAGTAACACTTTGATCATGCCCCTTTATCACCCAGTTTTTATGCATTAGTTTAAAATCCTCAAACATTGCATGATTAGGATGTGATTAACATGTGAGTTGGGAAGTAGTTGATGTTGGGGAACGTTGCAGAAAATTAAAATTTTTCCTACGGTTTCACCAAGATCCATCTATGAGTTCATCTAAGCAACGAGTCAAGGGGAAGAGTTTGCATCTACATACCACTTGTAGATCGAGTGCGGAAGCGTTCAAGGGGATGGTGATGATGGAGTCGTACTCGTCGTGATTCGGATCACCGATGACCAAGTGCTGAACGGACAGCACCTCCGCGTTCAACACACGTACGGGATGATGGACGTCTCCTCCGTCTTGATCCGGCAAGGAGGAAGGAGAGGTTGAGGAAGGCAGCTCCAAGGGCAGCACGACGGCGTGGTGCAGTTGGTGCAGCAGTATTCCGACAGAGCTTCGCCGAGCACGTATGGAGGAGGAGAGGTGTTGGGGAGGGGAGGGGCTGCGCCTTGAGTTGTGGTGTTGCAGCCTTCCCCTCACCCCTCTATATATAGGGGAAGGGGCAAGGGGGGCCGGCCCTCTAGGGGAAACCCTAGAGGGGGGCGCCGGCCAAAGGGTGGGGGGCTTGCCCCCCAAGCAAGGGGGTGCGCCCCCTTTAGGGTTTCCCCCCCAACCCTAGGCGCATGGGCCCAAGGGGGGGGGCGCCAAGCCCACTAGGGGCTGGCTGCTATCCCTACGCAGTCCAAGTGCCCCCCCGGGAGGGGTGGTCCCTCCCGGTGGACCCCCGGAACCTTTCCGATGGTCCCGGTACAATGCCGGTATGACCCCGAAACTTTCCGGTGCCCGTTTAACAACTTCCCATATATAAAACTTTACCTCCGGTCCATTCCGGGACTCCTCGTGATGTCCGGGATCTCATCCGGGACTCCGAACAACATTCGGTAATCACATACTTGTCTTCCTGATAACCCTAGCGTCACCGAACCTTAATTTTGTAGACCTTACGGGTTCGGGAGACATGCAGACATGACCGAGACTCTCCGGTCAATAACCAACAGCGGGATCTGGATACCCATGTTGGCTCCCACATGCTCCTCGATGATGTCATCGGATGAACCACGATGTCGAGGATTCGATCAAACCCTGTATACAATTCCCTTTGTCAATCGGTACGTTACTTGCCCGAGACCCAATACCTTGTTCAGTCTCGTTACCGGCAAGTCACTTTACTCGTACCATAATGCATGATCCCGTGACTAGACACTTGGTCACCTTGAGCTCATTATGATGATGCATTGCCGAGTGGGCCCAGAGATACCTCTCCATCATACGGAGTGACAAATCCCAGTCTCGATCCGTGTCAACCCAACAGACACTTTCGGAGATACCTGTAATGCACCTTTATAATCACCCAGTACGTTGTGATGTTTGGTACACCCAAAGCACTCCTACGGTATCCGGGAGTTACACGATCTCATGGTCGAAGGAAGAGATACTTGACATTGGAAAAGCTCTAGCAAACGAACTAACCGACCTTTGTGCGATGCTTAGGATTGGGTCTTGTCCAGCACATCATTTTCCTAATGATGTGATCCCGTTATCAACGACATCCAATGTCCCTAGCCAGGAAACCATGACTATCTGTTGATCACAACGAGCTAGTCAACTAGAGGCTCACTAGGGACATATTGTGGTCTATGTATTCACACGTGTATTCCGATTTCCGGATAATACAGTTATATTATGAATAAAAGACTATTATCATGAACAAAGAAATATAATAAAATACTTTTATTATTGCCTCTAGGGCATATTTCCAGCAGTCTCCCACTTGCACTAGAGTCAATAATCTAGTTACATTGTGATGAATCGAACACCCATAGAGTTCTGGTGTTGATCATGTTTCGCTCGCGAGAGAGGTTTAGTCAACGGATCTGCGACATTCAGATCCGTATGTACTTTGCAAATTTCTATGTCTCCATCTTGAACATTTTCACGGATGGAGTTGAAACGACGCTTGATATGCCTGGTCTTCTTGTGAAATCTGGGCTCCTTTGCAAGGGCAATAGCTCCAGTATTGTCACAGAAAAGTTTGATCGGCCCCGACGCATTGGGTATGACTCCTAGGTCGGTGATGAACTCCTTCACCCAAATAGCTTCATGCGCTGCCTCCGAGGCTGCCATGTACTCCGCTTCACATGTAGATCTCGCCACGACGCTCTGCTTGCAGCTGCACCAGCTTACTGCTCCACCATTCAACATATACACGTATCCGGTTTGTGACTTAGAGTCATCCGGATCTGAGTCGAAGCTAGCGTCGACGTAACCCTTTACGACGAGCTCTTCGTCTCCTCCATAAATGAGAAACATGTCCTTTGTCCTTTTCAGGTACTTCAGGATATTCTTGACCGTTGTCCAGTGTTCCTTGCCGGGATTACTCTGGTATCTTGCTACCAAACTCACGGCAAGGTTTACATCAGGTCTGGTACACAGCATGGCATACATAATAGATCCTATGGCCCAAGCATAGGGGATGAGACTCATCTCTTCTTTATCTTTTGCCGTGGTCGGTGACTGAGCCGAGCTCAATCTCACACCTTGTAACATAGGCAAGAACCCTTTCTTGGACTGATCCATTTTGAACCTTTTCAAAATCTTATCAAGGTATGTGCTTTGTGAAAGACCTATGAGGCGTCTCGATCTATCTCTATAGATCTTGATGCCTAATATATAAGCAGCTTCTCCAAGATCCTTCATTGAAAAACACTTATTCAAGTAGGCCTTAATGCTGTCCAGAAATTCTATATTATTTCCCATCAAGAGTATGTCATCTACATATAATATGAGAAATGCTACAGAGCTCCCACTCACTTTCTTGTAAACGCAGGCTTCTCCATAAGTCTGCATAAACCCAAACGCTTTGATCATCTCATCAAAGCGAATATTCCAACTCCGAGATGCTTGCACCAGCCCATAAATGGATCGCTGGAGCTTGCATACTTTGTTAGCGTTCTTAGGATTGACAAAACCTTCCGGTTGTATCATATACAACTCTTCCTTAAGATGCCCGTTAAGGAATGCCGTTTTGACGTCCATCTGCCATATCTCATAATCATAGTATGCGACAATTGCTAACATGATTCGGACGGACTTAAGCTTCGCTACGGGAGAGAAAGTCTCATCGTAGTCAATCCCTTGAACTTGTCGATAACCCTTAGCGACAAGTCGAGCTTTATAGATGGTGACATTTCCATCCGCGTCCGTCTTCTTCTTAAAGATCCATTTGTTTTCTATCGCTCGCCGATCATCGGGCAAGTCAGTCAAAGTCCATACTTTGTTTTCATACATGGATTCTATCTCGGATTTCATGGCTTCTAGCCATTTGTTGGAATCTGGGCCCGCCATCGCTTCTTCATAGTTCGAAGGTTCACCGTTGTCTAACAACATGATATCTACGACAGAATTGCCGTACCACTCTGGTGCGGAACGTGTCCTTGTAGACCTACGAAGTTCAGTAGCAACTTGATCCGAAGTACCTTGATCATCATCATTATTTTCCTCTTCAGTTGGTGTAGGCATCACAGGAATATCTTCTTGAGCTGCACTACTATCCCGCTCAAGAGGTAGTACTTCATCGAGTTCTACTTTCCTCCCACTTACTTCTTTCGAGAGAAACTCTTTTTCCAGAAAGCATCTGTTCTTGGCAACGAAGATCTTGCCCTCGGATCTTAAGTAGAAGGTATACCCTACAGTTTCCTTAGGGTATCCTATGAACACGCATTTTTCCGACTTGGGTTCGAGCTTCTCAAGTTGAAGTTTCTTGACATAAGCATCGCATCCCCAAACTTTCAGAAACGACAGCTTAGGTTTCTTCCCAAACCATAATTCATACGGTGTCGTCTCAACGGATTTTGACGGTGCCCTATTTAAAGTGAATGTAGCTGTCTCTAGAGCGTATCCCCAAAATGATAGCGGTAAATTGGTAAGAGACATCATAGACCGCACCATATCCAATAGAGTGCGATTACGACGTTCGGACACACCGTTACGCTGAGGTGTTCCAGGCGGCGTGAGTTGTGAAACGATTCCACATTTCCTTAAGTGTGTACCAAATTCGTGACTTAAGTATTCTCCTCCACGATCTGATCGTAGGAATTTTATCTTTCAGTCACGTTGATTCTCTACCTCATTCTGAAATTCCTTGAACTTTTCAAAGGTCTCAGACTTGTGTTTCATTAAGTAGACATACCCATATCTACTTAAGTCATCAGTGAGAGTGAGAACATAACGATATCCTCCGCGATCCTCAACGCTCATTGGACTGCACACATCGGTATGTATGATTTCCAACAAGTTGGTTGCTCGCTCCATTGTTCCGGAGAACGGAGTCTTGGTCATCTTGCCCATGAGGCATGGTTCGCATGTGTCAAATGATTCATAATCAAGAGACTCTAAAAGTCCATCAGCATGGAGCTTCTTCATGCGCTTGACACCAATGTGACCAAGGCGGCAGTGCCACAAGTATGTGGGACTATCGTTATCAACTTTACATCTTTTGGTATTCACGCTATGAATATGTGTAACACTACATTCGAGATTCATTAAGAATAAACATTGACCATCGGAGCATGACCATAAAACATATCTCTCATATAAATCGAACAACCATTATTCTCAGACTTAAATGAGTAGCCATCTCATATTAAACGAGATCCAGATACAATGTTCATGCTCAAACTTGGCACCAAATAACAATTATTAAGGTTCAAACCTAATCCCGTAGGTAAATGTAGAGGTAGCGTGCCGACGGCGATCACATCGACTCTGGAACCATTCCCGACGCGCATCGTCACCTCGTCCTTCGCCAGTCTCCGCTTATTCCGCAGCTCCTGCTGTGAGTTACAAATATGAGCAACGGCACCGATATCAAATACCCAGGAGTTACTACGAGTACTGGTAAGGTACACATCAATTACATGTATATCGAATATACCTTTTGTGTTGCCGGCCTTCTTATCCGCTAAGTATTTGGGGCAGTTCCACTTCCAGTGACCCTTCCCCTTGCAATAAAAGCACTCAGTCTCAGGCTTGGGTCCATTCTTTGACTTCTTCCCGGCAACTGGCTTACCGGGCGCGGCAACCTCTTTGCCGTCCTTCTTGAAGTTCTTCTTACCCTTGCCTTTCTTGAACTTAGTGGTCTTATTGACCATCAACACTTGATGTTCTTTCTTGATTTCAACCTCTGCTGACCTCAGCATAGAAAATACTTCAGGAATGGTCTTTACCATCCCCTGCATATTGTAGTTCATCACAAAGCTCTTGTAGCTTGGTGGGAGCGACTGAAGGATTCTGTCAATGACTGCCTCATCAGGGAGGTTATTATTCAGCTGGGTCATACGGTTGTGCAACCCAGACATCTTGAGTATGTGCTCACTGACAGAACTATTTTCCTCCATCTTACAACTATAGAACTTGTCGGAGATGTCATATCTCTCGACCCGGGCGTGAGCTTGGAAAACTAGTTTCAGCTCTTCGAACATCTCATATGCTCCATGATGCTCAAAACGCTTTTGGAGCCCCGGTTCTAAGCTATAAAGCATGCCGCACTGAACGAGGGAGTAATCATCAGCACGAGACTGCCAAGCATTCATAATGTCTTGGTTCTCTGGGACGGGAGCGTCACCTAGCGGTCCTTCTAGGACATATTGTTTCCTGGCAGCTATGAGGATGATCCTCAGGTTCCGGACCCAGTCCGTATAGTTGCTGCCATCATATTTCAGCTTGGTTTTCTCTAGGAACGCGTTGAAGTTCATGTTGACATGAGCGTTGACCATTTGATCTACAAGACATATTTGCAAAGGCTTTAGACTAAGTTCATGATAATTAAGTTCTAATCAAATTATGAACTCCCACTCAGATTAGACATCCCTCTAGTCATCTAAGTGTTACACGATCCGAGTCGACTAGCCCGTGTCCGATCATCACGTGAGACGGACTAGTCATCATCGGTGAACATCTTCATGTTGATCGTATCTTCCATACGACTCGTGTTCGACCTTTCGGTCTCCGTGTTTCGAGGCCATGTCTGCACATGCTAGGCTCGTCAAGTTAACCCTAAGTGTTTTCGCTGTGTAAAACTGTCTTACACCCGTTGTATGTGAACGTAAGAATCCATCACACCCGATCATCACGTGGTGCTTAGAAGCGACGAACTGTAGCAACGGTGCACAGTTAGGGGAGAACACTTCTTGAAATTTTTGTAAGGGATCATCTTATTTACTACCGTCGTCCTAAGTAAACAAGATGCATAAACATAATAAACATCACATGCAATTATATAGTTGTGACATGATATGGCCAATATCATATAGCTCCATTGGTCTCCATCTTCGGGGCTCCATGATCATCTTGTCACCGGCTTGAGACCATGATCTCCATCATCATGATCTCCATCATCGTGTCTTCATGAAGTTGTCACGCCAACGACTACTTCTACTTCTATGGCTAACGCGTTTAGCAGTAAAGTAAAGTAGTTTACATGGCATTCTTCAATGACACGCAGGTCATACAAAAAATAAAGACAACTCCTATGGCTCCTGCCGGTTGTCATACTCATCGACATGCAAGTCGTGAATCCTATTACAAGAACATGATCTCATACATCACAATTCATCATTCATCACAACTTCTGGCCATATCACATCACATGATCAATCGCTGCAAAAACAAGTTAGACGTCCTCTAATTGTTGTTGCATCTTTTACGTGGCTGCAATTGGGTTCTAGCAAGAACGTTTTCTAACCTACGAATAACCACAACGTGATTTTGTCAACTTCTATTTACCATTCATAAGGATCCTTTTCATCGAATCCTCTCCAACTAAAGTGGGAGAGACAGACACCCGCCAGCCACCTTATGCAACTAGTGCATGTCAATCGGTGGAACCGGTCTCACGTAAGCGTACGTGTAAGGTTGGTCCGGGCCGCTTCATCCCACAATGCCGTTGAAGCAAGAAAAGACTAGTAGTGGCAAGTAAGTTGACAAGATCCACGCCCACAACAAAATTGTGTTCTACTCGTGCAAAGAGAACTACGCATAGACCTAGCTCTGATACCACTGTTGGGGAACGTTGCAGAAAATTAAAATTTTTCCTACGGTTTCACCAAGATCCATCTATGAGTTCATCTAAGCAACGAGTCAAGGGGAAGAGTTTGCATCTACATACCACTTGTAGATCGAGTGCGGAAGCGTTCAAGGGGATGGTGATGATGGAGTCGTACTCGTCGTGATTCGGATCACCGATGACCAAGTGCTGAACGGACAGCACCTCCGCGTTCAACACACGTACGGGACAATGGACGTCTCCTCCGTCTTGATCCAGCAAGGAGGAAGGAGAGGTTGAGGAAGGCAGCTCCAAGGGCAGCACAACGGCGTGGTGCAGTTGGTGCAGCAGTATTCCGACAGAGCTTCGCCGAGCACGTACGGAGGAGGAGAGGTGTTGGGGAGGGGAGGGGCTGCGCCTTGAGTTGTGGTGTTGCAGCCCTCCCCTCACCCCTCTATATATAGGGGAAGGGGCAAGGGGGGCCGGCCCTCTAGGGGAAAACCTAGAGGGGGCGGCGGCCAAAGGGTGGGGGGCTTGCCCCCCAAGCAAGGGGGTGCGCCCCCTTTAGGGTTTCCCCCCCAACCCTAGGCGCATGGGCCCAAGGGGGGGGGGCGCCAAGCCCACTAGGGGCTGGCTGCTATCCCTACGCAGCCCAAGTGGCCCCCCGGGAGGGGTGGGCCCTCCCGGTGGACCCCCGGAACCTTTCCGGTGGTCCCGGTACAATGCCGGTATGACCCCGAAACTTTCCGGTGCCCGTTTAACAACTTCCCATATATAAAACTTCACCTCCGGTCCATTCTGGGACTCCTCGTGACGTCCGGGATCTCATCTGGGACTCCGAACAACAATCGGTAATCACATACTTGTCTTCCTGATAACCCTAGCGTCACCGAACCTTAAGTGTGTAGACTCTACGGGTTCGGGAGACATGCAGACATGACCGAGACTCTCCGGTCAATAACCAACAGCGGGATCTGGATACCCATGTTGGCTCCCACATGCTCCTCGATGATGTCATCGGATGAACCACGATGTCGAGGATTCGATCAAACCCCGTATACAATTCCCTTTGTCAATCGGTACGTTACTTGCCCGAGACCTGATCGTCGGTATCCCAATACCTTGTTCAGTCTCGTTACCGGGAAGTCACTTTACTCGTACCGCAATGCATGATCCCATGACCAGACACTTGGTCACCTTGAGCTCATTATGATGATGCATTACCGAGTGGGCCCAGAGATACCTCTCCGTCATACGGAGTGACAAATCCCAGTCTCGATCCATGTCAACCCAACAGACACTTTCAGAGATACCTGTAATGCACCTTTATAATCACCCAGTTACGTTGTGACGTTTGGTACACCCAAAGCACTCCTACGGTATCTGGGAGTTACACGATCTCATGGTCGAAGGAAGAGATACTTGACATTGGAAAAGCTCTAGCAAACGAACTAACCGACCTTTGTGCTATGCTTAGGATTGGGTCTTGTCCATCACACCATTCTCCTAATGATGTGATCCCGTTATCAATGACATCCAATGTCCATAGCCAGGAAACCATGACTATCTGTTGATCACAACGAGCTAGTCAACTAGAGGCTCACTAGGGACATATTGTGGTCTATGTATTCACACATGTATTACGATTTCCGGATAATACATTTATAGCATGAATAAAAGACTATTATCATGAACAAAGAAATATAATAATAATACTTTTATTATTGCCTCTAGGGCATATTTCCAACAGTTGATGAGGTAGAACCTATTGCCCTGTTATATTCAAACCTTGGGAGTTACTTCTACGTATTGCTTATATTGCTATGCTATGCTCGTAGACGTGGTTTGGGTGAGTGAAATTCATGACAGATGTGAGATTATTAATTAATGGTTCAACTTAAGGTGGCAACTTGAATACACATCTGGGTGGGTTGTTTGTTGGGCACCTGGGGAATCCAGTGTTGTCCTAGGATATCTCGGAGTATCCGTGTGATAATCCTATGGTCCGCCACCCAGTCTCAAAGGGAACTGAGATATTTTCATGCTAGAAACTTTCATGTGCAGCCACAAGCTATTATGGGCTCTAGCATAGTTGAGTAAGTTGCGTGAAGCTCCCGAAGAGGTGGATCAGTAGGTAGAGGGATGTAGGTTGGTATGGTCTGCCCGGAGTAAGGGGTTAATGCTTCGGAAAGACTATGTCTCGGTCATCCGTTTCTCAAACACCATGTAGTGCAAGAAATCCAACGAAGGAGATCGAGTCTTGTGGGGAAAAGTGCGCAAACCTCTGCAGAGCGTATAAACTAATCATGGTTAGCCGTGTCCCCGGTTATGGACATCTTGAGTATCTAGTATTTGGAGTATCCTATGTATCTCATCACTCTAAAATAATATTGTTGGGTTGTTAACTACTTTAATTGGGATTGAGTTGGAGGAACCTTCTCAATGATGTTTCAACTGCCATGATAGTTAAATAAAATCTATTCCTTTGTTGTAGGGAAAAATTGGCTTTTCGCAAAAACTATAACCATAGAGCTTTCCACCAGCCAAATATGCATGTAGTGATAGCATTATTCTGTTCTTGCTCTACTGTGTTATTTTGCCAGCATATTCCATGTGCTGACCCGTTTTCGGGCTACAACGTATTATGTTGCAGACTTTTCGCACGAGGAGTAAGGTTCGTTAGGTCATTGTCGTGCAGCTCAGCTATGCCGTTGGAGTTGATGGACTCACTTTATCTTCCAAGCCTTCCGCTGTTATCGTATTAGATGGCCTTAAGCCATATCTATTGTAATAAGTTCTCTTTTGAGACCTTCGATGTAATAAGTGTGTGATTGCTACTCTGTTATAAATTCTCGAGTACTGTGTGTGTCAGCATTACCGATCCAGGGATGACACTGAAGCATAGAGACTTGACCGTTTGAGGTCGGGTCACTACATGTTTAGCGCAACGAACCAGGCAACCAGACTATGCGGCTGTAACGCCCTCACTTAGCCATCGGAGTGCGACAATAAAAACATGGGCGCAGCCCCTAGTATCTGAACTAGAGTGCTATAAGCGTTTGATCGGGAAGTACCAATCCTTCGCGTAATGCGGAAGAAATCTCCAATGATCTGCAACCTCCGAACAGCTGACCGGCTCTCGCCGCATCATGACAGTCAGTTTCTGGCTTTCTCTACTGAGGTGCTCCGTTGGATAAATCGAGGCACAATCGCAGTAGTTCTCCCTTTACTACCTTAGCCGATATAGCAAAATGTAAGGTAGCAAGCACAGGAGCCGAGCAACCCAACTATTGACCAAAGATATGATTCAGAGCCAATGCATATAATGCTAAATTTGGGGTGCCGAACTATACTTATGAAAAGTGTTCGGACTTTTGTTGCCGTAAAGTGGGGCGCTATGAAGCCCCTAGCAAACATCAAACGTACCAAAGTGTATGGGTGCTACCTGATAGGGTTATCCACAGGGGAGCTGAAAAAGAGAAAAAAACAGAAAAGGTACAAAGGTAAAATGTTGGGGTCGTACAGCTCCAGCCGCAAACTGTTCTCATTGTAATTTAATTAGTACGTCAAGGTGCATTGATACACGTAGTGTGATAAGCAACAGGCTATTTGACATGCCGAAACCAAGGGAGAGCTGCATGTGGGTCCTGAAAAACAGGTAGAGTTATCATTAATCGAATCACCTAAAAAGTCCCCCTTATGTCTGCGTTTCTCGCCATCTTGGTGTGTTTATCCTTCAAGAGGACCGATGATCAGACCACCAGATGGTGTCTGTGGGATTGAGACCTGAAACATAAACAAGTAAAAGTGAAATTATGTGTGTATCCGATGTCGGTTGAGCCGTAATATGGACCACAACCTAGCTATGCCTCCGTCGATGCCCATGGGATTTTGAGTGCATAGTTATGTACACGCGGCACGAATGCCACCACTTGATCGGGACTGAGATGGCGGCCGGATTGCTAGTCAAGCTCCTGACGAGCCGAGCTCCCCCGCTGCAGAGTAGTTCGGACCCTCTTAACGGTGTCCGTGGGCTCGACAGTCAAATTAAGGTTCTTCTTGAGAAGGCCACTCTGTACTTCTGCTGCTAAGGCAGCTGTGTGCTCTTCTGTACAGAGGGAGTGTTCCGTATTTCCATTGACCGTTATGACGCCACGTGGACCGGGCATCTTGAGCTTGAGATAAGCATAGTGTGGTACTGCATTGAATCGCGCAAACGCAGTTCATCCGAGCAGTGCGTGATAGCCGCTGCGGAATGGGGCGATATCGAAGATTAACTCCTTGCTTCAGAAGTTTTCCAGAGATCCGAAGACAACCTCTAGTGTGATTGAGCCTGTACAGAGAGTCTCTACGCCTGGTATGACTCCTTTGAAGGTAGTCCTGGTGGGCTTGATCCGTGATGAGTTAATGCCCATTTTTCGCGCTATATCCTGATAGCGCAGATTGATGCTGCTACCCTCGTCCATAAGGACGCAAGTCAGGTGGAACCCAACAATTATTGGGTCTAGGACCAGTGCGGCTGAGCCACCATGACGAATACTGGTCGGATGATCCCAACGATCAAAGGTGATCGGGCATGACGACTATGGATTAAATTTTGGGGCGACTAGCTCTATCGTGTAGACGTCCCTGAGTGCACGCTTGCGATCCCTCTTGGGGATGTGGGTAGCATATATCATGTTCACCATTTTGACCCGAGGAGGAAACTTCTTCTGTCCCCCTGTGTTCGGTTGCCGGGGCTCTTCGTCATCGTCCTCGCTTTGCGATCCCTTTTCTCTGTTCTCGGCGTTTAATTTGTCGGCTTGTATAAAAACCCAGCAATCTCTATTTGTATGATTGGGTGGTTTGGCTGGGGTTCCATGAATCTGGCATGGACGATCAAGTATGCGGTCCAAGCTGGATGGGCCTGAATTTTTCTTTTGGAACGGCTTCTTCCGTTGACCGGACTTAGAGCCCCTGAATCCGGCATTGACTGTCATGTCTTCAGTGTTATCACTGTTGTTTCGACGCTTGGATCTATTGCGTCGAGTCTTGTCTTTGCTAGTTAGCTTCAGGGGTGCCGGCGTCGCTCGCATTGTTTTTGCTACGGGCCAACCAACTGTCCTCGCCCGCACAAAAGCGGGTCATGAGTGCCGTGAGGGCTGCCATGGATTTTGACTTTTCTTGGCCGAGGTGGCGAGTGAGCCATTCGTCGCGGTTGCTGTGTTTGAAGGCTGCTAGGGCTTCGGCATCCAAACAATCGACGATTTGGTTCATTTTAGTTAAGAACCTAGTCCAGAATTTCCTGCCGGACTCCCCGGGTTGTTGAACTATATGGCTTAAGTCATCAGCGTCCAGAGGTCGAACATATGTACCTTGAAAGTTATCGAGGAAGGCCTCTTCCAAGTCCTCCCAGCTGCCAATAGAATTTGCAGGTAGACTGTTGAGCCAGTGCCAAGCTGGCCCCTTGAGTTTTAAAGGGAGGTATTTGATAGCTTGGAGGTCATCGTCGCGGGCCATATGAATGTGGAGAATGAAGTCTTCAATCCACACCGTGGGGTCCTGCTACCTCTTGAGCACTGCGTTGGATTTCCTTGAAGAGGAAAGGATGATGCAGCAAAGTAGCGTAAGTATTTCCCTCAGTTTTTGAGAACCAAGGTATCAATCCAGTAGGAGGCTACGCGTAAGTCCCTCGTACCTGCACAAAGCAAATAACTCCTTGCAACCAACACGATAAGGGGTTGTCAATCCCTTCATGGTCACTTACGAGAGTGAGATCTGATAGATATGATAAGATAATATTTTTGGTATTTTTTTTGATAAAGATGCAAAGTAAAATAAAAGCAAAGTAATAAGCAAAGGAAATAACTAAGTATTGGAAGATTAATATGATGAAGATAGACCCAGGGGCCATAGGTTTCAATAGTGGCTTCTCTCAAGAGCATAAGTATTTTACGGTGGGTGAATGAATTACTGTTGAGCAATTGACATAATTGAGCATAGTTATGAGAATATCTAGGTATGATCATGTATATAGGCATCACGTCCGAGACAAGTAGACCGACTCCTGCCTGCATCTACTACTATTACTCCACTCATCGACCGCTATCCAGCATGCATCTAGAGTATTAAGTTCATGAAAACAAAGTAACGCCTTAAGCAAGATGACATGATGTAGAGGGATAAATTCATGCAATATGATAAAAAACCCATCTTGTTATCGTCGATGGCAACAATACAATACATGCCTTGCTGCCCCTACTGTCACTGGGAAAGGACACCGCAAGATTGAACCCAAGGCTAAGCACTTCTCCCATTGCAAGAAAGATCAATCTAGTAGGCCAAACCAAACTGATAATTCGAAGAGACTTGCAAAGATAACCAATCATACATAAAAGAATTCAGAGAAGATTCAAATATTGTTCATAGATAATCTTGATCATAAACCCACAATTCATCGGTCTCAACAAACACACCGCAAAAAGAAGATTACATCGAGTAGATCTTCACAAGAGAGGGGGAGAACATTGTATTGAGATACAAAAAGAGAGAAGAAGCGATCTAGCTAATAACTATGGACCCGAAGGTCTGAGGTAAGCTACTCACACTTCATCGAAGGTGTTGATGTAGAAGCCCTCCATGATCGATGCCCCCTTCGGCGGAGCTCCGAAACAGGCTCCAAGATGGGATCTCGTGGATACAAAAAGTTACGGCGGTGGAATTAGGGTTTTGGCTCCGTATCTGATTGTTTGGGGGTACGTAGGTATATATAGGAGGAAGGAGTATGTCGGTGGAGTAACA
>NC_041392.1:176885643-176895729 GCF_002162155.2 Triticum dicoccoides
GCCCCCTACCTCATGGCCTCCTCCTTTATTTCTTGACGTAGGGTCCAAGTCTTCTGGATCATGTTCGGTGAGAAATCACGTTCTCGAAGGTTTCATTCCGTTTGAACTTTGTTTGATATTCCTTTTCTTCGAAACCCTAAAATAGGCAAAGAAACATTTCTAGGCTAGGCCTCCGGTTAATAGGTTAGTCCCAAAAACAATATAAAAGTGGATAATAAAGCCCAATAATGTCCAAAACAGTAGATAATATAGCATGGAGCAATCAAAAATTATAGATACGTTGGAGACGTATCAAGCATCCCCAAGCTTAATTCCTGCTCGTCCTCGAGTAGGTAAATGATAAAAAAGATAATTTTTGATGTGTAGTGCTACTTGGCATAATTTTAATGTAATTCTTCTTAATTGTGGTATGAATATTTAGATCCGAAAGATTCCAGATAAAAGTTTAATATTGACATAAAAATAATAATACTTCAAGCATACTAACAAAGCAATTATGTCTTCTCAAAATAACATGGCCAAAGAAAGTTATCCCTACAAAATCATGTAGTCTGGCTATGCTCTATCTTCATCACACAAAGTATTTAAATCATGCACAACCCTGATGACAAGCCAAGCAATTGTTTCATACCTTTGACATTCTCAAACTTTTTCAATCTTCATGCAATATATGAGTGTGAGCCATGGATATAGCACTATATGTGGAATAGAATGGTGGTTGTGGAGAAGACGAAAAGGGAGAAGATAGTCTCACATCAACTAGGCGTATCAACGGGCTATGGAGATGCCCATCAATAGATATCAATGTGAGTGAGTAGGGATTGCTATGCAACGGATGCACTAGAGCTATAAGTATATGAAATCTCATCAAAAGGAACTAAGTGGGTGTGCATCCAACTTGCTTGCTCATGAAGACCTAGGGCATTTTGAGGAAGCCCATCATTGGAATATACAAGCCAAGTTCTATAATGAAAAAATCCCACTAGTATATGAAAGTGATTACATAGGAGACTCTCTATCATGAAGATCATGGTGCTACTTTGAAGCACAAGTATGGTAAAAGGATAGTAACATTGTCCCTTCTCTCTTTTTCTATCATTATTTTATTTGGGCCTTTTCTCTTTTTTATGGCCTCTTTTCTTTCCCTTTTTTTAATTTTATTTTTCGTCCTGAGTCTCATCCCGCCTTGTGGGGGAATCATAGTCTCCATCATCCTATCCTCACTGGGACAATGCTCTAATAATGATGATCATCAGACTTTTATTTTCTTACAACTCAAAAATTACAACTCGATACTTAGAACAAAATATGACTCTATATGAATGCCTCCGGTGGTGTACCGGGATATGCAATGAATCAAGAGTGACATGTATGAAAGAATTATGAATGGTGGCTTTGCCTCAAATACGATGTCAACTACATGATCATGCTAAGCAATATGAAAATAATGGAGTGTGTCATAATAAACGGAACGGTGGAAAGTTGCATGGCAATATATCTCGGGATGGCTATGGAAATGCCATAATAGGTAGGTATGGTGGCTGTTTTGAGGAAGGTATATGGTGGGTGTATGATACCGGTGAAAGGTGCGCGGTATTTAGTGAGGCTAGCAATGGTGGAAGGAAGAAAAGTGCGTATAATCCATGGACTCAACATTAGTCATAAAGAACTCATATACTTATTGAAAAAATCTACAGGTTATAAAAGCAAAGTATTACGCGCATGCTCCTAGCGGGATAGATTGGTAGGAAAAGATCATCGCTCGTCGCCGACCTCCATTCATAAGGAAGACAATCAAAAAATAAATCATGCTCCGACTTCATCACATAACGGTTCACCATACGTGCATGCTACGGGAACCACAAACTTTAACACAAGTATTTCTCAAATCCACAACTACTCAACTAGCACAACTTTAATATCACCATCTTCATATCTCAAAACAATTATCAAGCATCAAACTTCTCATAGCATTCAACACACTCATAAGAAAGTTTTTACTATTCTTGAATACCAAGCATATTGGATTATTTAAGCAAATTACCATGCTATTTAAGACTCTCAAAATAATCTAAATGAAGCATGAGAGATCAATAGTTTCTATAAAACAATTCCACCACCGTGCTCTAAAAGATATAAGTGAAGTACTAGAGCAAAACTATATAACTCAAATGATATAAGCGAAGCACATAGAGTATTCTAACAAATTCCAAATCATGTATGGCTCTATAAAAAGGTGTGTACAGAAAGGATGATTGTGTTAAACTAACAAATAAAGACTCAAATAATACAAGACGCTCCAAGCAAAACACATATCATGTGGTGAATAAAAATATAGCTCCAAGTAAAGTTACCGATAGAAGTAGACGAAAGAGGGGTGCCTTCCGGGGCATCCCCAAGCTTTGGCTTTTAGGTGTCCTTAGATTATCATGGGGGTGCCATTGGCATCCACAAGATTAGGCTCTTTCCACTCCTTGTTCCATAATCCATCAAATCTTTACCCAAAACTTGAAAACTTCACAACACAAAACTTAAAGTAGAAAATCTCGTGAGCTCCGTTAGCGAAAGAAAACAAAAGACCACTTCAAGGTACTGTAATGAACTAATTATTTATTTATATTGGTGTTAAACCTACTGTATTCCAACTTCTCTATGGTTTATAAACTATTTTACTAGACATAGATTCATCAAAATAAGCAAACAACACACGAAAAACAGAATCTGTCAAAAACAGAACAGTCTGTAGTAACCTGTAGCTAGAGAAAGATCTGGAACCCCAAAAATTCTAAAATAAATTAATGCACGTGGGGAATTTATCTATTAATCATATGAAAAAAGAATTAACTAAATAGAACTTTCAAAATAAAAATGGCAGCAGTTCTCGTGAGCGTTAAAGTTTCTGTTTTTTACAGCAAGATTAACAAGACTTCCCCCAAGTCTTCCCAACGGTTCTACTTGGCACAAACACTAATTAAACACAAAAACAGAACCAAAACAGAGGCTAGGTAAATTATTTATTGCTAAACATGAGAAAAAAGCAAGGAATAGAAATAAAATTGGGTTGCCTCCCAACAAGCGCTATCGTTTAACGCCCCTAGCTAGTCATAAAAAGCAAGGATAGATCTAGGTATTGCCATCTTTGGTAGGCAATCCATAAGTGCCTATCATAATAGATTCATAAGGTAATTTAATTTTCTTTATAGGAAAGTGTTCCATGCCTTTCCTTAGCGGAAATTGGAATCTAATATTTCCTTCCTTCATATCAATAATTGCACCAATCGTTCTAAGGAAAGGTCTACCAAGAATAATAGGACATGAAGGATTGCAATCTATGTCAAGAACAATAAAATCTACGGGTACATAATTCCTATTTGCGACAATAAGAACATCATTAATTATTCCCATTGGTTTCTTAATAGTGGAATCCGCAAGGTGCAAGTTTAGAGAGCAATCATCAAAATCACAGAAACCTAACAAATCACACAAAGTCTTTGGAATCGTGGAAACACTAGCACCCAAATCACATAAAGCATAGAACTCATGATCTTTAATTTTAATTTTAATAGTTGGTTCCCACTCATCATAAAGTTATCTAGGGATATAAACTTCCAACTCAAGTTTTTCTTCATAAGATTGCATCAAGGCATCAACGATATGTTTAGTAAACGCTTTATTTTGACTATAAGCATGAGGAGAATTTAGCACGGATTGCAACAAGGAAATACAATCAATCAAAGAGCAATTTTCATAATTAAATTCCTTGAAATCCAAAATAGTGGGTTTAGCAACATCTAGGGTTTTAATTTCTTGAATCCCATTTTTATCAAATTTAGCATTAAGATCTAAAAACTCCAAGTTTTGGAACGCCTTCTAGGTAAATGTGGATCATATCCAGTCCCATCATTATCAAGATTCATATTGCAAAACAAATATTTAATAGGGGACACATCAATAACTTTTAGATCTTCATCTTTATTTTCATAGGAACTAGAAGAACACGCTCTTATAAAGGCATCTTTCTTAGCACGCATCCTAGCGGTTCTTTCTTTGCACCCATCAATGGAAATACTCATGGCTTTGAGAGACTCATTGATATCATGCTTAGGTGGAATAGATCTAAGTTTCAAAGAATCAACATCAAGAGAAATTCTATCAACGTTCCTAGCCAACTCATCAATCTTAAGCAATTTTTCTTCAATCAAAGCATTGAAATTCTTTTGCGGAGTAATAAATTCTTTAATATTAGATTCAAAATCAGAGGGCATCTTATTATAATGTCCATAAGAATTGTTGTAGGAATTACCATAATTATTAGAGGGATTACTAGGATAAGGCCTAGGATTAAAATTTCCTCTATACGCGTTGTTACCGAAATTGTTCCTACCAACAAAATTCACATCCATAGATTAATTATTATTCTCAATCAAAGTAGACAAGGGCATATCATTAGGATCAGAAGAAACACCCTTACTAGCAAATAATTTCATAAGTTCATCCATCTTTCCACTCAAAACATTAATTTCTTCTATCGCATGCACCTTTTTATTAGTAGATCTTTCAGTATGCCATTGAGAATAATTAACCATAATATTATCTAGGAGTTTAGTAGCTTCTCCTAAAGTGATTTCCATAAAAGTGCCTCCCGAGGCCGAATCTAAAAGATTTCTAGAAGCAAAATTCAATCATCATAAAAAATTGTATAATCATCCACAAATTCAAACCCCGAGTAGGGCAATTACGTATCATTAATTTCATCCTCTCCCAAGCTTGTGCAACATGTTCATGCTCAAGTTGCTTAAAATTCATAATATCGTTTCTAAGGGAGATGATCTTAGCGGGAGGAAAATACTTAGAGATAAAAGCATCTTTGCACTTGTTCCAAGAATCAATACTATTTTTAGGCAAAGACAAAAACCAAGCTTTGGCACGATCTCTAAGTGAAAAAGGAAATAGATTAAATTTAACAATATAATTATCCACATCTTTCTTCTTTTGCATGTGACACAAATCAATGAAGCTATTTAGATGGGTAGCGGCATCTTCACTAGGAAGGTCGGAAACAGATCTTTCATGACAAGATTCAGCAAAGCGGCATTAATTTCACAAGATTCAGCATCAGTAAGAGGAGGAATCGGAGTGCTAATAAAATCATTGTTGTTGGTATTGGTAAAGTCACACAATTTAGTGTTATCTTGAGCCATCGTGACAAGCAAGCAATCCAACACACAAGCAAACAAAAAGCAAGCGGGCAAAAAGAGGCAAATGGAGAAAGAGAGGGAGGATAGAGAGAGAGAGGGCGAATAAAACGGCAAGGGTGAAGTGGGGGAGAGGAAAACGAGAGGCAAATGGCAAATAATGTAATGCGGGAGATAAGGGTTGTGATGGGTACTTGGTATGTTGACTTTTGCATAGACTCCCCGACAACGGCGCCAAAAATCTTCTTGCTACCTCTTGAGCACTGCGTTGGATTTCCTTGAAGAGGAAAGGATGATGTAGCAAAGTAGCGTAAGTATTTCCCTTAGTTTTTGAGAACCAAGGTATCAATCCAGTAGGAGGCTACGGGCGAGTCCCTCGTACCTGCACAAAGCAAATAATTCCTCGCAACCAACGTGATAAGGGGTTGTCAATCCCTTCACGGTCACTAACGAGAGTGAGATCTGATAGATATGATAATATAATATTTTTGGTATTTTTGTAATAAAGATGCAAAGTAAAATAAAAGCAAAGTAATAAGCAAAGGAAATAACTAAGTATTGGAAGATTAATATGATGAAGATAGACCCGGGGGCCATAGGTTTCACTAGTGGCTTCTCTCAAGAGCATACGTATTTTACGGTGGGTGAATGAATTACTGTTGAGCAATTGACAGAATTGAGCATAGTTATGAGAATATCTAGGTATGATCATGTATATAGGCATCATGTCCAAGACAAGTAGACCGACTCCTGCCTGCATCTACTACTATTACTCCACTCATCGACCGCTATCCAGCATGCATCTAGAGTATTAAGTTCATGAAAACAGAGTAACGCCTTAAGCAAGATGACATGATGTAGAGGGATAAATTCATGCAATATGATAAAAAACCCATCTTGTTATCCTCGATGGCAACGATACAATACGTGCCTTGCTGCCCCTATTATCACTGGGAAAGGACACCGCAAGATTGAACCCAAAGCTAAGCACTTCTGCCATTGCAAGAAAGATCAATCTAGTAGGCCAAACCAAACTGATAATTCGAAGAGACTTGCAAAGATAACCAATCATACATAAAAGAATTCAGAGAAGATTCAAATATTGTTCATAGATAGTCTTGATCATAAACCCACAATTCATCAGTCTCAACAAACACACCGCAAAGAAGATTACATCGAGTAGATCTCCACAAGAGAGGGGGAGAACATTGTATTGAGATCCAAAAAGAGAGAAGAAGCCATCTAGCTAATAAATATGGACCCGAAGGTCTGGGGTAAACTACTCACACTTCATTGGAGAGGCTATTGTGTTGATGTAGAAGCCCTCCATGATCGATGCCCCCTCTGGCGGAGCTCCGGAACAGGCCCCAAGATGGGATCTCGTGGATACAGAAAGTTACGGTGGTCAAATTAGGGTTTTGGCTCCGCATCTAATCGTTTGGGGTATGTAGGTATATATAGGAGGAAGGAGTACGTCGGTGGAGCAACAGGGGGCCCACGAGGGTGGAGGGTGCTCCTGGTGGGGGTAGGCGCACCCCCCTACCTCATGGCCTCCTCCTTTATTTCTTGACGTAGGGTCCAAGTCTCCTGGATCATGTTTGGTGAGAAAATCACGTTCCCGAAGGTTTCATTCCGTTTGGACTCCGTTTGATATTCCTTTTCTTCGAAACCCTAAAATAGGCAAAAAAAACATCAATTCTGGGTTGGGCCTCTTGTTAATAGGTTAGTCTAAAAAATAATATAGAAGTGGATAATAAAGCCCAATAATGTCCAAAATAGTAGATAATATAGCATGGAGCAATCAAAAATTATAGATACCTTGGAGACGTATCAGGTCCGTATTCCATAGTATGATTCTATATTCATGGGTCTGAACCCTTCTGGGAATTCGTGATCCAGGACCTCATTAGTGAAGCAATGAGGGTGTGTGGCGCCTCTATATCGGGTCGTATTGCGACATAGCTCTGATGGAGTCCGTTTGTGGTTTTCAGCCCACGCATGACTAAGTTTGTCACGTCCGAATAGGTGTCCGTCATCGCGTGTCGAGGCACGTCCCCGCGATCCGTAGATCGATCTGGTATGTCCTGCTTTATTGTTCAGGTTTTTCCTGAGGTCATATGTATGACCATGGGCTAATTTACCTCTACCTATGCGATGAGGCGGGGCTGGCTGGTGTTCGACATGAGTTGTCATTTTGTCCCGACCACGTGGTGGTCAGTCAGCCGCATTGTATGATGGAGGTATGTATTCCGGCGCCTCCTCGTCAAACTGAGGTAGCAATTTGCGCTTTGGGTAGATTTTGGTTGGGCGCTTGAGGCTGTATTCTTCGGCTGCTAGGACATCAGTCCATTTATCATTGAGCAGATCTTGATCATCTTGAAGCTGCTGCTGCTTCTTTTTCAGGCTCCTTGCAATGGCAATTAGCTGGCGCTTGAAGCGCTCCTTCTCAAGAGGTTCCTCAGGCAGGATGAAATCGTCGGTGCCGAGGCTCACCTCATCCTCGGAGAGCGGAAGATAACTTCTATCCTTTGAGTCTTCATGCTTGGCCTGCTTACCAGGGCTAGCCTGCCCATCTTCCCGTTCATCTTGTTCATTAGCTGTTTCATGGGGTCTTCGTTGTCTTCGGCACCTTCTGGAGTATTATCTTCTCCTGTGTCGGTGTTGCTGTCTTTGCTGCGGCGTGACTTAGAGCGGCGCCGCTGACGTCGGCGCTTAGATTGTATTTCAGAAGGTTTATCCTCAGTAGGATCTTCCTTGTCATCGCCGCTGTTCTCCTTTGGTGCATCCACCATGTATACATCATACGAGGAAGTGGCCCTCCAGCGTTCGGTGAACGGCGGGTTCTGAGCCTCTTATTCTCCGACATCGTCGTCCATACCATCGATGTCCTCGGAGTCGTAATCAAGTGTGTCAGTCAAATCCTCGACCGTGCCTATGAAGTGGGTGGTGGGTGGGAAGAAAAATTCTCCACCGTCAGCCCCTAGTTCGAACCGGATATAGTTCGGCTGTGAGTCCTCCGCCAAGGACATGTTCTTTAACGAGTTTAGCACATCGCCCAAAGGTGAGTGCTCTAAGATTTCTGCCGCGCTGAACTCGAAGATCGATAAGCGATCAAGTTCGGCATCTGCGGGCTCACGTGGTTCGGAACTTACGGCCGGAGACGAGTCTGAAGTTCTGGTGACAAAGACGTCGTGAGAGGTTAAGTCTATGTGTGTATCCAATATTGTGGAATCTGTGGCCTCCATGGTGGGGTTGATCCTCCCGTCCTCGGATGGCGCAGTCTGCTCCGGCTCTAAGGCGAGAGCGGTTACAGGAGCGATATCCTAGATGCGGTCTGATGACAGATTTAGGTCATGATCATCGGGGTGACCGGGAGCGGTCGTCGCGGTCTCGAATCCGGCGAAGATTAAATCTCCACGGATGTTCGCCACGTAGTTCAAACTCTCAAATCTGACCTAATGGCTAGGGGCGTAGCTGTCGATCTGCTCCAGGTGACCAAACGAGTTGGCCCGTAGTGCGAAGCCGCCGAACGTGAAGATCTGTCCGGGGAGGAAAGTTTCTCCTTGGACATCGTCACTATCGACAATTGAATGGGCCATCAAACCTGTTGTCGACGGCATAGTGGAACTCTCAATGAAAGCACCAATGTCGGTGTCAAAACCGACAGATCTCGGGTAGGGGTCCCGAACTTTGCGTCTAAGGTCGATGGTAACAGGAGACAAGGGACACGATGTTTTACCCAGTTTCGGGCCCTCTCTATGGAGGTAATACCCTATGTCCTGCTTGATTGATATTGATGAATACGAGTATTACAAGAGTTGATCTACCTCGATATCGTAATGGCTAAACCCTAGAGGTCTAGCTGGTATGGCTATGGTAATGAATATCCGCCCCTCCGGACTAAGTCCTCCAGTTTATATAAGCACCAGGAGGATCTAGGGTTACACAAAGTCGGTTACGAAGAAAAGAATCCACATGTCCGGTTGCCAAGCTTGCCTTCCACGCCAAGGAGAGTCCCATCCGGACACGGGTGCAGTCTTCGGTCTTCGTATCTTCACATCCCATCAGTCCGGCTCATGGCTAACAGGTCGGACGCCCGAGGACCTCTTAGTCCAGGACTCCCTCAGTGACCATGTCACATGATAGCTGTATAAAAAATGTTATGCTTGTTGAATCTCTTGGCTACAATTTACTTTCCATTTATAGACTTGCTGACTTTGGTTTCAATGTCCTATTTACTGAAGTAGATTGCCAAGTGTTTCGTAGAGATAATCATAAAATGGTCTTTACCGGTACACGTAGAGGTGATCATATCCTTGGAGTAAAAGATGTTATATTTGACAAGGATGGACTTTGTAGTGCTTGTCAAGCAGGAAAACAAGTTGGAGGAAGCCACCCTGTGAAGAACATCATGACCACGAGAAGACCGCTCGAGCAAATTCACATGGATCTCTTTGGTCCCAATGCCTACAAGAGTCTCGGTGGTAACTCATTTGGTCTAGTCATAGTTGATGATTTTTCAAGATTTATGTGGGTGTTCTTTCTTGATGATAAATCGCAGGTCCCAAAGATCTTCAAAAACTTTGCTAGGAAGGCCCAGAATCAATTTGAAGTGAAGATCAAGAAGGTTCGCAGCAACAATGGAACGGAGTTCAAGAACGCAAATGTGGATACCTTTCTCGATGAAGAAGGGATTTCACACGAGTTCTTGGCTACGTACGTACAGGCCTCAACAAAATGGAGTTGTTGAGAGGAAGAACCGAACTCTTATTGAGATGGCAAGAACAATGCTCGATGAGTACAAGACTCCAAAACACTTTTGGGTGGAAGAGGTTGAGATAGCTCGTCATGCAACAAATCTCTTGTATCTTCACAAGCTACTCGGCAAGAC
>NC_041392.1:176896044-176942694 GCF_002162155.2 Triticum dicoccoides
CACCAGTAACAAACCCCAAGTTGGATACTTTCGAGTATTTGGCTCAAAGTGCTACATTCTTGATAAGAATTGTCATTCCAAATTTGCCCCTAAATCTCATTAAGTTTTCCTACTTGGTTATGGCTCAAACTCTCACACTTACCGTGTCTACAACAATTTCACCCGAAAGGTTGAAGAGACAGTAGATGTGAAGTTTGATTAATCTAACGGCTCGCAAGTAGAACAACTACCAATTGATGTAGGAGATAAAGACCCTTCGGAAGCAATGCAAGACTTGTCTATTGGCAAGATCCGTCCAACGGAGGTGAAGGAGACTACCTCGTCCGTCCAAGTGGAAACTTCTACCTCACGACAAGGTGATCCAACAGTTGATATGGAAGCATCCACAAGTGGGACACACCAACACGAAGAAAACAGGGAAGTACACCAAGATGAACCTCGTTAACCTCCTTCTCCACCACGATAAGGAAATGACAACGTCAACAATGAAGAAGTACAAGATGATGAAGAAGATGTTCCATCCCGAACAAAATAAAAGCTCTCACGAGTTTATGCAAAAGTCGCCAGAGACCATCCCATCGAGCAAATCTACAATGATATCCAAACCGGGAGAATCACTCGCTCTAAATCTCGTTTGGCTAATTTTGTGAACATTATTCATTCATCCCTAGCATTGAACCTATGAATGTTGAAAAAGCATTGGAAGATCCGGATTGGATAAATGCCATGCATGAAGAGCTACACAACTTTGAGAGAAATCAAGTGTGGACATTGGTCGAGAAGCCCGACAACAACCACAACATCATTGGTACCAAATGGGTGTTTCGCAACAAGCAAGACGAAGATGGTCAAGTCGTTCGCAACAAAGCACATCTCTTCGCCCAAGGCTACACTCAAGTCGAAGGTATGGACTATGGTGAGACATATGCCCCCGTTGCTAGACTTGAGTCCATCCGCATCTTACTTGCTTATGCTAATCACCATGATATCACCTTATACCAAATGGACATTAAGAGTGCTTTTCTTAATGGTGAAATTGAGGAGGAAGTTTATGTTAAAAAACCTCCTGGCTTTGTCAATCCTAAGAAGCCTGACCATGTTTACAAACTTCACAAAGCTCTTTATGGTCTTAAACAAGCTCCTAGAGCATGGTATAAATGATTGACCAAGTTCCTTACTGAAAAAGGCTTTGAAATTGGAAAAATAGATTCTACTCTTTTTACTAAAAGGGTTAATGGTGAATTATTTGTGTGCCAAATTTATATTGATGATATAATATTTGGTTCAACTAACCCTCATTTTAGTGAGAAGTTTGGAAAGCTTATGTCGGAGAAGTTTGAGATGTCAATGATGAGTGAACTCAAATTCTTTCTTGGTTTGCAAATCAAGCAAACTAAGGAAGGTACCTTTTTTTCTCAAACAAAGTACACCAAGGACTTATTCAAGAAGTTCAATATGCAAGAATGCAAAGGTATGAAAACTGTTGGGTAACGTTGCAGAAAATTAAAATTTTTCCTACGGTTTCACCAAGATCCATCTATGAGTTCATCTAAGCAACGAGTCAAGGGAGAGAGTTTGCATCTACATACCACTTGTAGATCACGAGCGGAAGCTAGCCAAGGGGATGGTGATGATGGAGTCGTACTCGAACGTGATTCGGATCACCGATGTCCAAGTGCTGAACGGACAGCACCTCCGCGTTCAACACACGTACGGGACGGGAGACGTCTCCTCCTTCTTGATCCAGCAAGGGGGAAGGAGAGGTTGAGGAAGATTGCTCCAACGGCAGCACGACGGCGTGGTGTAGTTGGTGCAGCAGTACTCCGACAGGGCTTCGCCAAGCATATACGGAGGAGGAGAGGTGTTGGGGAGGGGAGGGGCTGCGCCTTGGCTTGTCTTCAGCTCCCATGCGCCTCCCCACTATATATAGGGGTGGAGGGGCTGATTTCTTGCCCTCCAAGTCCATTGGGGCGTTGGACAAGGTGGGAGGAAAGAAATCCCATCATTTCCTTCCCCACCGATTGTTATCCCCCCTTTTTAGGGATCTTGATCTTATCCCTTCGGGATATGATCTTATTCCTTCTAAGGGGGGATCTTGGTGCGCCTTGACCAGGGGTGTGGGGCCTTTCCCCCACTACTCACGTTCATGTGGGTCCCCCCATGCAGGTGGGCCCCACTCCGGAACCTTCTAGAACCTTCCCGGTACAATACCGAAAAATCCCGAACATTTTCCGGTGGCCAAAATAGGACTTCCCATATATAAATCTTTACCTCCGGACCATTCCGGAACTCCTCGTGACGTCCGGGATCTCATCCGGGACTCCGAACAACATTCGGTAACCACATACAAACTTCCTTTATAACCCTAGCGTCATCGAACCTTAAGTGTGTAGACCCTACGGGTTCGGGAGACATGTAGACATGACCGAGACCTTCTCCGGTCAATAACCAACAGCGGGATCTGGATACCCATGTTGGCTCCCACATGCTTCTCGATGTTGTCATCGGATGAACCACGATGTCGAGGATTCGATCAAACCCTGTATACAATTCCCTTTGTCAATCAGTACGTTACTTGCCCGAGAATCGATCGTCGGTATCCCAATACCTTGTTCAGTCTCGTTACCGGCAAGTCACTTTACTCGTACCGTAATGCATGAGCTCGTGGCCAACACTGTGGTCACCTTGAGCTCATTATGATGATGCATTACCGAGTGGGCCCAGAGATACCTCTCCGTCATACGGAGTGACAAATCCCAGTCTCGATCCGTGTCAACCCAACAGCTACTTTCGGAGATACCTGTAATGCACCTTTATAGTCACCCAGTTACGTTGTGACGTTTGATACACCCAAGGCACTCCTACGGTATCCGGGAGTTACACGATCTCATGGTCTAAGGAAGAGATACTTGACATTGGCAAAGCTCTAGCAAACGAACTAAACGACCTTTGTGCTATGCTTAGGATTGGGTCTTGTCCATCACATCATTCTCCTAATGATGTGATCCCGTTATCAACGACATCCAATGTCCATAGCCAGGAAATCATGACTATCTGTTGATCACAACGAGCTAGTCAACTAGAGGCTCACTAGGGACATATTGAGGTCTATGTATTCACACGTGTATTACGATTTCCGGATAATACAGTTATAGCATGAATAAAAGACAATTATCATGAACAATGAAATATAATAATACTTTTATTATTGCCTCTAGGACATATTTCCAGCAGTCTCCCACTTGCACTAGAGTCACCAATCTAGTTACATTGTGATGAATCGAACACCCATAGAGTTCTGGTGTTGATCATGTTTAGCTCGCGAGAGAGGTTTAGTCAACGGATCTGCGACATTCAGATCCGTATGTACTTTGCAAATTTCTATGTCTCCATCTTGAACATTTTCACGGATGGAGTTGAAACGACGCTTGATGTGCCTGGTCTTCTTGTGAAACCTGGGCTCCTTGGCAAGGGCAATAGCTCCAGTGTTGTCACAGAAGAGTTTGATTGGCCCCGACGCATTGAGTATAACTCCTAAGTCGGTGATGAACTCCTTCACCCAAATCGCTTCATGCGCTGCCTCCGAGGCTGCCATGTACTCCGCTTCACACGTAGATCCCGCCACGACGCTCTGCTTGCAGCTGCACCAGCTTACTGCTCCACCATTCAACATATACACGTATCCGGTTTGTGACTTAGAGTCATCCGGATCTGAGTCGAAGCTAGCGTCGACGTAACCCTTTACGACAAGCTCTTCGTCTCCTCCATAAACGAGAAACATGTCCTTTGTCCTTTTCAGGTACTTCAGGATATTCTTGACTGATGTCCAGTGTTCCTTGCCGGGATTACTTTGGTATCTAGCTACCAAACTCACGGCAAGGTTTACATCAGGTCTGGTACACAGCATGGCATACATAATAGATCCTATGGCTGAAGCATAGGGGATGACACTCATCTCTTCTTTATCTTTTGCCGTGGTCGGTGACTGAGCCGAGCTCAATCTCACACCTTGTAACATAGGCAAGAACCCCTTCTTGGACTGATCCATTTTGAACCTCTTCAAAATTTTATCAAGGTATGTGCTTTGTGAAAGACCTATGAGGCGTCTCGATCTATCTCTATAGATCTTGATGCCTAATATGTAAGCAGCTTCTCCAAGGTCCTTCATTGAAAAACACTTATTCAAGTAGATCTTGATGCCTAATATGTAAGCAGCTTCTCCAAGGTCCTTCATTGAAAAACACTTATTCAAGTAGGCCTTAATGCTGTCCAGAAATTCTATATTATTTCCCATCAAGAGTATGTCATCTACATATAATATGAGAAATGCTACAGAGCTCCCACTCAATTTCTTGTAAACGCAGGCTTCTCCATAAGTCTGCATAAACCCAAACGCTTTGATCATCTCATCAAAGCGAATATTCCAACTCCGAGATGCTTGCACCAGCCCATAAATGGATCGCTGGAGCTTGCATACTTTGTTAGCGTTCTTAGGATCGACAAAACCTTCCGGCTGCATCATATACAGTTCTTCCTTAAGATGCCCGTTAAGGAATGCTGTTTTGACGTCCATCTGCCATATCTCATAATCATAGTATGCGGCAATTGCTAACATGATTCGGACGGACTTTAGCTTCGCTACGGGAGAGAATGTCTCGTCGTAGTCAATCCCTTGAACCTGTCGATAACCCTTAGCGACAAGTCGAGCTTTATAGATGGTGACATTACCATCCGCGTCTGTCTTCTTCTTAAAGACCCATTTGTTTTCTATCGCTCGCCGATCATCGGGCAAGTCTGTCAAAGTCCATACTTTGTTTTCATACATGGATTCTATCTCGGATTTCATGGCTTCAAGCCATTTGTTGGAATCTGGGCCCGCCATCGCTTCTTCATAGTTCGAAGGTTCACCGTTGTCTAACAACATGATTTCCAAGATGGGGTTGCCGTACCACTCTGGTGCGGAACGTGTCCTTGTGGACCTACGAAGTTCAGTAGCAACTTGATCCGAAGTACCTTGATCATCATCATTGGTTTCCTCTTCAGTTGGTGTGGGAATCACAGGAACATTTTCCTGAGCTGCACCACTTTCCCGTTCGAGAGGTAGTACTTCATCGAGTTCTACTTTCCTCCCACTTACTTCTTTCGAGAGAAACTCTTTTTCCAGAAAGCATCCGTTCTTGGCAACAAATATTTTGCCCTCGGATCTTAAGTAGAAGGTATACCCGACAGTTTCCTTAGGGTATCCTATGAAGACGCATTTTTCCGACTTGGGTTCGAGCTTTTCAGGTTGAAGTTTCTTGACATAAGCATCGCATCCCCAAACTTTTAGAAACGACAGCTTAGGTTTCTTCCCAAACCATAATTCATACGGTGTCGTCTCAACGGATTTAGACGGTGCCCTATTTAAAGTGAATGTAGCTGTCTCTAGAGCGTATCCCCAAAATGATAGCGGTAAATCAGTAAGAGACATCATAGACCGCACCATATCCAATAGAGTGCGATTACGATGTTCGGACACACCGTTTAGCTGAGGTGTTCCAGGCGGCGTGAGTTGTGAAACGATTCCACATTTCCTTAAGTGTGTGCCAAATTCGTGACTTAAATATTCTCCTCCACGATCTTATCGTAGGCACTTTATCTTTCGGTCACGTTGATTCTCCACCTCATTCTGAAATTCCTTGAACTTTTCAAAGGTCTCAGACTTGTGTTTCATTAAGTAGACATACCCATATCTACATAAGTCATCAGTGAGAGTGAGAACATAACGATATCCTCCGCGAGCCTCAACGCTCATTGGACCGCACACATCGGTATGTATAATTTCCAATAAGTTGGTTGCTCGCTCCATTGTTCCGGAGAACGGAGTCTTGGTCATCTTGCCCATGAGGCATGGTTCGCACGTGTCAAACGATTCATAATCAAGAGACTCTAAAAGTCCATCGGCATGGAGCTTCTTCATGCGCTTGACACCAATGTGACCAAGGCGGCAGTGCCACAAGTATGTGGGACTATCGTTATCAACTTTACATCTTTTGGCATCTACACTATGAACATGTGTAATATTACGCTCGAGATTCATTAAGAATAAACCATTGACCATCGGAGCATGACCATAAAACATATCTCTCATATAAATCGAACAACCATTATTCTCAGACTTAAATGAGTAGCCATCTCGTATTAAACGAGATCTAGATACAATGTTCATGCTCAAACTTGGCACTAAATAACAATTATTAAGGTTCAAAACTAATCCCGTAGGTAAATGTAGAGGCAGCGTGCCGACGGCGATCACATCGACTCTGGAACCATTCCCGACGCGCATCGTCACCTCGTCCTTCGCCAGTCTCCGTTTATTCCGCAGCTCCTGCTGTGAGTTACAAATATGAGCAACGGCACCGGTATCAAATACCCAGGAGTTACTACGAGTATTGGTAAGGTACACATCAATTACATGTATATCAAATATACCTTTGGTTTTGCCGGCCTTCTTATTTGCTAAGTATTTGGGGCAGTTCCGCTTCCAGTGACCCTTCCCCTTGCAATAAAAGCACTCAGTCTCAGGCTTAGGTCCATTCTTTGACTTCTTCCCGGTAACTGGCTTACCAGGCGCGGCAACCTCCTTGCCGTCCTTCTTGAAGTTCTTCTTACCCTTGCCCTTCTTGAACTTAGTGGTCTTATTGACCATCAACACTTGATGTTCTTTTTTGATTTCAGCCTCTGCTGACTTCAGCATCGAGAACACTTCAGGAATGGTCTTTTCCATCCGCTGCATGTTGTAGTTCATCACAAAGCTCTTGTAGCTTGGTGGGAGCGACTGGAGGATTCTGTCAATGACCGCCTCATCTGGGAGGTTAATGTTCAGCTGGGTCATACGGTTGTGCAACCCAGACATCTTCAGGATGTGCTCACTGACAGAACTGTTTTCCTCCATCTTACAACTGTAGAACTTGTCGGAGACATCATATCTCTCGACCCGGGCATGAGCTTGGAAAACTAGTTTCAGCTCTTCGAACATCTCATATGCTCCGTGATGCTCAAAACGCTTTTGGAGCCCCGGTTCTAAGCTGTAAAGCATGCCGCACTGAACGAGGGAGTAATCATCAGCGCGAGTTTGCCAAGCATTCATAATGTCTTGGTTCTCTGGGACGGGAGCGTCGCCTAGCGGTCCTTCTAGGACATATTGTTTCCTGGCAGCTATGAGGATGATCCTCAGGTTCCGGACCCAGTCCGTATAGTTGCTGCCATCATCTTTCAGCTTGGTTTTCTCTAGGAACGCGTTGAAGTTCATGTTGACATGAGCGTTGGCCATTTGATCTACAAGACATATTTGCAAAGGTTTTAGACTAAGTTCATGATAATTAAGTTCTAATCAAATTATGAACTCCCACTCAGATTAGACATCCCTTTAGTCATCTAAGTGTTACACGATCCGAGTCGACTAGGCCATGTCCGATCATCACGTGAGACGGACTAGTCATCGTCGGTGAACATTCTCATGTTGATCGTATCTTCCATACGACTCGTGTTCGACCTTTCGGTCTCCGTGTTCCGAGGCCATGTCTGCACATGCTAGGCTCGTCAAGTTAACCCTAAGTGTTTTCGCTGTGTAAAACTGTCTTACACCCGTTGTATGTGAATGTAAGAATCCATCACACCCGATCATCACGTGGTGCTTAGAAGCGACGAACTGTAGCAACGGTGCACAGTTAGGGGAGAACACTTCTTGAAATTTTTGTAAGGGATCATCTTATTTACTACCGTCGTCCTAAGTAAACAAGATGCATAAACATAATAAACATCACATGCAATTATATAGTTGTGACATGATATGGCCAATATCATATAGCTCCATTGATCTTCATCTTCGGGGCTCCATGATCATCTTGTCACCGGCTTGACACCATGATCTCCATCATCGTGTCTTCATGAAGTTGTCACGCCAACGACTACTTCTACTTCTATGGCTAACGCGTTTAGCAATAAAGTAAAGTGAGTTACATGGCGTTCTTCAATGACACGCAGGTCATACAAAAAATAAAGACAACTCGTATGGCTCCTGCCGGTTGTCATACTCATCGACATGCAAGTCGTGAATCCTATTACAAAGAACATGATCTCATACATCACAATTCATCATTCATCACAACTTCTGGCCATATCACATCACATGATCAATCGCTGCAAAAACAAGTTAGACGTCCTCTAATTGTTGTTGCATCTTTTACGTGGCTGCAATTGGGTTCTAGCAAGAACGTTTTCTTACCTACGAATAACCACAACGTGATTTTGTCAACTTCTATTTACCCTTCATAAGGGCCCTTTTCATCGAATCCGCTCCAACTAAAGTGGGAGAGACAGACACCCGCCAGCCACCTTATGCAACTAGTGCATGTCAGTCGGTGGAAACGGTCTCACGTAAGCGTACGTGTAAGGTTGGTCCGGGCCGCTTCATCCCACAATACCGCCGAAGCAAGAAAAGACTAGTAGAGGCAAGTAAGATGACAAAATCCACGCCCACAACAAAATTGTGTTCTACTCGTGCAAAGAGAACTACGCATAGACCTAGCTCATGATGCCACTGTTGGGTAACGTTGCAGAAAATTAAAATTTTTCCTACGGTTTCACCAAGATCCATCTATGAGTTCATCTAAGCAACGAGTCAAGGGAGAGAGTTTGCATCTACATACCACTTGTAGATCACGAGCGGAAGCTAGCCAAGGGGATGGTGATGATGGAGTCGTACTCGAACGTGATTCGGATCACCGATGTCCAAGTGCTGAACGGACAGCACCTCCGCGTTCAACACACGTACGGGACGGGAGACGTCTCCTCCTTCTTGATCCAGCAAGGGGTAAGGAGAGGTTGAGGAAGATTGCTCCAACGGCAGCACGACGGCGTGGTGTAGTTGGTGCAGCAGTACTCCGACAGGGCTTCGCCAAGCATATACGGAGGAGGAGAGGTGTTGGGGAGGGGAGGGGCTGCGCCTTGGCTTGTCTTCAGCTCCCATGCACCTCCCCACTATATATAGGGGTGGAGGGGCTGATTTCTTGCCCTCCAAGTCCATTGGGGCGTTGGCCAAGGTGGGAGGAAAGAAATCCCATCATTTCCTTCCCCACCGATTGTTATCCCCCCTTTTTAGGGATCTTGATCTTATCCCTTCGGGATATGATCTTATTCCTTCTAAGGGGGGATCTTGGTGCGCCTTGACCAGGGGTGTGGGGCCTTTCCCCCACTACTCACGTTCATGTGGGTCCCCCCATGCAGGTGGGCCCCACTCCGGAACCTTCTAGAACCTTCCCGGTACAATACCGAAAAATCCCGAACATTTTCCGGTGGCCAAAATAGGACTTCCAATATATAAAGCTTTACCTCCGGACCATTCCGGAACTCCTCGTGACGTCCGGGATCTCATCCGGGACTCCGAACAACATTCGGTAACCACATACAAACTTCCTTTATAACCCTAGCGTCATCGAACCTTAAGTGTGTAGACCCTACGGGTTCGGGAGACATGTAGACATGACCGAGACCTTCTCCGGTCAATAACCAACAGCGGGATCTGGATACCCATGTTGGCTCCCACATGCTTCTCGATGTTGTCATCGGATGAACCACGATGTCGAGGATTCGATCAAACCCTGTATACAATTCCCTTTGTCAATCGGTACGTTACTTGCCCGAGACTCGATCGTCGGTATCCCAATACCTTGTTCAGTCTCGTTACTGGCAAGTCACTTTACTCGTACCGTAATGCATGATCTCGTGGCCAACACTTTGGTCACCTTGAGCTCATTATGATGATGCATTACCGAGTGGGCCCAGAGATACCTCTCCGTCATACGGAGTGACAAATCCCAGTCTCGATCCGTGTCAACCCAACAGCTACTTTCGGAGATACCTGTAATGCACCTTTATAGTCACCCAGTTACGTTGTGACGTTTGATACACCCAAGGCACTCCTACGGTATCCGGGAGTTACACGATCTCATGGTCTAAGGAAGAGATACTTGACATTGGCAAAGCTCTAGCAAACGAACTAAACGACCTTTGTGCTATGCTTAGGATTGGGTCTTGTCCATCACATCATTCTCCTAATGATGTGATCCCTTATCAACGACATCCAATGTCCATAGCCAGGAAATCATGACTATCTGTTGATCACAACGAGCTAGTCAACTAGAGGCTCACTAGGGACATATTGAGGTCTATGTATTCACACGTGTATTACGATTTCCGGATAATACAGTTATAGCATGAATAAAAGACAATTATCATGAACAATGAAATATAATAATACTTTTATTATTGCCTCTAGGGCATATTCTTGTCGGTAGATGACATGGGTGTGGTGGTCGGTTTGCACTTCAGCATGCCAGCTCTCTGTAACAACTCCAAGGAGTACTTCTTCTGCGTAAGGACAAGACCAGTAGCACGAGAAGTGACCTCAACTCCAAGAAAGTAGTGAAGCTTCCCAAGATCTTTGACCGCAAAATCAGCACCAAGAGAGCAGACAAGAGCATCAGCAGCATACTGAGAAGAGCTGACAAGGATAATATCATCGACATATACCAAAAGATACATAGTGACTTCTGGCTTCTGTAGAAGAAATAACGAAGTGTCAGCAGTAGACGACACAAACCCATGAGCACGAAGGGCAGAGGCAAGGCGGGCATGCCAGGCACGAGGAGCTTGCTTCAAACCATATAGTGCTTTGGAAAGACGACAGATATAGTCAGGACGATCAGGATCAGAGAAACCAGGCGGCTATTTCATATAAACCTCTTCCTCCAAAAATCCATGTAGAAAAGCATTCTGCACATCAAGTTCACGAAGTGACCAACCACGAGAAACAGCAATGGAGAGAAGAAGCCGAATAGTGGTAGGCTTGACGACAGGACTGAAGGTGTCCTCATAGTCAAGACCATGACACTGCCGAAAACCGCGAGCAACAAGTCGCGCTTTGTAACGCTCAATAGATCCATCCGAATGCTTCTTCACTTTGAATACCCATTTTGAGTCAATAACATTTACCCGTGGTGGTGGAGGAACGAGAGTCCATGTCTTGTTACGAAGAAGAGCATGAAACTCCTGCTCCATAGCCTCTCGCCAATGTGGAATGCGCAGGGCAGCCTGATATGAGCGAGGCTCAGAAGATGGATCCGCAACAGCAGCAGCCAAACAAGCAGCCAACCAAGCAACCGTACCATCCTTACGTTCCTTAGGTTTGAAAATGCCACTGCGACTGCGTGTATGTGGTCGGGACACAGGAGCCACCGAGGTCGATGGAGCAGCCTGCAACGGGCTGGAGGACGGCGACGTTGACAAGTCAGCCGGTGACGAGGAGCCAGTCACGGTAGCCTCGGACTCGGTTGGCGAAGAAGGCCGACCCACCGGCGAAACCGGCAGAGCAGACGAAGCAGCTGGCGACTCCGGCATCACAGACCGGGCCGATGGCGAGCTCGGCATAGTGGGCCGTGGCGCGGCCGGTGTCGCGGGCTACTAGTGTACATCTTGACTTGACCAAGGATGGCAAACCGGTTGACCAAAAGGTTTATCGCTCTATGATTGGTTCATTGTTATATCTATGTGCCTCCCGTCCCGATATCATGCTAAGTGTGTGCATGTGTGCACAATATCAAGCGGCCCACGAAGAATGTCATCTTAAGGCTATGAAAAATATAGTGAGATACTTAATACATACACCAAATTTTGGCATTTGGTATCCTAAGAGGTCTTCTTTTGATCTTGTTGGCTACTCCGATTCGGACTATGCCGGAGACAAGGGTGATAGAAAGTCCACTTCGGGTACTTGTCAATTTCTTGGTAGATCTCTTGTGTCTTGGTCTTCCAAGAAACAAAACTCGGTATCCGTATCCACCGCCCGAAGCGGAATACATTGCCGCTGGTTCATGTTGTGCTCAATTACTTTGGATGACCCAAACTCTTAAAGATTATGGGATATATGTGAAACATGTTCCTTTGCTTTGTGACAATGAAAGTTCCATTAAGATTTCTCACAACCCCGTGCAACATTCTCGAACTAAGCATATTGAAGTTCGTCATCATTTCATTCGAGATCATGTTGCTAAAGGAGACATTGATCTTAAGCATGTTCGTACCGATAAGCAATTGGCGGATATATTCACCAAACCGCTTGATGAGAAAGTATTTTGTTGTTTGAGAGGTGAATTGAACATCATTAATGCTTCAAACTTGGAGTAGAAACTCCATTCGGATACATGCAAGGCATAAGCCTTTGACTAATCCTTGACTTCTTCTCTTATGATGATGATCATATGCCTTGGATATATTTGCACCCTTGCATGCTATCTAACCCTTGTAGGTACTTGGATGAATCTAAATCCATGAGATTGCAAATCACTCACATCTTGAGCAATCTCTACATCACCAAGTCTCTACACAATGGTGGTTGAAGACAAGGAAGCATGAAACCTCTCAGCATATCCTTTGACAAATTCTATATATCAAATTTCATTTGGTATCAAATTTCATGATTGTCATGTTGGATACACAAGTGCTCTTCCTTGCAAGACTTACCCATGTAGGTAGATGAACTTCAACTCCAAGTTGTGCTCCCAACCATTGATGCACTTCATCAACCTCGAGCAACCCACACAAATTCAACTACATAATCAAGTTCAACACCACCACCCAAGGTATGCTATTCCATCTTAGAGAAGCTTTACTCCAAGTCATGGGTCAAAGCAGCTCAACAAGATGCGAATACATCAAAAGCTGAAACAAAAAATGGTAACCCCATTTTGAGCTTAAACGATGAGTATGACCTACGGTCAAGTGTTTTCACTTGACTCCTCAGTCAATACACTCTAACATAGGTGACTCTGTCGCCGACCAATTCTAGATGAAGTTCTCTAGTGTTTCTATGTATTTTTGTATTTATCTCTTGCATATTTATTTCCCTTCATCTAGATTTCTTTTCTTTTTCTTTGTTTTTATTCTGCATTCCCGGCATCCAATTCATTGCAAATCCTTCAGTTAATTCCTTGGAGATCTTTGTGAGATCTTATTTGCCTAGTGAGTTGAGGTGACAAATGTTCTCTCTGTTTGGAACTCGTTCATACTGATTCGTCTCTTTCGGTCACGCCAAACCATTTCGGTGCAACTGAAAAATACAACTCGGTGTCACCGATTTCACTGCAGAGAAAACAATTTGCCACTTGTTCCTGCACCTTTGTTCCAGCTCCACTCGATGATTCTTGTCCTCTACCAGCATCACAATCTATATGCTGCTTTGCTCTGTGACTCAAGGACCAAACCTATTTTGACTCACACTCCAGAAGATCCCTTCTTGGAAATTGATGTCAAAGGGGAGAGAGATCACATCAAAGCTTATTCTCTTCAAAAGGGGAGAGAGAGAAAAAGGGAGAGAGAGGTAATCACATCAAAGGCCCCAGATGTTTGGTGTTCAAGAGGAGAGAAGTCACATGTCTTTCTTATGTTTATGATATGTTTTGCTCTGATTTTGTTTCCCTATGTTCTCCCATTATCCAATACAAGATTCAGAGGGAGAAAGACTGCTAGGGAAGGAAATCCTTGAAATTCATTGCATTTCTTTATCCTTTGGGGACATGTCTACCTATAGAGTACCTAGTACTCACTCTCTACATGTCATCCCAGTCTTGGTACTCTTATGGTTCTTTCGTTTGCTCTGTCTAGTAGATGTATCTGTGTTATCTAACCTTGTTTACTCAGGTTCATCTCCTCCTAAGCCAGCTCTAGACCATAAGGTAAGTATATGCATCACACTCATGTGCATGAATATTTCTTGCTGATGTACATATTGTTTGCAAGAAGGAATCATGAGCATGAAGTTACAACTTCATATATTCACATCATTTGCTCTGATGCATATAGCCAAGATACATGTAACACATTGCTTGCTCTGTCATGTTTATGCATCCACATGCTCTTACTTTCCATATTGACATGATTGCATACATGTAGGGGGAGTCCATGCATGTTACATGTGTTTCCAAAACTTTACTTGTTATTCTCTATATCTTTATCTAAAGCTTTGATGTATGTTGTCATCAATTACCAAAAAGGGGGAGATTGAAAGCACAAGTTGTAACACCCTCGATGCGACTATATCTCCCACGTGTCGAGGCGCGACTTAGAGGCGTAATTGCATTGAAGGCATATGTCGCAACTAAGGTAATCTTTACAACATCCCATGTAATATAATTAATAAAAGGGGAGATAACATAGTTGGCTTACACTCGCCACGTCAATCAAGGTACATAAATAACATTACATCATCCAAACACTCATGACCGACTATGGCGCCAAAATAAAACATAACCCAACATGCGACACGGTCCCGATCACCCCCAACTGGGCACCACTACTGATCGTCAGGAAAGGAAACATAGTAACATTAAGAGTCCTCGTCGAGCTCCCACTTGAGCTCGAGCGCGTCACCTTGAGTGGAATCATCAGGCCCTGCATCTGGTGTAATAGTAATCTGTGAGCCACAGGGACTCAGCAATCTCGCACCCTCGCGATCAAGACTATTTAAGATTATAGGTCAGGCAAGGTAAATATAAGTGGAGCTGCAGCTAGCGACTAGCATATATGGTGGCTATCCTATTTGCAAAAGAGAGCGAGAAGAGGAGGCAAAGTGCGAGCGAGAAACTAGAGAGCAACCTGCGCAAGCATTACTCCAACACCGTGTCCATTTCCCGGACTCCACCGAGAAGAGGCCATCACGGTAACACACTCAGTTGATTCATTTTAATTAAGTTAAGGTTCAATTTATCTACAACCGGACATTAACAAATTCCCATCTGCCCGCTTTCGAAAGTTCAATCCCTGCAGGGGAGTCCCAACTTAGCCCATGACAAGCTCTCACGGTCAACGAAGGAAAAGACCTCCTCCCAAGACGTTCCGATCAGACTCGGTATCTCGGTTCTTCAAGACACTTCGACGGGTTAAAACAAGATCAGCAACACCGCCCGAATGTGCCGACAAATCCCGATAGGAGCTGCACATATCTCGTTCTCAGGGCACACTCAGATAGGTCAAGCTACGGGTAAAACCAACCCTCGAGTTTCCCCGAGGTGGCCCCACAGGCTGCCCGGTTCGGACCAACACTCAGAGGAGCACTGGCCCGGGGGGGGTTTAAATAAGATGACCCTCGGGCTCCGGAAACCAAAGGGAAAAAGGGGCTAGGTGGCAAATGGTAAAACCAAGGTTGGGCATTTCTGGAAAAGCTTTAATCAAGATGAACTATCAAGGGGCTCCCATTATAACCCAACCGCATAAGGAACGCAAAATCCGGGAACATAACACCGATATGACGTAAACTAGGGCGGCAAGAGTGGAACAAAACACTAGGAGAGAGGCCGAGCCTTCCACCCTTTACCAATTATATAGATGCATTAAGATAACAAGATAATATAATGATATCCCAACAAGTAAATAAATGTTCCAACAAGGAACGGCCTCCGATCTTCACCTGCAACTAGCAACGCTATAAGAGGGGTTGAGCAAAGCGGTAACATAGCCAATCAACGGTTTGCTAGGACATGGTGGGTTAGAGGTTTGACATGGCAATTTGGGAGGCTTGAAAGCAATAGGTAGGCATCGTAGCATTGGCATAGCAAAAGAGCGAGCAATCTAGCATAGCAAAGATAGTAGTGATTTCGAGGGTATGATCATCTTGCCTGCAAAGTTGTCAGAGTTGACTGGATCCTCGAAAGCAAACTCAACGGGCTCCTCGTTAGCGAACTCGTCTCCCGGCTCTACCCAAACAAGACAAACAAGCAACAAGGACACAATCAACCACGTGCAAAGCTCAAACAATATGATGCAAAGATGGTATGCTATGCGGGATGCGATGCGGTATGCATATGCAAGATTTGACAAGGGATGCATGAACCTGGCTTCATATTGGAAAATCAAGTGTGCCACTGGAAAGATGAGATGAAATCGCTTGAAAACGATATAAAGAACGCCGGAATCGGAGTTACGGTTTGGAAATGGCAAGCAAAACAAATATGACACCGGTCTGCGATTTACAGCAAGTAGCCATCTAAATGCAATGAGATGAACATGCTACAGCATCCAAACATGACAAAAAAATACATGGCAGGGGTGCATTCATGATGCTTAACAAAAGTCTAGCACTGAGCTACGGCCAATTCATCCATTAACAGGTTCAAACAAGCATGGCAAAAATGCATATGGCAAACAGATTTCAGACTTAGTGAAATTAACACTTGTCTGGAATTTCAGATCAGGTAGCACTCTTCGGAGCAACAAAACTACATGCTACAGGACCTGAACCTGGCAAAGTAAAGCATGGCATGGAGCTACTCAAAGAGCTTAACAAAAGTCCCTTAGTGACCTTGAGCCAAAAGGGATCAGAAAATACAATTGCAAGCATGTGAACATGGCAAAAACATAATCAGTTCTCAGACTTAGTGAAAACTGGAGCATGCTGAAACAGGTATCAAGTTGGCATGTTTATGAGCTCGATGCACTCACTACGGAGCAATTCATGACAACCTAAGCATACACCCATCAAGAATACAGAAAATGCAAGCTAGACATGGCAAGAACAATAACATAGCATGCACGGATCAACTATAACATCCTCGGCAAAATCGCTAACAAGTAGACAATCTGCCCAGATTCACAAAGTAGCAAAAGTAGAGCTCGATTGACTCAAGCTATGGTGCTCCATAATTTCAAACAAAGACATGGATGGATAGAGCACTACAAGATTAACAAAACATCCTTACTGATCATCCTCAAAAGAGGCACGTATCACTTGGAAACAACAAGAACATATGGCTAAATGAAATAAACAGGTCAAGGACTTAGTGGAATTGCTAAATCCCTGAAATCAGCACTACCAAGTGCCTCACTTTGCAAGCTCGTGCTAGTCACCACACACATCACAAAAATACATGGGTTGCACCTCTGGAAAGATGGCAAAACCCTTAACAAGACATATGTAGAGCTCATGGGCATATCATGCACACAATAATCATGGCAAAAATGACAAATATGCAAATGGAGTAATGGATCTGACAATTATCTCAAGTAGCCCTCTTCTAACAGCATTTCGGGCATCAAGATGAACTCAAATGAAAATGATGCAATGGAACGAAATGATGTACTCTCTGAGATGAACATTTTGATATGCTATATGCCGAAAACGGAGTTACGGTTGCGGAGATATATCATGACGAACAGGAGCACATGGATTAGGGTTTCAGGCAAAAAGTCAATCGTCTCAGATCCAGATCTAGATCCAGCCGGCGCGGATTTTGAGGATTGCCGGATTTCACGCCGGAGATGAAGAGGACGGCAGCCGGCGTGTATGGGGTCGCCGGATCCGGCTTCAGGCCGCAAGGAGGCGACGACGGCGAGGCGGCGGAGTAGCGGCGTGCGGCGGCGCGGGGCGGCGACGAGCTCGGGCGAGGCGGGGCGGCGGAGCAGGTGGCGGCCTGGAGGAGGAGAGGCGGCGGCGCGGTGAAGGCGCGGGGCGGTGTGCCTCTTCGGGCCGCGGGGGCCTCGCCTGGGCCGGGCGGGCCGCGGTGGTGGAAGACGGCGGCGGCGAGTGGCGGCTTGCCACGTGGCGGTGGCGGAGCGGGCGGACAATGTCCGTTCCGGAAAAAATCGTCCGGCGGCGGTGCGGGGAACGAGGAGCTAGGTTATCGGGGGGAAGGAGAAGGAGATTTTTGGGGGTTCTTTAAATAGGCATAGGAGGAGCTAGGAGAGTCCAAGTGAGGTGCGGTTTTCGGCCACGTGATCGTGATCGAACGCTCTAGATGATGGAGAGGGTTTTGGGCCAAATTGGAGGGGTGTTGCGCTGCAACACACCCGAGGCCTTTTCGGTCCCTCGGTTAACCGTTGGAGTATCAAATGAAGTCCAAATGGTACGAAACTTCACAGGCGGTCTACCGGTAGTAAACCAAGGCCACTTGGCAAGTCTCGGTCCAATCCGGAAATGTTTAAACCCCACACATGAAAGAAAGGTAGAAATGACCACCGGAGGAGAACGAAGCGCCGGAATGCAAAACGGACAACGGGGAAAATGCTCGAATGCATGAGACAAACACGTATGCGAATGCAATGCACATGATGACATGATATGAGATGCATGACAACGACAACAACACGCGGAGACAAAAACCCGAACCCGAGAAAATAAAATAACTTAACGCCGGAAACGGCAAGAGTTGGAGTACAAATTGGGAAAGTCATATCCGGGGTGTTACACAAGTGCTCCCTGGGTGGTTTTGGTAATTAATGTCAACATATCTCTTGTTGGACTAATGTTTTTATATAGTGTATTTCAGATAAGTTCAACACATGGAGTGGCATGGACAAGAAGATGTGGAACCCCTTCAAAATCCTAAGGACAAAAGATTGGCTCAAGCTCTAAAGCTCAAGACTCTACATTTTGCTTTTAGTGATCCAAGATCACATTGAGTCCATAGGAAATCCAATACTATTAAAAGGGGATGAGGTGTTGCTTGATGGCTTGCTTGCTCAAAGTGCTTATTGATATGCTCCAAAGCCCTCAACCACTTTCTCATATCCACATATGTCCCAAACCAAAAGTCAAACTCGGCCCCACCGAAATTTACCATCCGGAGCAACCGAGTTCTCTTGACATAGCCATTGCCACAAACCCTAATCAATTCGGTCACACAGATGGGATCTCGGTCTCACCGAGATGGGCTTGCAAACTCTCTATTTCCTATTGCAATAATCTCGGTCCCACCGAGATATGCAATCGGTCCCACCGAGTTTGCTTGACCAACTCTCTGTTTTGCTTATTACCCAAATCGGTCCCACCAAGATGAGGTTTTACCCTAACCCTAGCACATCGGTCCCACCGAGTTGATCATGTTGGTCCCACCGAAAAGCCTAACGTTCATCATCAACACACCATCTATTACCTTTTGGAGAGTGGTGTCTCCTAGATTGGTTGGGTGTCACTTGGGAGCCTCCGTCAAGATTGTGGAGTTTAACCAATGAGTTTGTACATGCATGGAGATCGCCTACTTCATGAAGATCTACCCTAGTGAGGCAAGTCCTTCATGGGCGATGGCCATGGTGGGTTAGACAAGGTTGCTTCTTCATGGACCCTTCATGAGTGGAGCCCTCCGTGGACTCGCGCAACTGTTACCCTTCATGGGTTGAAGTCTCCATCAACGTGGATGTATGATAGCACCACCAATCGGAACCACGCCAAAAATCTCCGTGCCTCCAATTGCATTTGCACACTCCAATCCCATCCCTTTACATTCTTGCAAATTGCATGCTTTACTTTCCGCTACTCATATACTCTTGTCATGCTTGCTTGATATGTATTGTGAATGTTTAAACTTGTGCTAAAACTCCACTTCAACTTGAGGAAATTAAAAACTGCAACCTTTTCTTGTTAAGAGTCTATTCACCCCCCTCTAGACACATCTTCTCGATCCTTTCATCCACACAGCTTGTCGGATAGCGTTGGATCGCATGCCAGAGCACAACCAAAAAGAAGCAAGCATGCTTACTTTTTACATGCCTGGATCCAAAAGAACATTAGTCTGGCAGTCTGTGCAAATTTTTGCCCTGCCGGACCGGCAATCCCAGCCACATGCTCATCCATAAGGTGTCATCGCCGTCGCGTAGGTAGCCTCCGCCTCCGTCGCGTAGTCATTGTCTGCCGCTACCAACTCAGCTGACTACCGATGCGACATCTAGTAGCTGATACATCTCCGTCGTATCTATAGTTTTTGATTGTTTCATGGAAATATTATACAACTTTCGCATACTTTTGGCAACATTTTATATGATTTATTAGACTAACCTATTGATCCAGTGCCAAGTGTCAGTTCCCGTTTGTTGCATGTTTTTTGTTTCACAGAATATCCATATCAAGTGAAATCCAAACGCGGTAAAAATTTACGAAGAATTATTATGGAATATATGTGTTTTTTGGGAGTTGGAATCAACACAAACGGGGCCCCACAGCCACCAGAACACACATGGGCACGTCAAGCAGCCTAGGCGAGTGGTGGTGGGTTGTGCCCTCCTCGTACGTTGGTTGGAGCTCTACTTCGGGCGCAAGGAAGCTTATATCCAGAAAAAAGTGATGTTAAAATCTCAGTGCAATCGGGGTTACGGATCTCCGGGAATACAAAAAACAGTTTTCGGCCAGAAAATAGGAGCGCGAAACAAAAAAGAACAGAGAGGGAGATCCAATATCGGAGGGGCTCCCGCCCCTCCGCCACCATGGAGGGCATGGACCAGAGGAGGAACTCTCCTCCCATCTAGGGGGAGGCCAAGGAAGAAGAAGAAGAAGAAGAAGAAGAAGAAGAAGAAGAAGAAGAAGAAGAAGAAGAAGAAGTAGAAGGAGGAGGAGGAGGAGGAGGAGGAGGAGGGGGGGGGCTCTCTCCCCCTCTCTCCAGGTGGCGCCGGAACACCGTCAGGGCAATCATCGTGTGACGGTGATCTACTCCAACAAATCTGTCATCTTCACCAACAATTCCATCACCTTCCCCCATATATATTCAGCGGTCCACTCTCCCGCAACCCGCTGAACCCTCTACTTGAACATGGTGCTTTATGCTTCATACTATTATCCAATGATATGTTGCCATCCTATGATGTCCGAGTAGATTTTTGTTGTCCTATCGGTAATTGGTGAATTTTTGTGGTCGGTTTAATTTGCTTGTGGTTATGTTGCTGTCTTTTGGTGCCATCATATGAGCACGCATGTGGATCACACCATAGGGTTAGTTGTATGTTGATAGGACTATGCACGCCTTCCCTTTTCATGCAAATTTATCGATAATGAAACCTTATCTTCTTATGCTAATGGTAGATATGATTACTATGATATGGAACGAATAGAAGAATTTGTGTTTTTAAGGGTGTTTATGAAATTGAAATCTTTGTTTGAAAAGTATGAAGATTATGATGATTTTGTTTATAGACCTAAATTTTTTGCCATCCTTAAATATTACTATGAAAAATATGAATACAATGCCGATATTAATACGTTTATTGAGAAAGTCTCCATTGTCCAAGAAGAGAGTAATATTTTACAGGAGTCTATGAAAGAAAAAATTGATGAAATTGTGAGCTCATTGGATGAAAAAGATGATGAGGAGAGCAAAGAACAAAAAGAGGAAGAGCAGATTAGCTACCTGTGCCAACCTTCTAATTAGAGTAACCCTCCAATTCATACATTGTTTAATGTCCCTTCGTTCTTACCCAAGGATGAATTCTATGATAATTGCTATGATCCCATTGATTCATTTGAAATATATCCCTTTTTATGACCCTGATGCTTGCTATGCTTGTGGCCAAGATGCCAATATGAATTGTGTTTATGGAGATGAATGTGCTATAGTTCTTTATGTTAAGAATGAAATTGTTGCTATTGCACCAAATATGACAGTCCTATTATCTTTTTGAATTCTCCAAACTACACTATATCGGAGAAGTTTGCACTTATTAAGAATTACATTGATGGGTTGCCTTTAAGGATTGCACATGATAATTTTGATGAATATAATATGCATGTGCTTCTGCTCCTACATGCAATTATTATGATAGAGGAACTATATCTCCACCTCTCTATGTTTCCAACATGATAAAATTGCAAGAAACTGCTTATGCTATGTATTGGCCTTTACTTGATGTGCATGAATTGTTCTTTTATGACATGCCAATGCATAGGAAGAGAGTTAGACTTTGTCATTGCATGATATATGTTTCTCTATGCTCACTACTAAATTACAAATCATTTCTAATTAAAATTGGCTTTGATATACCTTGGGATCCGGGTGGATCCATTACTTGACACTTTATGCCTAGCTTAATGGTCTTAAAGAAAGTGATGCCAGGGAGTCAACTCGGAAGTTGTAGAGTCATTTACTTCCGTTGTGTGCTTTTATAAATTTTAAAAACAAAAAATATAGAGGGGAACTTAAAAACTTCTTCAAAAAGAGAAGCGATTGGAAGGTTATGCATTGGAGAAGTGAGGGTCGACCTTGAACACTTGTGTTCATGCTCATGGAAACAATATAAACTTTAAACTTTTCATGGAAGTTTCTCACAAAAATAATTATTCCCTTGTACAAATCCATTGTATTATAAAAATAATGTGCCATGATTTGACTTTAGGATGATTAGATTTCTTGTTGGTATGTGCGGTGTAAAAATAGAAACTTTGACTGTAGTGCGCAATTCTACATTTTTTACTGGAACGTCAAAAGTTTCTGAAATTTTTACACAGTATTGCTATGCAAAATGTTTATTTTGTCCTAATTGTTCAGAATTTTTGGAATTACAGAAGTATGGTAGATGTTCAGATTGCTACAGGCTGTCCTGTTTAAGACAAATTCTGTTTTTGATGCATTGTTTTGCTTGTTTTGATGAAACTATCGATTCTAGGGGGGTATAACCCATGGAGAAGTTATAATACAGTAGCTTGCTACCTCTTGAGCTTGATTTGGTTTTTCCCTTGAAGACAAAACGGTGATGCAACAAAGTAGTGTAAGTATTTCCCTCAGTTTTGAGAACCAAGGTATCAATCCAGTAGGAGACAACGCAACAAGCCACCGAATACCTGTACAAACAAACACCAACTTGCAACCAACATGACAAAGGGGTTGTCAATCCCTTCACGGTTATTCACAAAGTGAGATCTGATAGGGATGGATAAATGGTAAAGTAATATTTTTGGTATTTTTGGTTTTGGAACGGAAAGTAAAAGATTGCAAAGTAAGGGAACTGTGACAGACATTGGCAAGTTGACAGAAAACTAATATGATGTAAAATAGACCTGGGGGCCATAGGTTTTACTAGAGGCTTCTCTCGAGATAGAAATTATTATGGTGGGTGAACAAATTACTGCCAAGCAATTGATACAAAAGCGCAAAGTTATGACGATATCTAAGGCAATGATCATCTATATAGGCATCACGTCCATGTCAAGTAGGCTGGAAGATTCTGCATCTACTACTATTACTCCACACATCGACCGCTATCCAGCATGCATCTAGAGTATTAAGTTCATAAAGAACGGAGTAACTCCTTAAGCAAGATGACATGATGTAGAGGAATTAACTCAAACAATTTGATGAAAACCCCATCTTTTTATCCTCGATGGCAACAATACAATACGTGTCAGTTCCCTTTCTATCACTAGGATCGAGCACCACAAGATTGAACCCAAAGCTAAACACTTCTCCCATTGCAAGAAAACGAATCTAGTTGGCCAAACCAAATCGATAGTTCGAAGAGAGTTGCAAAGCTATCAAGTCATGCATAAGAGAATTCAGAGGAGATTCAAATAATATTCATAGATAAGCTGATCATAAATCCACAATTCATCGGATCTCGAAAAACACACCATAGAAGAGTATTACATCGAATAGATCTCCAAGAACATCGAGGAGAACTTTGTATTGAGAATCAAAGAGAGAGAAGAAGACATCTAGCTACTAGCTATGGACCCGTAGGTCTGAGGTAAACTACTCACCCTTTATCAAAGAGGCAATGGTGTTGATGTAGAAGCCCTCCGTGATCGATTCCCCCTCTGGCAGGATGCCGGAAAAGGCCCCAAGATGGGATCTCACCGGAATAGAAGGTTGCGGCGGTGGAAAAGTGGTGTCGTGGCTCCCCTGAATGTTTTTGGGGTATAGGAATATATATAGGAGGAAGATCTAGGTCAGGAGGTCTACGAGGGGCCCGCAAGGTCGGGGGGGGGGGTGGCGCCCTACCCCCTTGGGCGCGCCCTCCACCCTTGTGGCCGCCCCGTGGCTTGATACGTCTCCAACGTATCTATAATTTTTGATTGTTCCATGCTATTATATTATCCATCTAAGATGTTTTATATGCATTTATATGCTATTTTATAATTTTTGATTGTTCCGCCGCCGCAAGCCTCTGTAGCCACCGAAAACCAATCTAGACCCGTTCCGGCACCCTGCCTAAGGGGGGAATCCCTCTCTGGTGGCCATCTTCATCATCCCAGCGCTCTCCATGACGAGGAGGGAGTAGTTCACTGACGGAGTCATGGATTAGGGGGTCTCCGGACAGCCGGACTATATCCTTTGGTCGGACTGTTGGACTATGAAGATACAAGATTGAAGACTTCGTCCCGTGTCCGGATGGGACTCTACTTGGCGTGGAAGGCAAGCTAGGCAGTACGGATATGGATATATCCTCCTTTGTAACCGACCTTGTGTAACCCTAGCCCCCTCTGGTGTCTATATAAACCGGAGGGTTTTGGTCCGTAGGACAACATACAATCACACCATAGGCTAGCTTCTAGGGTTTAGCCTCTCTGATCTCGTTGTAGATCTACTCTTGTAGTACTCATATCATCAAGAAAAATCAAGTAGGATGTAGGGTTTTACCTCTATCAAGAGGGCCCGAACCTGGGTAAAACATTGTGTCCCCTGCCTCCTATTACCATCCGCCTTAAACGCACAGTTCGGGACCCCCTACCCGAGATCCGCCAGTTTTGACACCGACATTGGTGCTTTCATTGAGAGTTCCACTGTGTCGTCACCATAAGTCTTGATGGCTCCTTCGATCATCACTAGCGATGCGGTCCAGGGTGAGGCTTTCCTCCCCGGACAGATCTTCATATTCGGCGACTTTGCATTGCGGGCCAATTCGCTTGGCAATCTGGAGCAGATTGAGAGCTACGCCCCTGGCCATCAGGTCAGATTCGGAAACTTGAACTACACGGCTAATATCCGCGGAGACTTGATCTTCGACGGATTCGAGCCCATGCTGGACACGCCACGCAGTCACGACGAGCAAGACGTAACTCTACCGTCGGACAGTGTTCGGGAGATCGCATCCGTAGCTACTCCGGCCTTTAAGCTGGAGCAAGTTGCGCCATCCGAGAGCGGAGGGATGGACCCCGCCATGGAGGCCGCACTCTTAGCGGTGATAGAGCCGGATACTGACTTCACCCCTTATGAGAGCTGTCTTGCCGAACCACTGGATTCATCCTCGGCCGCGGACTCCGAGCCGCTCGTATCCGTGCCCGTCGAGTCCGACTGGGCGCCGATCATGGAGTTCACCTCCACGGATATCTATCAGCACTCACCTCTTGGAGATGTGCTAAATTCATTAAGGTCTCTCTCCCTGTCAGGAGAACCTTGGCCAAACTATGTCCGGCTAGAATGGGATGCGGACGACGAAGAAATTCGCTGCCCACCCACCACCCACTTAGTAGCCACTGTCGATGACTTAACCGACATGCTCAACTTCGGCTCCGAGGACTTCAACGGTATGGACGACGAAGCCGGAGACGAACCAGAACCACCGCCCATAGGGCGATGGACCGCTACTTCATCACATGACGTATACATGGTGGACACCCCCAACGAAGCCAATGGCGACGAGAAAGCGGAGGATGACCCCTCCAAGAAGCAACCCAAGCGCCGACGTCAGCGGCGCCGCCCTAAGTCCCGCCATAGCAAAAACAGCGATAACAATAGTCCACGCGACTCCGAAAAAGACAACAACTGCACCACCCCGGTGGCAGAAAATGATCAAGATGCAGACAGCAAACATAGTACGGATCCTACGTCCGAACATGATGACGCCAAAGATAAGCATCATCAATCCCCGTCTAGGGAAGAAAACAGTCCGGACGATGATGCACCCATCATCTCGGAAATACACTTGGAGCAAGAGAACCTCCGCAGAAGGCTTACTACCACAACGAGAAGCCTGAAGAAACAGAAGCAAAGGCTCAAGGTCGCACAAGATATGCTCAAGAGCAAGTGGAACAAAGTAACAAAGTATGGTAGAAGCTACCACCCAAATAGATATCCAAAGCGCAAGCTATTACCGGAATTCGACGACGAGGCCTTAGAGCCCATACAGCCGATAAGTGATACGGCCAACAGGCCATATCCACCACCCTGTGAACGCGATAGAGCGGCTAACAAAGTCATGCATAAGTCAACACACGTTCTACGTGAGAACTTGCGTCAAAAATCCGGCGCGACCAGATCTATTATGGATCTAGGAAGCGCGCTACGGTACACAACTAGCACCGAATACTACAACCGTCTGAACACTACAGCGCATCCCAATACAGGGGTGCCGCACACCCACTATGTTTCACTGATGAGGTGCTGGATCACCCATTCCCAGAAGGATTCAAACCAATGAACATAGAGGCATACGACGAAACCACAGACCCTGGAGTCTAGATAGAGGACTTCATCCTCCATATTCATATGGCTCATGGAGACGATCTCCACGCCATTAAATACTTGCCCCTCAAGTTTAAAGGGTCAGCTAGGCACTGGCTGAAAATCCTCCCCGAAAACTCAATTGGAAGTTGGGAGGAGCTCGAGGACGCTTTCCGGGCCAATTTTCAAGGGACTTATGTCCGACCTCCGGATGCAGACGATTTAAGTCACATAATCCAACAATCCGGAGAGTCCACCCGAAAGCTTTGGAACAGGTTCCTCACCAAGAAGAACCAAATAGTCGACTGTCCGGACACCGAAGCCTTAGCAGCTTTTAAACACAGCGTCCGAGACGAATGGCTCGCCAGACACCTCGGTCAAGAAAAACCGAGAACAATGGCAGCTCTAACAAGCCTCATGACCTGCTTTTGTGCGGGCGAGGATAGCTGGTTGGTCCGTAGCAGCACCAGCGACCCAAGCACATCCGAAGTAAGGGATGGCAATGGTAAACCACGACGCAACAAAAATAAGCATCGAAATAAAGAAGGCAGCCCAGATAATACGGCGATAAACGCCGGATTCAGGGGCTCCCGACCAGGTCAGCGGAAAAAGCCTTTCAAAGGCAGCAGAGAAGGACAATCTGGCCTAAACAAAATCCTTGACAAGCTTTATCAGATTCACAGCACCCCAGACAAACCTACAAATCATACCCACAGAGAATGTTGGGTCTTCAAGCAGGCCAGTAAACTAAACGCCGAACACAAAGGGGAGTAGACACCAAGCGAAGATGAGGATGAACCTCGCTAGCAAAGCACCAGAGGACAGAAAAAATTCCCACCGGAGGTTAAAACAGTAAACTTGATCAATGTGACAAGCAGGAGAAGCGATCGCGCACTCCGATGCACACGCGCCATCGAGCCCGTCACCCTAGGTCCAACCCCTGGTTGGCCTTCCCGATCACTTTTGATCGTAGGGATCACGATACACATATCCAGCGGGAAGGACTGACGGCCTTGGTGTTAGACCCAATAATAAATGGGTACCATTTCACAAGGGTCCTCATGGACGGCGGCAGTGATCTCAATCTCATATATCAAGACACAGTCCGCAAAATGGGATAGACCCGACACAAATAAGCCACAGTAATACTACCTTCAAGGGAGTAATACCAGTCCAAGAGGCCCACTGTATGGGCTCTCTACTACTAGAGGTGGTATTCGGTTCTCCCGATAACTTCCGAAGTGAAACGTTAACTTTTCACATCGCTCCATTCTGAAGTGATTTTCAAGCACTACTCGGAAGGGCGGCTTTCGCTCGTTTTAACGCAATATCGCATTATGCTTTTCTCAAGCTCAAGATGCCCGGTCCACGAGGCGTCATTACAGTTAGCGGAAATACCAGCCGTTCTTCATGTACGGAAGAGGTCGCGGCGGCTCTAACAGCCGCACACTAGACAGCCTCACCAACCAGAAAAATGGCAGGTCATCAAGACCACAGACACGGTTAGACGAGTCCGGCATGCCATCATACATGTATAAGATTGGTTTTCAAACCCTCATAAAGCGATACCAGGGGCTTCCCGCGTGTAATCAGGGCCAACCCGGCTCAACTAGGCTTCTCTGGAATTCTGATAACTCATTCTTCTTTTTGGCATGGCAACTTTCATCTAAGTTCTTTCCTTTTTGCAGGTTACAATCATGCTACACCCGTCCAGGACACGGCACAACGGAGACACATGTGCAAACGTGCAGTAGGGACCAGCCAAAAGGTTTCTTTTTAGATTAAGGCCCTGCGTAAACCTTTTTTTACTGTCTCTTGTTGCTCACATCCTCCGGATACTCCACACAACCGAGAAGGATGCCGACATTATTGGCATGTGGCCACGCCAGGATTTTGCACGTACCTGGACACATGGGGTTTCTTATATAGGGCATTGTTTAGCCCGGTATATGTTATAAAGACCAAACACCTTAGGGAGTGTTCAGCGTCGTGAGTTTGGCCCTATATGCATCAACTCCGAATCATGTCTTTGGTCGAATGTTTGGTTTGACCGGCTCCCACGTTTTGGCACCTTACGTTCCATTATATCGGCTAAGGTAGCACTGGGAGAACTACTACGATTGTGCCCTGGTTCATCCGGATGAGCACCTCAATAGAGAAAGCCGAAAACTGACTGTCATGATATAGCGAGAGACTGGTCAACCACTCGATGACTAATCGGAATCTTCGGGATTCCTCCGCATTAACGAAGGGCCGTTTCTCGGTCATGTACGTACGTGCACCATATTTGGACGAGTGTAGAAGTACCAGGGGCTCTATAGTAGCCCCACTGTCAAACTACTATGGCTAAGTGAAAGTGTTAAAGCAATATAGTCCGATTGCCTTGTTCGCTACGCTATCACCTCCTTAACGGACCAAGACGTTGGATCAAGTGTGGATATGCATCTTCTGCGAACACCCCCGCTTTATATGCATGGGGGCGGAAGCCGACGACAGCAAACTTTCAGGTTATATACATATATACATAAACGGCCGCACAGGAGGCATCATAGTACTTTCGGGCAGAAGTATAAATACAGCCTTGATTAATTCAGAAAAACATTGTTTGTACAATGGGACTACATGTCACTGGAAAATAATATTCTTCGAGCACTGAGCCTCTATCGAACGAGCGCCTTCAAGGACTTCTTCAAAGTAGTGCTAGGCAGCCACTCGGCCTATGGCCGAACCCTGTGCCGCAACAGTGGTGGCCTCCATCTCCGCCCAGTATGTTTTGACACGGGCAAGGGCCATCCGCGCACCTTCTATGCACGTTGATCTCTTTACAGCATCGATGCGTGGCACAGCTTCAAGGAATTGTTGCACTAAGCTAAAGTAGCTACTCGTCCTTGGCCCTCCTGGCCACAGGTGATCCATAACGGACCTCATGGCAAGTCCGGACAACCTGTGGAGCTCGGCCCAACCGGTCAATCGCTCATTCAGTAGCAGTGGACGGACTGGAGCGTGAAACTGTGACCAGAACAACTTCTCCACTTCGGGACCTTTCTGATCCTTGAAGTACTTGGCTGCATCAGCAACACTTGCAGCCAAATCCATGTACTTGTCCGCAGAACTCCATACCCGGTCCAGAGGAGCATACTTCGGATCTCCGAACTTAGTCCACAACAAGAAGGGCTTCCCAGACACGATATCTGCAGCTTGATTCAGCTCCTCCTTTGTCGCTCTAATTTTGGAGCGGGCTTCCTTGGCAGCCACCCGGGCCTTCTCCAGGTCCGTTGCTTTCGCCCGGTCTTCTTCTTCAAGAAGCCGGTAATGGTCAGTAACATCTTTTAACTCTACAGCCATCTTGGCTATTTTCTCCTTGCTCTCGCAATGCGTGGCCTTTTCGGCCCTTAACTCTTCAACCGCCTTTAAAGCGACTGCATTGCTACTACTCGCTTGCTCCTTGGCTCGGGCAAGCTCCGCCCGAAGGGTCTCCACGGTGGCAGCTCCGTCTGCAGTCACAACATATTAAAGATAGCATCATGCTGCTCTTACTATGTGACGATCACCAGAAAAATCACTCACCCTGTGTCTCGTCAAGCTGCTTGTTGACAAGCACGATGTCGGCATCTGCCACATCCAGCTACCGCTTTAGTTCGGCAAACCCATCAGTCCGGCTAGCCACCAAAGCTTCAACCACCTGCACATAAAGGCGGTCTGGTTATTACCTGGGACTATGATCCTCTGTTTGCCGCCGTTCTCGATGACAACCAGAGTCTCAGGGGCTACTATCTGCATGGGCATAGCTAACATATGTGGTACTGTTAAAGGCATACATTATTTCACGTACCTCGAAGCCTTTCAGCAGATTCATAAAAGCTTCATGCAAACCGCTTTCGGCGGATGAAATCTTTTCAATTACCGTACCCATTAGCGTACGATGTGCTTCCGAGAGGACAACTTACCCCAGAAGATCCTTCAGCACGTCCAACCGCACACTGTACGGACCCTTGCTGTCGCTCTCCTCAGGAGCCAGATACTGGGGATGCCGGGCAGCCAAAGGGTTATCTTCTGGCGACATTGGATCCGGAGATACCCTTCACGATGACACTTCAAGGTCACCTGCTTCTTGAGCTGGGGAGTCCGGGGGGAGGCGTTTCGCTCTCCATCATCTTGGGAAGAAGATCCCCCGAAGATTAACTCTGTCGAGAAGAGCTGTGATCCGGACTACAATTTACAAGCATCGATTATTGTCTTCGGAAGTAAGGTAGGATATCTTCACTATTATGTACTTTTTGATTACTTACAGCTCGATAGACGGCTGATCCCCGCACGGACATTGTGCGGCAAGAATACCCTCCGAGGCAGGACCCTCTGGTGGAGATTTCTTCTCCCGTTTGGAAACCTTAGTTTCTGGATCTTTAGAGGTAGTCCTCTTCCTTCCCCAGGGAGGGAGAATGTCAGATTCTTCCCCTTGGTTACCCTCCCTCGCGGAGGCGCTCATTCCTTCGATTGGAATAGGTAGTGATGGAGTACCGCTTTCGCCCTCTTCATTCCCCCTTCATCTTCCTTTGAGGGCACTAGACGAGGTGATGGCTCGAGCATCTTTTCCAACACCGAATTGTCCAAGCCTTTAGGAAGGGGAGCCGAACATCGGATCATCTTCGCCTTTGCTATCCAGTCCTGGTCAAAGAGCGATTCATCAGAATAATGTCATGATAAACAAAAGGACAGTATGTTCGGACAGGGGATCACTTACTTGGGCAGCGGGGCAGTTGCAGCTCAGGCCCACGTCCTCGGTAGTGTCCGGACACTCTATTTGGGGTCCGAAGAACGATTTGTACATCTCCTCGTGTGTCATGCTGAGGAAATGCTGAATAGTGCGCGGTCCTTCCGGGTTGAATTCCCACATGCGGAGTGGCCGGCATTTGCAAGGCTGGACTCGACGAACCAGCATAACTTGCATTACCATAACCAGATTGAAATCTCCCTCGAAGAGATCTCGGATACAGCTCTGTAGTATTGGCACGTCCTTTGCTGGACCCCAGCTCAGCCCCCTGCTGATCCATGACATCAGTTGTGGTGGGGGACGAGCGAAAGGTGGGGGCAGCTACCCATTTGGCACTTCGGGGAGCTGTGACGTAAAACCACTCCCATTGCCACAATCCGGACACCTCTGGAAAGGAACCCTTTGGCCATGGAGCGTCAGCAATTTTTCTTATTAAAGCACCTCCGCACGTTGCGTACTACCCCTCGACCATCTTCGGCTTCACATCGAAGGTCTTGAGCCACAGGCCGAAGTGAGGGGTAATGCGGAGGAAGGCCTCACACACGACAATAAATGACGAGATGTGAAGAAGGGAATCCGAGGCCAGATCGTGAAAATCCAGCCTGTAATAGAACATAAGACCCCTAACCAAGGGATCCAGAGTGAGGCCTAGTCCTCGGAGGAAGTGGGAGACGAGCACAACGCTCTTGTTGGGTTCGGGAGTAGGGACGACCTGCCCTCGGGCGGGCAGCCTATGCGAAATTTCGGCGGTCAGATATCTGGCCTCCCTCAACTTCTTGATGTCCTCCTCCGTGATGGAGGAAGGCACCCACCGGCCTTGAAGGCTGGATCCAGACATGATTGAAGGTCCGAAGCACCTGACCTGAGATTTGGGTGTTAGAACTCGAGGCGGGGGAAGGATTCGATTGAGCATAGGAGGGAAAAAGAAAAGGCCTTGTCCATTTATAAAGGGGATGAATATTAGGCGTCCTCCTCGTGGCCGTTCGAGACTTACCTAAGATCTAGGAGTCATACCAATAGACACGGTTGGGTTACCCACGTTTGTATTAATGAGAATCCCGTGATAAGGGGAACACGATCTCTGCTTTGACAAGACGTGTCAAGAAACCGCCTCGCGTTATGTGCGGGGCTGGTTAAAGAAAAACAGTTCTAATAATTACCGGGTCATGGCGTGATGTCATGCTGCCAAAACGCGTCAGCAGATTAGATTTGTGGAAATATTATTCTCTCTATGATGGTATGTGGAACTTATTTTGCAGGGGCGGACACTATCCTTGTATTCAAACTCTTCCGTGGTGTATTCGGAGGAGGAACCCACCTTGCAATGCCGAAGACAACACTGCGTGCCAGACTCATCGTCATTGAAGCCTGGTTCGAGGGCTACTGAGGGAGTCCTGGATTAGGGGGTCTCCGGACAGCTGGAGTGTTGGACTATGAAGATACAAGATTGAAGACTTCGTCTCGTGTCCGGATGGGACTCTACTTGGCGTGGAAGGCAAGCTAGGAAGTACGGATATGGATATCTCCTCCTTTGTAACTGACCTTGTCTAACCCTAGCCCCCTCCGGTGTCTATATAAACCGGAGGGTTTTAGTTCCGTAGGACACATACAATCATACCATAGGCTAGCTTCTAGGGTTTAGCCTCTCTGATCTCGTGCTAGATCTACTCTTGTAATACTCATGTCATCAAGAACAATCAAGAAGTACGTAGGGTTTTACCTCTATCAAGAGGGCTCGAACCTGGGTAAAACATCGTGTCCCCTGCCTCCTATTACCATCCGCCTTAGACGCACAGTCCGGGACCCCCTACCCGATATCCGCCGGTTTTGACACCGACATTCACCCTCGAGGCTGAGGGTATGTACCAGTAGCTATGTGTTAGATCTCTCTCTCTCTCATATTCTTGATTCAGCACGATCTTGATGTATCACGAGCTTTGCTATTATAGTTGGATCTTATGATGTTTCCCCCTTCTACTCTCTTGTAATGGATTTTGTTTTCCCTTTGAAGTTATCTTATCAAATTGAGTCTTTAAGGATTTAAGAACACTTGATGTTTGTCTTGCATTTTCTTATATGTGATGACAATGGGATATTCATGTGATCCACTTGATGTATGTTTTGGTGATCAACTTGTGAGTTCCGTGACCTCGTGAACTTATGCATAGGGGTTGGCACATGTTTTCGTCTTGACTCTCCGGTAGAAACTTTGGGGCACTCTTTGAAGTTCTTTGTGTTGGTTGAATAGATGAATCTGAGACTGTGTGATGCATATCGTATAATCATACCCACAGATACTTGAGGTGACATTGGAGTATCCAGGTGACATTAGGGTTCTGGTTGATTTGTGTATTAAGGTGTTATTCTAGTACAAACTCTAGGATAGATCGAATGGAAAGAATAGCTTCGTATTATTTTACTACGGACTCTTGAATAGATCGATCAGAAAGAATAACTCTGAGGTGGTTTCGTACCCTACAATAATCTCTTCATTTGTTCTCCGCTATTAGTGACTTTGGAGTGACTCTTTGTTGCATGTTGAGGGATTGTTATATGATCCAATTGCACTAGTGAAAGTATGAACCCTAGGCCTTGTTTCAACGCATTGCAATACCGTTTTCGCTCACTTTTATCATTAGTTACCTTGCTTTTTATATTTTCAGATTACAAAAACCGATATCTACCATCCATATTGCACTTGTATCACCATCTCTTCGCCGAACTAGTGCACCTATACAATTTACCATTGTATTGGGTGTGTTGGGGACACAAGAGTCTCTTTGTTATTTGGTTGCAGGGTTGTTTGAGAGAGACCATCTTCATCCTACGCCTCCCACGGATTGATAAACCTTAGGTCATCCACTTGAGGGACCTTTGCTACTGTCCTACAAACCTCTGCACTTGGAGGCCCAACAACGTCTACAAGAAGAAGGTTGTGTAGTAGACACCATGGCTATTCTGGCTTGCACTCCAAGTCTCCTGGGTGCCGTCTGGTCCAAGAAAAATCATCGCGAAAGTTTTATTCCGTTTGGACTCCATTTGGTATTCCTTTTCTGCAAAACTCTAAAACAAGGAAAAAACAGAAACTGGCACTAGCACTGGGCTCTAGGTTAATCGGTTAGTCCCAATAATTATATAAAATAGCATATTAATGCATATAAAACATCCAAAACAGATAATATAATAGCATGGAACAATAAAAAATTATAGATACATTGGAGATGTATCATAGCTACAATGCGAAAAAAATTAATGGTTTGCAATTGTACTTAAACTAGTGTTATTATACTAACGGATCTCACTAAGTTTTCTGTTAAGTTTTGTGTGGGTGAAGTGATCAAAGATCGAGGAGGTATCGATATGAGGAGAAGGAGGAGAGGCAAGAGTTCAATCTTGCACTACAAAAAATACACTTCCGTGATGATACGTGTTTGTCACAGTAGGTCGCTTTTTTTGTCATGCATGTACATCCATGACAAATTTATGACAGAATCAAGATAGTCATACCTGTTCTGTCGTAGAAGTGTTCCATGACATTACCAAAATTATCATCACGGAAGTGTCCACTTCCATGACAATAAATCGCGCGTCAAAGAAGTGCTTTCGTCAAGGGTGACCGACACGTGGCATCCACCGTAACGGAACGCCGTTAAGCTATCGGGTCGGGTTTTGGATCCGATAACCCGTTAACAGCCCCGACCAATGGGGATTTTCCACGTGTAAAATCATCATTGGCTAGAGGAAACACGTGCCGGCTCATCGTTGGGACAGATGTCATCCACTCACTTGACAGAAGGCGCCTATGATACGTCGACACGTGGCACGGCCCAACAGTGGCCCATTCCTGTGAAAAGGCCGGCCCATTCTACTTGGTCAAAAGCTGGCGGGCCGGCCCATGGAAAGCCTGTTAATGGCCTGTTCGCATATAGCCCATTTACAGCCCGCTAACCCAAGGCCCGTTACGCCCTATCCGAATTAGGCCCAGTAGCGTCATCTGGGCCGTCCAATATGATTCCAGCCCGTTTTCACTTCTGGCCCATGTATAGCCCATGCCGTCTTTTGGCCCATATGAGGCCCTTTGTAACTCTTGGCCCATTAGCGGCCCGTGCTGAAACTGGCCCGTAATGAATAGTGTATCACTTTACACCCATTAACGGCCCGTGGTGAAACTGGCCTGTAATGAACAGTGTATCACTTTATACCCATTAACGGCCCGTTATTCCGTTGGGCCGTCTCCAGCCCATGTTATCTTTCGGCCTTCTCAGAGCCCATTTATTCTTGGGCTCATTTCCAGCATTCGTTTACTTATGGCCCGTTACTGTCATTTTCTGCTTGTGGGCCAAATTCAGCCCATGGTTACAGTCGGCCCGTTTGTGGTCCGTTAATACGTTGGGCCGTTTGCATAGCGTCATCAAATACGTCCTATTAACGATGGCCCGTTATGGTCGGCCCATGAACGAACGATTCCAACTCTAGCCCGTTTACGGCAGAATGCGGTCTTTTTGGCCCATGTTTGGCCAATCGATCATACGGCCCGTATAAGGCCCATTGATGATACGTCACGTAGAAGGCCCATTGATGATACGACCCGTAGAAGGCACATTGTTTCTACGGCCCGTAGAAGGCCCACTGTTTCTACGGCCCATAGAAGGCCCACTGTTTCTACGGCCCGTAGAAGGCCCACTGTTTCTACGGCCCGTAGGAGGCCCAGTGTCACTACAATAAATATTAGCCAATGGTTATTGTGGCCTAGTTTTCAAAACTAGGTTATTGCAGCCACTAGCAAACCACAGGAAAAGAACTGCACTAACTACAAGCAAACAAATAAACAAGACAACAAGGAAATAAATAAGCAAGCAACTTACACTAGGCTATCACGGCTATTACACATATTACATCCAATGGGCATCAAAGTTCGCCACCAGTGCAAATATAGGGAACACAGCAGCATATAAACGCCACAGCAAAACAAGTCCAGAACTGAAACCACTTTAGAAGAGCTCAAGAAACAATATCCTGGGTACCCATAATGCTGGCAAGATGCTTAGCAAGCTTATTAAGTTTCTCTTGTTTGGCGCTTAAGTCCTCCGGTGCTTGTTGTTGCACCAGAAAGTATGCATCTGAATTCTGCAGGGACTTCCTCAGTCCTTCGGCTTCCTGTCGCATAACATCTGATCGATGTCTTTCAACTTGAAGTTGAGACTCAAGAAGCCGAACTAATTCAGGCAATGAGTTCGAAGAGCTGGTGCCAGTAGTGGTCGCCACTAACTCGAACACTACATCAAGACAGGACTTTGGGGTTGTCTTAGTATCTTCGATATAGTTTTTATCAGCTTTCTTGGAGACCAACAGGGATGTCTCACTATCTTGAACCTTATCTACATTACTTCCTTTACCATTGCATAATGGGGTACTCTTCTCCAATATTTTATCCGTGTTCTAAAAGAGAAACAAACAAACACATCTCAGGTTTATAATGTAGTATATGAAACTCATTTTGGTAAACCAGTTCACTAGTAAGGTGGACAGGATAACAACATGAAACAAACATATATCTATGTAGTATGGTCACTCTATGGTCTATATCATTCTAGTTTATGTTGCCAAATCAAGATAGATACAGTTCGAATCATATCTATTTAAGACAAAGCAACATAGACAGAATATAAGTGTGGGAAACTACACAGCAATAACAACACTTGTAATGTGCATGGCATGAGAACATAATTGAAACTGAAATCAACATAGAGAAAGTTACAACAGCAAACCACCAAACACGTTGAAGAAACAGGTTTAAAACATACCTGTTGCGCCATTGGAGTTTCAATTGCATCCTTCAAATTTGAAATTAGTTGGTATCAGTAAATACAGTGATGTAAGAGCAAAGTAGTATGAACCATAGCTACGGAACCTGCCTGAGAACAATTCTTCTTCTGCTTTAAGCATTGACTTCGGGTTCAGAGTGGTGGTCCTCGTGATTTGGGCACTGCAGTTGCCTTACAAACTGCTCGTGTTTGGGTGCTCTGTGGTGGAGACGGTGCTGTGTCAACGGGAACTGGGTGTCTATCTGCTGGGGTTGGGGTTAGAAGGGGTGTAGCTAGTTCTCTGTCCAACTGGGTAGGGGTACAATCTGCATGAGTGTGGGTTATGTGTGGTGGGGCTGGTTCTTGGGCAAGTACAACCGTGGTTCTATCTGCATCAACAAGTAGCACGATCTTTTCAGAAGACCGTGTTTTTACTCCCACAGATACTGCCATCACTCCCTCCAATTGAAATGGCTGATAAACAAGAAAAGTAGTTGAATGTGCAGACATTGTAAGATAGACAAGTGCAATGGATAGTAGGGAAGAAAACAGGGCATGAAATCATTCACATTTATGTTGTCTAAGCAAACAGAATAGCAGGACATAATTTCACATATATGATGGCTAATTAAACAGGATAGCATGACACAATTTCACATGTATGATGGCTAAGTAAACAGGATAGAATGACATAATTCAAAATATGATGACTATGTAAACAGGATGACATGATATAACTATACGATGTGTCTATTAAAGTGGTTGGCATGCCATAAATCACAAACATGCCGTCGATGGAAACATGATGGCATAATATAATTCACGAATAGAATGACATAATTTAAATATGATGACTATGTAAATAGGATGAGATGATATAACTATATTATATCTTTAGAAAATGGGTTGGCATGCCATAATTCAGATACATGTTGTCTATGTAAACATCATGGCATGACATAATTCAAATATATGATTTATATACTAAGGAAGTGAGCAGAGGGAAATCGCATATATGATGTGTCAACTAAGGAGATGGCATTCAATATTGTGTATATGATGTAAAAACTAAGCATTGCAATACAACATATGCATTATATGAGTAATATAACCCTGCCAAGTTTGAGCATACACCTAAGGGGGATAATAGGACTGGTCATCTGCCTCTGAATCCTCCTCTGAAGAGCTATCTGTAACCAGCAAGATATCTGCTTCAGCAGGTAGCATTGTCTGCTCTGAAGACCTTGTTTTCACTCCAGATTTCTCCATCACCAATTCAAATGGCTGATACACAGGAAGAGCAGTTGAATATACAAACATTATCGACAAAAGCAATGAGAAATACAAAAAAATGATGACATGATATAATTCACATATATGACGCTTGCCTAAACAACATGGCATTGCATAATTCACATACATAATGCCTTGCAACAAGATAACATTGCATAATTCACATATATAATGTATTGCAAAAAGATGGCATTGCATAATCCACATATATGGTAATTAGACACTAAACAGGTGGCATTCACACAAAGCATGTCTAAACTAAGCAAATGACATAGCAATGCAAGATACCATACACACGATATGAGCAACATAACCCTGCCAAGTTAGGGCATGCACCTCGGGGGGGGGGGGGAATATGACTGGTCATTTGTCTCTGAATCCTCCTCTGAGGAGCTATCGGTAACCAGCAAGACATGAGCTTCGTCAGATAGCATTGTCTGCTCTAAAGACCTTGTTTCCACTCCAGATTTTTCCATGATCGTGCCAAATGGCTGATGCACTGGAAGAGTAATTGAATGTACTAAAATTGTTGACAAATTTAACACGTAATAAAAAAATGATGGCATGATATAATTCACATATAAGATGACTGGCTAACCAGGGTGGCATTGCAAAATTCACATATATGATGCCTGGCTAGACAAAATGGCATTGCATGATTCACATATACGATAAAGAAACTAAACAGATGACATTGACACAAAGCATGTCTAAACTAAGCAGATGACATCTTTAATGTATACAGTAAGCAATGCAAGGCACCATATGCATGATATTACCAACATCAGCATGCCAAGTTAGAGCGAAGACCTCATGGGGTAAATATGAGTGGTCTTCTCCTTCTGAATCCCCCTCATAACAGTTATCTTCCTCTTGATTACGATTCGAAATGGGTGGAGGGGGGGTTGCCTTTGCGCCCACCATGGAACGATGTCTGCATGAAATTTTATTACCACGCAAGGCTCGTCTCTTTTGCTCTACATGATCAGTTCCATTGTGTACAATAACTGGCATGCATAGGAATAAAACATGGTGAGATTATGTAAGGGTGCATGCACAAATCCAGAGTGATGGTAGCAAACTGTGGATAGACCCAAAACCAATGATAGCAGGCACATAATAGCTTTAGTTAAAAAATACAGATAATGGCTCCTTTAATGTTTGTTTGCACCCAACATGAAACTCATAGTAGACACCGGAGATTAACCAGATAGTAGACAGATAGTACTGATTGCTGCGCCAATATGTACCCCACAACCATTTAAAAACTCAAGTTTCAGCATTAGTTTGGACCTGACTCGGAGTCTAATAGGTGAACACGACGATAATGTAGCATGTCATCATATTAAGCGACGCATAATGTAAGCAGACACAGAAGAGTGCGACCTCTCTTGCGGACCCGTGTAGTCCTCAAGGTCATCTTCTCCGTTGATGATGGTAATGCAGTTGCCGTGGTTGCCGGCGGCGGGGAAGAAGATCTGAGGCAGCGAAAGACAGTCTGGAGAGTGGATCCCTGCTGTGGTGAACCCTTCCGTTGTTGGAGCAGCTGAGCTGGGGTGGAACACAACGCCGCAGGAGCAGGACAAACCACACAAGGTTTTCTTTGACACATATCTGTAACAGAAGTAATTGAGTAAGGGCTTGTTTGAATTTGAGGATTCTAACAATGCATGGATAGGAAATAGACAGGAATAGGATAGGAATGCACGTGCAAAACAGAGAATTTAAAAACACAGGATTTCTGCCAATCTGGGTGTTTGATTCACAACAATTGGAAGATCACAGGATGCAAAAAAGCATGGTGAGATTAAGTCAAACCACAAGAAAATGTACGGTTATAATGCTATTATGCTACTATCTCTTAGTCTTGTGCTTGATGAATAGGAATACGAAAAGGAGGAGAAGTGGAAATTAGAATTCCTATGGTTTTTCTTTCAAGGAGACACTAAAGGAACAAATCCTACAGTTTTCCTTTGCTCCATTCCTTTGCACCAAATTCATGAAAAGTAGTACCATAGGAAACTTTCCAATTCCGATGTTTTTCATTCACTTTTCCTTTCAAGCACTGGCGATTCTAGTAGGCAGGCTTGAGCAAGGAAAATCCTACACTAAAAAAATGTTTTTGTGCTACTTCTATTACTTTGGACCCAGGCCACTACCATACTAGCTCAACTCCCAGGCCCATCGACAAATGCACGGCTCAAACGCGCAGAGATAAATAATGATGGCGTTCAAGAAAGTCCATCACGGATAGCTAAGTTGCCTGGTACCTCACTGCTTGTCATATAGTAGGATAATATAATCGTATTTCCCGTTACTACGAGTGCTCAGTGGACAATATATATAACATGTAGAGTAAAAAAGAGATGCAGCAAGTGTACAACCTCTTTGGGAAGCCATGTTGATCTCAGCGTGATTGGGTTGGCCGGTGAGGATGCTCCGACTGACTTGGCTATCGGAGGAGGGGAAGAAGATCTTAGGTGTCTGGAGATGGAGCCCGAGGTACTGCTCTGCTGTGATGGAGGGTTTCATCGTTGGAGCAGCTCCGGTGAGTTGTACGACGCTGAGGCTGAAGCAGGACAAGAGAGACAACGAACAACGTTAACCTGAGTGGAATTCTAATAGCATCTCCAATACATGACGTAAAATACATAAACACAAAGTGCTAGATGTAAAATACATCAGCCGCTCATCTCTGAACTTAACTGTCGAAACTGAATTTAACTGTCGAAACTGAACTTAACTGTCGAAACTGAACTTAACTATCGAAACAGAATTTTGCTGTCGAAACTGAATTTTGCTGTCGAAACTGAACACACTACCAAGGTGAGGCTACATGTCGATCGACTGACTTTTTCATCTCTGGTCAGTCGATTTTGCAGCCGTTGGATACGAAATCAAGGGCCTGTGGTTCATTTTCAACCTCCACCCCCTGAGCCGGCCAAACAGCAGCCCCCCGCCGCCCGTGGCCGGCGGTGCGCAGCCCCGCCCGCCTGGAAAACACTCCCCACTGCCGGTCCGCCGCCGCCCCGGCCATCCCTCTAGGCCCCCCTGTGCCGAGCTTTTTCTCCAGTGATCCCCACGCCACTGCCCCGCCAACGCCCCGCCACCGCCGGCGACCACCGCCCCCGTCCTGAACCCTAAGATAGATAGTGGGGTACCTCTCCGGCGAGCCCCCTCCCCGCTGCGGCTGGTTCTTCCTTCACCCCGGCGGCATCAGAGTGAAGTGTAGCTAAATCGGAGCAGCATCGCAAGCAAGAGCAAGAGCGAGAGCAGCGGCGCGAGCAAGAGCAATAGCAAGAGCAGACCGGGCAGGGGACCGAGAGCAGGAGCAGAGCAGCAGCGCGAGCGAGAGCTAAAGCAGCAGCAGGTCCTACTGATGTGGACGTCGCCGCCTAGGGAGCGACGCCATGGAGGAACTGGCCGGCGACGCCACCGTGGATGGGGCCGCGCCGTGTCGGATCGGGACCGAGCGCCGGCAGGACCGTGAGATCGAATCAAGAAGAAAATGCAACGATTAGTGTACAACCTCTTTGGTGGCGCCGATTAGGCCGCAGCTTCATCCGAGGAAACGGTGATGATGATGCTCTTCTGGTGGTGCAAGTGAAGACGGCAGTGTGGGAATGGAGGTGGCGCGAAAGACGAGGGGAACGTCGGGGCAGCTCCATGGAGGTGGAGGGCGGTGTGGCTGAACCGGCTGGACGATGAGATCGACGACGGATCCTCATCCGGTACGGTGGATGAGGGACGTCGAGGTGTTGCTGTGGACGACATCGTCGGGGAAGAGGCTCCGGCTGGGTGGCGGGCGGAGCAGGGTGTGGGGTTTCGTCGCGGGTTTTCGCGGCCTCGGTGTACGAATGGGTGGGCGGATGTGATGGCAGTGGGGAACCATGGCTTAGAGACGCGCTTGTCTGAAATGTGGGATAAGTTACGAAAGTACCCCCACCGATTTGAGGCGGTTCTTTCGGTTCAGGGGTACCACGGGCATTTCATGTGTCGGGATTTCACAGGAGGTGTGAGTTTTCGCACGCGTTGTAATTTCGAAATAGCAAGGCGTGGGTTGAGATGGAGGGAGTTGTCGGAGCACAACGAGACAAAGATATATCTTAAATATTTCGGGCTAACAAGGCGCGGGTTGAAGAGGCGGGAGTTTCCCAGCACGATAGACAGAGATGCTAGCTTGAATTTTCGGCATAACAAGGCGCAACTTGAAATTTCGGAACAACAAGCTTAACGTGTACCCAAAAAAAGATAATTTGCACCTCAACACACACACAAACACCATTTAGACTAGAGTAAGGTACATGTGCATTGCACGCATGAGATTTGGCAACCAAATTATGAATAAATACCACATTATAGCATGCAAGATTTGAGTCATATATGCATCATGTAGATGTTCGTTTAATTCTTATAGTTCATTTCATTGAAAATCATCTAGTTTTTATAAGAAAGCTAATCTATTTTAAGATTCATGGAATTGTGCGTCGTAAGACATAAAGTAAAAACAAACAATGGAAAATCATGTAGAAAAACATTTGGGCAATTCTGATACGGAAGATTCTAGAACAAATAAGAAGTGCTTGTGTTTTGATGTTTGTGCATTATGCTTAAGTTCAACCATGGAGTCTTCTAGATTATACATGTGGCGAAATCTGGTGGAATCTAGATGATATCCAACGGCCAGTAGTGCTCAAATTTTCCATCTTTGGACCATTGGATTCGCCTCATCCAACTACCATCTTTCAAAGCTAAAGTTACCCGCACACAATATAAAAAATATAATATATATAGGGGTACAGATATAGATATGTGATGCAAAAGTCGCCCATCATCTCCAATTAGAATAGTGTGTCCATGCACGGATGCGACGTGGCCAAATGATGTCTGCCATCGGTATCTCAAATTCAAATTAGTCTGACCTTGTTCAATGTGTATACATTACAACATGCTCGTTTCCAAACCACACCGCGCTGATCTCCGTTATATTCATGCATGCATGGGTTCCAAACATCAGGATCTCTTATTCAAATATCTGAATTCAACTTTACATTGATTGTGATCTCACCTATTCAGCTATTCTTTTACTCCCACACAGTAGTCTTCTCTTTATAATTGTACCACTAACCTTCTCTCGTGCATGCATGCACACACACTACCAGTCGGCATTATCCATCGCACACATGCAATCTTTTTCTTCAGGTCGGTCTCCCATGAAGGCACACACCAACACACATCCCCCTCTCCATCATATCGGGCATTCTTTATCTCTCACGCGTGCATGCGCAACGATCGATGTTCCTCTATGTATGTGTGTATATAGCTAGGTCTTTCATAGTTTTCCACACAAACCGATCAATCGATATATCCAGTGAGGTCTCACCCTGTTTCCCACATCCACATCGATCAATCTATACCTCTCTATATAATATTAACATATATAGCTAATACATCCACATTAATTATGTATCCAACGTCCCCCTCTCATCATCTATGCCTTCCGCTTCATCTCTCAGATGCGTGCACAATGGCGAAGACAGGGGGCAGTAAGGGCCCTACCCCTCCCCCCTAACATCACTATATATCAAGGCTAATATGAATGTGATCATTAGACAATTGCTGCTAAAAATGGTTTAAGTTTATGAATTGACCCTCCTTGTAAAGGATTAGCAATGCTTGGCCCCCTAGCTCATTTATTTTTCATGGCTCTGCCACTGCGCGCATCAGCGCACGTGTTCGCCCTCTCTATCTAAATATCGATCTCGCACTTGTGCATTCCTTCATAGTCTCCCTCCACTCTGCCCCTCACACCATCTTCTAGCCTGCCACCGGATTTTGCCACATGTACAATCTAGCAGACTCCATGGTTGAACTTAAGCATAATGCACAAACCTCAAAACAACAGTGGTTCTCTTTTGTTCTAGAATCTTCCGTATCATAACTGCCCAAACTTTTTTCTAGTTGAATTGCCATTATTTGTTTTTACTTTATGCTTTACAATGCACAATTCCATGAATCATAAAATAGATTAAGGGCTTCTTTGATTCAAAGGATTCTCAAAGGAATTTTGGAGGATTCTAATCATTAGGAATTTTTCCTATCTTGGTTGTTTGATTCATAGGATTGTAAACCATAGGAATTTTTCCATATGATTCATTTGCACTAGATTTCATAGGAAACATCCCATCCACTCAAACCTCTTTGAAAGAATTCTGCATTTTTTCTATGCACAATCAAACACTCGTACAATCCTGTAGGATTCAAGACAACATTCCACTATAATCCCATGTTTTTCTTATTCCCGCGTTCCTAGCTTTTTTTATAAAAACTAATTGATTTTGAATGAGATGAACTATAAGAATTAAACGAAGGGCTACATCAGGCATATATGACTCAGAGCTTACATGCTATAGTGTGGTATTTATTCATAATTTGGTTGCAAAATCTGATGCGTGCAATGCACGTGTACCTTACTAGTACTTCGAGTATGTGCAAAACATGTAAATTAGAATACCAATGGCACGCTACATAGTGTCTCTCTTACAGTTCATGAAGCCACGTGGCACATGTGTAGGCGTTGTCGCGACCTCCTTGCGTGGATTGATCACAGTAACGTGCTGCTGGTTCCAGAAAAATGTACTCGTCATCCCTGAGCCATACTGGCGGTACATGCACGAAGCGAAGATGTGCACGCACGCCATGCATGCACTCATTCCTCGCACGCACACGCGGGTACACGGGTGGACGCAATTTTGTACCAAGATCCACCCCATGTGATAATTTGACGCGTGTAAAGTCGTTCACTTCATTGATGGTCAATTAATACAGCGCATGCAAATTTAGTGGACGTGAGGGCGTAAGAAAGACATTATTACTCCACTGCGCGCATGCGAGTAGTTAAATCATGGGTTGCTTGTAGTACTTCCATTGATCTCTTATGTATTTTGTGCCAATTTTTGACAGTAACATAATATTTACGCATTTGAGAAGTGTAGTAGTACTTGAAATTTATGTTCCGCTAAACTCATCGGGAGCCATTTCAGGCCTTGAAACCAAAACCATCAATTAATCTTTACCTTGTTCCCATCACATTCGAAAGCCTGCTCACACCTACTAGTAGTACGTACCAAACCTGAATGTGTTCCCACTATGCAGGTATTAGTACTAGTGCTAGTACTTAGGTTATAAAAAGGGGAACTACCTAACCGAAAATCACTCTACCTTTCCTCTTCATAAGTGCTTCTTCTTCGTCCGTCGTTGCCATGGCCGGTGAGCAGAGCTCTAGGTCGAGAACTACTCGTAACAAGGGAGCGGCAACCAAGGCTGCGGAAAAAAAGAGAGGGCTCGCCGCCACGCAGAGACCTCGAAAGATCTCTCATGGGCAGGCGATGGCTCCCAGGAGCGTCCTAGGCGCGGAGGCGAACATGCCGAGCCGGTGGAGCTGGAGTCGTTATCCCTCGACGGCATGCCCTGATCAGCTCAATAAGTAGAAGGAGTTCATCCAAGGCTTGTCTGGAATTTCAGATCAGGTGGCACTCTTCGGAGCAACAAAACTACATGCTATAGGACCTGAACATGGCAAAGTAAAGCATGGCATGGAGCTACACAAAGAGCTTAACAAAAGTCTCTTAGTGACCTTGAGCCAAAAGGGATCAGAAAATACAATTGCAAGCATGTGAACATGGCAAAAACATAATCAGTTCTCAGACTTGGTGAAAACTGGAGCATGCTGAAACAGGTATCAAGTAGGCATGTTTACGAGCTCGATGCACTCACTACGGAGCAAGTCATGACAACCTAAGCATACACCCATCAAGAATACACAAAATGCAAGCTAGACATGGCAAGAACAATAACATAGCATGCACGGATCAACTATAACATCCTCGGCAAAATCGCTAACAAGTAGACAATCTGCCCAGATTCAGAAAGTAGCAAAAGTAGAGCTCGATTGACTCAAGCTATGGTGCTCCATAATTGCAAACAAAGACATGGATGGATAGAGAACTACAAGATTAACAAAACATCCTTACTGATCATCCTCAAAAGAGGCACGGATCACTCGGAAACAACAAGATGGAAAAACCCTTAACAAGACATATGTAGAGCTCATGGGCATATCATGCACACAATAATCATGGCAAAAATGACAAATATGCAAATGGAGTAATGGACTGACAATTATCTCAAGTAGCCCTCTTCTAACAGCATTTCGGGCATCAAGATGAACTCAAATGAAAATGATGCAATGGAATGAAATGATGTACTCTTCGAGATGAACATTTTGATATGCTATATGCCGAAAAAGGAGTTATGATTGCGGAGATATAGCATGATGAACAGGAGCACATGGATTAGGGTTTCGGGCAAAAAGTCAACCGTCTCAGATCCAGATCTAGATCCAGCCGGCGCGGATTTCGAGGATCGCCGGATTTCATGCCGGAGATGAAGAGGACGGCAGCCGGCGTGTATGGGGTCGCCGGATCCGGCCTCAGGTCGCGAGGAGGCGACGGCGGCGAGGCGGCGGAGCAGCGGCGTGCGGCGGCGCGGGGCG
>NC_041392.1:176943351-176964786 GCF_002162155.2 Triticum dicoccoides
GGCGACGAGCTCGGGCAAGGCGGGGCGGCGGAGCAGGCGGCGGCCGGGAGGAGGAGAGGCGTCGGCGCGGTGAAGGCGCGGGGTGGCGCGCCTCTTCGGGCCGTGGGGGCCTCGCCTGGGCCGGGCGGGCCGCGGTGGTGGAAGACGGCGGCGGCGAGTGGCGTCTTGCCACGTGGCGGTGGCGGAGCGGGCGGACAATGTCCGTTCCGGGAAAAATCGTCCGGCGGCGGTGCGGGGAACGAGGAGCTAGGTTTTCGGGGGGAAGGAGAAGGAGATTTTCGAGGGTTCTTTAAATAGGCATAGGAGGAGCTAGGAGAGTCCAAGTGAGGTGCGGTTTTTGGCCACGCGATCGTGATCGAACGCTCTAGATGATGGAGAGGGTTTTGGTGGGTTTCGGGCCAAATTGCAGGGGTGTTGCGCTGCAACACACCTGAGGCCTTTTCGGTCCCTCGGTTAACCGTTGGAGTATCAAATGAAGTCCAAATGGTACGAAACTTCACAGGCGGTCTACCGGTAGTAAACCAAGGCCGCTTGGCAAGTCTCGGTCCAATCCGGAAATGTTTAAACCCCACACACGAAAGAAAGGTAGAAATGACCACCGGAGGAGAACGAAGCGCCGGAATGCAAAACGGACAACGGGGAAAATGCTCGAATGCATGAGACAAACACGTAGGCGAATGCAATGCACATGATGACATGATATGAGATGCATGACAACGACAACAACACGCGGAGACAAAATCCAAACCCGAGAAAATAAAATAACTTAACGCCGGAAACGGCAAGAGTTGGAGTACAAATTGGGAAAGTCATATCCGGGGTGTTACACAAGTGCTCCCTGGGTGGTTTTGGTAATTAATGTCAACATATCTCTTGTTGGACTAATGTTTTTATATAGTGTATTTCAGATAAGTTCAACACATGGAGTGGCATGGACAAGAAGATGTGGAACCCCTTCAAAATCCTAAGGACAAAAGATTGGCTCAAGCTCTAAAGCTCAAGACTCTACATTTTGCTTTTAGTGATCCAAGATCACATTGAGTCCATAGGAAATCCAATACTATTAAAAGGGGATGAGGTGTTGCTTGATGGCTTGCTTGCTCAAAGTGCTTATTGATATGCTCCAAAGCCCTCAACTACTTTCTCATATCCACATATGTCCCAAACCAAAAGTCAAACTCGGCCCCACCGAAATTTACCATCCAGAGCCACCGAGTTCTCTTGACATAGCCATTGCCACAAACCCTAATCAATTCGGTCACACAGATGGGATCTCGGTCTCACCGAGATGGGCTTGCAAACTCTCTATTGCCTATTGCAATAATCTCGGTCCCACCGAGATATGCAATCGGTCCCACCGAGTTTGCTTGACCAACTCTCTGTTTCGCTTATTACCCAAATCGGTCCCACCGAGATGAGGTTTTACCCTAACCCTAGCACATCGGTCCCACCGAGTTGATCATGTTGGTCCCACCGAAAAGCCTAACGTTCATCATCAACACACCATCTATTACCTTTTGGAGAGTGGTGTCTCCTAGATTGGTTGGGTGTCACTTGGGAGCCTCCGTCAAGATTGTGGAGTTTAACCAATGAGTTTGTACAGGCATGGAGATCGCCTACTTCATGAAGATCTACCCTAGTGAGGCAAGTCCTTCATGGGCGATGGCCATGGTGGGATAGACAAGGTTGCTTCTTCGTGGACCCTTCGTGAGTGGAGCCCTCCGTGGACTCGCGCAATTGTTACCCTTCATGGGTTGAAGTCTCCATCAACGTGGATGTATGATAGCACCACCAATCGGAACCATGCCAAAAATCTTCGTGCCTCCAATTGCATTTGCACACTCCAATCCCATCCCTTTACATTCTTGCAAGTTGCATGCTTTACTTTCCGCTGCTCATATACTCTTGTCATGCTTGCTTGATATGTATTGTGAATGTTTAAACTTGTGCTAAAACTCCACTTCAACTTGAGGAAATTAAAAACTGCAACCTTTTCTTGTTAAGAGTCTATTCACCCCCCTCTAGACACATCTTCTTGATCCTTTCATCCACACAGCTTGTCGGATAGCGTTGGATCGCATGCCAGAGCACAACCAAAAAGTGGCAAGCATGCTTACTTTTTACATGCCTGGATCCAAAAGAACATTAGTCTGGCAGTCCGTGCAAATTTCTGCCCTGCCGGACCGGCAATCCCAGTCACATGCTCATCCATAAGGTGTCATCGCCGTCGCGTAAGCATGCTTAATTTTTACATGCCTGGATCCAAAAGAACATTAGTCTGGCAGTCCGTGCAAATTTTTGCCCTGCCAGACCGGCAATCCCAGCCACTGCTCATCCATAAGGTGTCATCGCCATCGCGTAGGTAGCCTCCGCCTCCGCCGCGTAGTCATTGTCTGCCGCTACCAACTCAGTTGACTACCGATGCGACATCTAGTAGCTAATACATCTCCGTCGTATCTATAGTTTTTGATTGTTTCAGGGAAATATTATACAACTTTCGCATACTTTTGGCAACATTTTATATGATTTATAAGACTAACCTATTGATCCAGTGCCAAGTGCCAGTTCCCGTTTGTTGCATGTTTTTTGTTTCACAGAATATCCATATCAAGTGAAATACAAACGCGGTAAAAATTTACGGAGAATTATTTTGGAATATATGTGTTTTTGGGAGTTGGAATCAACACAAACGGGGCCCCATAGCCTCCACAACACACATGGGCACGTTAAGCGGCCTAGGCGAGTGGTGGTGGGTTGTGCCCTCCTCGTACGTTGGTTGGAGCTCTACTTCGGGCGCAAGGAAGCTTATATCCAGAAAAAAGTGATGTTAAAATGTCAGTGCAATCGGGGTTACGGATCTCCGGGAATACAAAAAACAGTTTTCGGCCAGAAAACAGGAGCGCGAAACAAAAAAGAATAGAGAGGGAGATCCAATATCGGAGGGGCTCCCACCCCTCCGCCACCATGGAGGGCATGGACCAGAGGAGGAACTCTCCTCCCATCTAGGGGGAGGCCAAGGAAGAAGAAGAAGAAGAAGAAGAAGAAGAAGAAGAAGAAGAAGAAGAAGAAGAAGAAGAAGAAGTAGAAGAAGGAGGAGGAGGAGGAGGAGGAGGAGGAGGGGGGCTCTCTCCCCCTCTCTCCAGGTGGCGCCGGAACACCGTCAGGGCAATCATCGTGTGACGGTGATCTACTCCAACAAATCTGTCATCTTCACCAACAATTCCATCACCTTCCCCCATATATATTCAGCGGTCCACTCTCCCGCAACCCGCTGAACCCTCTACTTGAACATGGTGCTTTATGCTTCATACTATTATCCAATGATATGTTGCCATCCTATGATGTCCGAGTAGATTTTTGTTGTCCTATCGGTAATTGGTGAATTTTTGTGGTCGGTTTAATTTTCTTGTGGTTATGTTGCTGTCTTTTGGTGCCATCATATGAGCACGCATGTGGATCACACCATAGGGTTAGTGTATGTTGATAGGACTATGCACGCCTTCCCTTTTCATGCAAATTTATCGATAATGAAACCTTATCTTCTTATGCTAATGGTAGATATGATTACTATGATATGGAACAAATAGAAGAATTTGTGTTTTTAAGGGTGTTTATGAAATTGAAATCTTTGTTTGAAAAGTATGAAGATTATGATGATTTTGTTTATAGACCTAAATTTTTTGCCATCCTTAAATATTGCTATGAAAATTATGAATACAATGCCGATATTAATACGTTTATTGAGAAAGTCTCCACTGTCCAAGAAGAGACTAATATTTTACAGGAGTCTATGAAAGAAAAAATTGATGAAATTGTGAGCTCATTGGATGAAAAAGATGATGAGGAGAGCAAAGAACAAAAAGAGGAAGAGCAGATTAGCTTCCTGTGCCAACCTTCTATGTAGAGTAACCCTCCAATTCATACATTGTTTAATGTCCCTTCGTTCTTACCCAAGGATGAATTCTATGATAATTGCTATGATCCCATTGATTCATTTGAAATATATCCCTTTTTATGACCCTGATGCTTGCTATGCTTGTGGCCAAGATGCCAATATGAATTGTGTTTATGGAGATGAATGTGCTATAGTTCTTTATGTTAAGAATGAAATTGTTGCTATTGCACCAAACATGACAGTCCTATTATCTTTTTGAATTCTCCAAACTACACTATATCGGAGAAGTTTGCACTTATTAAGAATTACATTGATGGGTTGCCTTTAAGGATTGCACATGATAATTTTGATGAATATAATATGCATGTGCTTCTGCTCCTACATGCAATTATTATGACAGAGGAACTATATCTCCACCTCTCTATGTTTCCAACATGATAAAATTGCAAGAAACTGCTTATGCTATGTATTGGCCTTTACTTGATGTGCATGAATTGTTCTTTTATGACATGTCGATGCATAGTAAGAGAGTTAGACTTTGTCATTGCATGATATATGTTTCTCTATGCTCACTACTAAATTAAAAATCATTGCTAATTAAAATTGGCTTTGATATACCTTGGGATCCGGGTGGATCCATTACTTGACACTTTATGCCTAGCTTAATGGTCTTAAAGAAAGTGATGCCAGGGAGTCAACTCGGAAGTTGTAGAGTCATTTACTTCCGTTGTGTGCTTTTATAAATTTTAAAAACAAAAAATATAGAGGGGAACTTAAAAACTTCTTCAAAAAGAGAAGTGATTGGAAGGTTATGCATTGGAGAAGTGAGGGTTGACCTTGAACACTTGTGTTCATGCTCATGGAAACAATATAAACTTTAAACTTTTCATGGAAGTTTCTCACAAAAATAATTATTCCCTTGTACAAATCATTGTATTATAAAAATAATGTGCCATGATTTGACTTTAGGATGATTAGATTTCTTGTTGGTATGTGCGGTGTAAAAATAGAAACTTTGACTGTAGTGCGTAATTCTACATTTTTTACTGGAACGTCAAAAGTTTCTAAAATTTTTACACAGTATTGCTATGCAAAATGTTTATTTTGTCCTAATTTTCAGAATTTTTGGAATTACAGAAGTATGGTAGATGTTCAGATTGCTACAGGCTGTCTTGTTTAAGACAAATTCTGTTTTTCATGCATTGTTTTGCTTGTTTTGATGAAACTATCGATTCTAGGGGGGTATAACCCATGGAGAAGTTATAATACAGTAGCTTGCTACCTCTTGAGCTTGATTTGGTTTTTCCCTTGAAGACAAAAGGGTGATGCAACAAAGTAGCGTAAGTATTTCCCTCAGTTTTGAGAACCAAGGTATCAATCCAGTAGGAGACAACGCAACAAGCCACCGAATACCTGTACAAACAAACACCAACTTGCAACCAACACGACAAAGGGGTTGTCAATCCCTTCACGGTTATTCACAAAGTGAGATCTGAAAGAGATGGATAAATGGTAAAGTAATATTTTTGGTATTTTTTTATGGAACGGAAAGTAAAAGATTGCAAAGTAAGGGAACTGTGACAGAGATTGGCAAGTTGACAGAAAACTAATATGATGTAAAATAGACCTGGGGGCCATAGGTTTTACTAGAGGCTTCTCTCGAGATAGAAATTATTATGGTGGGTGAACAAATTACTGCCAAGCAATTGATACAAAAGCGCAAAGTTATGACGATATCTAAGGCAATGATCATGAATATAGGCATCACGTCCATGTCAAGTAGGCTGAAACGATTCTGCATCTACTACTATTATTTCACACATCGACCGCTATCCAGCATGCATCTAGAGTATTAAGTTCATAAAGAACGGAGTAACTCCTTAAGCAAGATGACACGATGTAGAGGAATTAACTCAAACAATTTGATGAAAACCCCATCTTTTTATCCTCGATGGCAACAATACAATACGTGTCAGTTCCCTTTCTGTCACTAGGATCGAGCACCACAAGATTGAACCCAAAGCTAAACACTTCTCCCATTGCAAGAAAACGAATCTAGTTGGCCAAACCAAATCGATAGTTCGAAGAGAGTTGCAAAGCTATCAAGTCATGCATAAGAGAATTCAGAGGAGATTCAAATAATATTCATAGATAAGCTGATCATAAATCCACAATTCATCGGATCTCGACAAACACACCATAGAAGAGTATTACATCGAATAGATCTCCAAGAACATCGAGGAGAACTTTGTATTGAGAATCAAAGAGAGAGAAGAAGACATCTAGCTACTAGCTATGGACCCGTAGGTCTGAGGTAAACTACTCACCCTTTATCAGAGAGGCAATGGTGTTGATGTAGAAGCCCTCCGTGATCGATTCCCCCTCTGGCAGGATGCCGGAAAAGGCCCCAAGATGGGATCTCACCGGAATAGAAGGTTGCGGCGGTGGAAAAGTGGTGTCGTGGCTCCCCTGAATGTTTTTGGGGTATAGGAATATATATAGGAGGAAGATCTAGGTCAGGTGGTCTACGAGGGGCCCGCAAGGTCGGGGGGCGGGGTGGCGCCCTACCCCCTTGGGCGCGCCCTCCACCCTTGTGGCCGCCCCGTGGCTTGATACGTCTCCAACGTATCTATAATTTTTGATTGTTCCATGCTATTATATTATCCATCTAAGATGTTTTATATGCATTTATATGCTATTTTATATGATTTTTGGGACTAACCTATTAACCTAGAGCCCAATGCCAGTTTCTGTTCTTTCCTTGTTTTTGACTTTTACAAAAAAGGAATACCAAACGGAATCCAATTGATGTGCCAATTTTTGATGATTTTTTATGGACTAAAAGAAGCCCCCGTAGTAAAAGAGTTGGGCCAGAACAGTCCCAGGCCGTCCACGAGGGTGGAGGCGCGCCCTACCCCCCGGGCGCACCGCCCTATCTCATGGACAACTCGAGCACCTCCCTGACTTGTTCTCAACACCAAAAATTCCTATAAATATTGAAACCTCCAGAAAATAACCTAGATCGGGAGTTCCGCCGCCGCAAGCCTCTATAGCCACCGAAAACCAATCTAGACCCGTTCCGGCACCCTGCCTAAGGGGGGAATCCCTCTCTGGTGGCCATCTTCATCATCCCAGCGCTCTCCATGACGAGGAGGGAGTAGTTCACTGAGGGAGTCCTGGATTAGGGGGTCTCCGGACAGCCGGACTATATCCTTTGGCCGGACTGTTGGACTATGAAGATACAAGATTGAAGACTTCATCCCGTGTCTGGATGGGACTCTACTTGGCGTGGAAGGCAAGCTAGGCAGTACGGATATGGATATCTCCTCCTTTGTAACCGACCTTGTGAAACCCTAGCCCCCTCCGGTGTCTATATAAACCGGAGGGTTTTGGTCCGTAGGACAACATACAATCACACCATAGGCTAGCCTCCAGGGTTTAGCCTCTCTGATCTCGTTGTAGATCTACTCTTGTAATACTCATATCATCAAGAAAATTCAAGCAGGATGTAGGGTTTTACCTCTATCAAGAGGGCCCGAACCTGGGTAAAACATTGTGTCCCCTGCCTCCTGTTACCATCCGCCTTAAACGCAAAGTTCGGAACCCCCTACCCGAGATCCGCCGGTTTTGACACTGACATTGGTGCTTTCATTGAGAGTTCCACTGTGTCGTCACCATAAGTCTCGATGGCTCCTTCGATCATCACTAGCGATGCGGTCCAGGGTGAGGCTTTCCTCCCTGAACAGATCTTCATATTCGGCGACTTTGCATTGCGGACCAATTCGCTTGGCAATCTGGAGCAGATTGAGAGCTACGCCCCTGGCCATCAGGTCAGATTCGGAAACTTGAACTACACGACCGATATCCGGTGAGACTTGATCTTCGACGGATTCGAGCCCATGCCGGACACGCCATGCAGTCACGATGAGCAAGATGTAACTCTACTGTTGGACAGTGTTCGGGAGATCGCATCCGCAGCTACTCCAGCCTTTAAGCTGGAGCAAGTTGCGCCATCCGAGAGCGGAGGGATGGACCCCGCCATGGAGGCCGCACTCTCAGCGGCGATAGAGCCGGATACTGACTTCACCCCTTATGAGAGCCGTGTTGCCGAACCACTGGATTCATCCTCGGCCACGGACTCCGAGCCGCTCGTATCCGTGCCCGTCGAGTCCGACTGGGCGCCGATCATGGAGTTCACCTCCACGGATATCTATCAGCACTCACCTCTTGGAGATGTGCTAAATTCATTAAGGTCTCTCTCCTTATCAGGAGAACCTTGGCCAAACTATGTTCGGCTAGAATGGGATGTGGACGACGAAGAAATTTGCTGCCCACCCACCACCCACTTAGTAGCCACTGTCGATGACTTAACCGACATGCTCAACTTCGGCTCCGAGGACTTCAACGGTATGGACGACGGAGCCACAGACAAACCAGAACCACCACCCACAGGGCGCTGGACCGCTACTTCATCACATGATGTATACATGGTGGACACCCCCAACGAAGCCAATGGCGACGAGAAAGCGGAGGATGACCCCTCCAAGAAGCAACCCAAGCGCCAACGTCAGCGGCGCCGCCCTAAGTCCCGCCATAGCAAAAACAGCGATAACAATAGTCCACGCGACTCCGAAAAAGACAACAACTGCACCACCCCGGTGGCAGAAAACGATCAAGATGCAGACGGCAAACATAGTACGGATCCTACGTCCGAACATGATGACGCCGAAGATAAGCATCATCAATCCCCGTCTAGGGAAGAAAACAGTCCGGACGATGATGCACCCATCATCCCGGAAACACACTTGGAGCAAGAGAACCTCCGCAGAAGGCTTACTGCCACAACGAGAAGCCTGAAGAAACAGAAGCAAAGGCTCAAGGTCGCACAAGATACGCTCAACAGCAAGTGGAACAAATTAACAAAGTATGGTAGAAGCTACCACCCAAATAGATATCCAAAGCGCAAGCTATTACCGGAATTCGACGACGAGGCCTTAGAGCCCATACAGCCGATAAGTGATACGGCAAACAGGCCATATCGACCACCCTGTGAACGCGATAGAGCGACTAACAAAGTCATGCATAAGTCAACACACGTTCTACGTGAGAACTTGCGTCAAAAATCCGGCGCGACCAGATCTATCTATGGATCTAGGAAGCGTCCTACGGTACACAACTAGCACCGAATACTACAACCGTCTGAACACTACAGCGCATCCCAATACAGGGGTGCCGCACACCCACTATGTTTCACTGATGAGGTGCTGGATCACCCATTCCCAGAAGGATTCAAACCAATGAACATAGAGGCATACGACGAAACCACAGACCCTGGAGTCTAGATAGAGGACTTCATCCTCCATATTCATATGGCTCATGGAGACGATCTCCACGCCATTAAATACTTGCCCCTCAAGTTTAAAGGGTCAGCTAGGCACTGGCTGAAAAGCCTCCCCGAAAACTCAATTGGAAGTTGGGAGGAGCTCGAGGACACTTTCCGGGCCAATTTTCAAGGGACTTATGTCCGACCTCCGGATGCAGACGATTTAAGTCACATAATCCAACAATCCGGAGAGTCCGCCCGAAAGCTTTGGAACAGGTTCCTCACCAAGAAGAACCAAATAGTCGACTGTCCAGACGCCGAAGCCTTAGCAGCTTTTAAACACAGCGTCCGAGACGAATGGCTCGCCAGACACCTCGGTCAAGAAAAACCGAGAACAATGGCAGCTCTAACAAGCCTCATGACCTGGTTTTGTGCAGGCGAGGATAGCTGGTTGGTCCGTAGCAGCACCAGCGACCCAAGCACATCCAAAGTAAGGGATGGCAATGGTAAACCACGACGCAACAAAAACAAGCATCGAAATAAAGAAGGCAGCCCAGATAATACGGCGATAAACGCCGGATTCAGGGGCTCCCAACCAGGTCAGCGGAAAAAGCCTTTCAAAGGCAGCAGAGAAGGACAATCTGGCCTAAACAAAATCCTTGACAAGCTTTATCAGATTCACAGCACCCCAGACAAACCTACAAATCGTACCCACAGAGAATGTTGGGTCTTCAAGCAGGCCAGTAAACTAAACGCCGAACACAAAGGGGAGTAGACACCAAGCGAAGATGAGGATGAACCTCGCTAGCAAAGCACCAGAGGACAGAAAAAATTCCCACCGGAGGTTAAAACAGTAAACTTGATCAATGTGACAAGCAGGAGAAGCGATCGCGCACTCCGATGCACACGCGCCATCGAGCCCGTCACCCTAGGTCCAACCCCTGGTTGGCCTTCCCGATCACTTTTGATCGTAGGGATCACGATACACATATCCAGCGCGAAGGACTGACGGCCTTGGTGTTAGACCCAATAATAAATGGGTACCATTTCACAAGGGTCCTCATGGACGGCGGCAGTGATCTCAATCTCATATATCAAGACACAGTCCGCAAAATGGGGATAGACGCGACACAAATAAGCCACAGTAATACTACCTTCAAGGGAGTAATACCAGGGCAAGAGGCCCACTGTATGGGCTCTCTACTACTAGAGGTGGTATTCGGTTCTCCCGATAACTTCCGAAGTGAAACGTTAACTTTTCACATCGCTCCATTCCGAAGTGATTTTCAAGCACTACTCGGAAGGGCGGCTTTCGCTCGTTTTAATGCAATACCGCATTATGCTTTTCTCAAGCTCAAGATGCCCGGTCCACGAGGCGTCATTACAGTTAGCGGAAATACTAGCCGTTCTTCACGTACGGAAGAGGACGCGGCGGCTCTAACAGCCGCACACTAGACGGCCTCACCAACCAGAAAAATGGCAGGTCGTCAAGACCACGGACACGGTTAGACGAGTCCAGCATGCCATCATACATGTATAAGATTGGTTTCAAACCCTCATAAAGCGATACCGGGGGCTTCCCGCATGTAATCAGGGCTAGCCCGGCTCAACTAGGCTTCTCTGGAATTCTGATAACTCATTCTTCTTTTTGGCATGGCAACTTTCATCTAAGTTCTTTCCTTTTTGCAGGTTACAATTGTGCTACACTCGTCCAGGACACGGCACAACGGAGACACATGTGCAAACGTGCAGCAGGGACCAGCCAAAAGGTTTCTTTTTAGATTAAGGCCCTGCGTAAACCTTTTTTACTGTCTCTTGTTGCTCACATCCTCCGGATACTCCACACAACCGAGAAGGATGCCGACATTATTGGCATGTGGCCACGCCAGGATTTTGCACGTACCTGGACACATGGGGTTTCTTATAAAGGGCATTGTTTAGCCCGGTATATGTTATAAAGACCAAACACCTTAGGGAGTGTTCAGCGTCGTGAGTTTGGCCCTATATGCATCAACTCTGAATCATGTCTTTGGTCGAATGTTTGGTTTGACCGGCTCCCACGTTTTGGCACCTTACGTTCCGTTATATCGGCTAAGGTAGCACTGGGAGAACTACTACGATTGTGCCCTGGTTCATCCGGATGAGCACTTCAATAGAGAAAGCCGAAAACTGACCGTGATGATATAGCGAGAGACTGGTCAACCACTCGATGACTAATCGGAATCTTCGGGATTCCTCCGCATTAACGAAGGGTCGTTTCCCGGTCATGTACGTACGTGCACCATATTTGGACGAGCGTAGAAGTACCAGGGGCTCTATAGTAGCCCCACTGTCAAACTGTTATGGCTAAGTGAAAGTGTTAAAGCAATATAGTCCGATTGCCTTGTTCGCTACGCTATCACCTCCTTAACGGACCAAGACGTTGGATCAAGTGTGGATATGCATCTTTTGCAAACACCCCCGCATTATATGCATGGGGGCGGAAGCCGACGACATCAAACTTTCAGGTTATATACATATATACATAAACGGCCGCACACGAGGCATCATAGTACTTTCGGGCAGAAGTATAAATACAGCCTTGATTAATTCAGAAAAACATTGTTTGTACAATGGGACTACATGTCACTAGAAAATAATATTCTTCGAGCACTGAGCCTCTATCGAATGAGCGCCTTCAAGGACTTCTTCAAAGTAGTGCTAGGCAGCCACTCGGCCTATGGCCGAACCCTGTGCCGCAACAGTGGTGGCCTCCATCTCCGCCCAGTATGTTTTGACACGGGCAAGGGCCATCCGCACACCTTCTATGCACGTTCATCTCTTTACAGCATCGATGCGTGGCACAGCTTCAAGGAATTGTTGCACTAAGCTAAAGTAGCTACTCGTCCTTGGCCCTCCTAGCCACAGGTGATCCACAACGGACCTCATGGCAAGTCCGGACAACCTGTGGAGCTCGGCCCAACCAGTCAATCGCTCATTCAGCAGCAGCGGACGGACCGGAGCATGAAACTGTGACCAGAACAACTTCTCCACTTCGGGACCTTTCTGATCCTTGAAGTACTTGGCTGCATCAGCAGCACTTGCAGCCAAATCCATGTACTCGTCCGCAGAACTCCATACCCGGTCCAGAGGAGCATACTTCGGATCTCCGAACTTAGTCCACAACAAGAAGGGCTTCCCAGACACGATATCTGCAGCTTGATTCAGCTCCTCCTTTGTCGCTCTAATTTTGGAGCGGGCTTCCTTGGCAGCCACCCGGGCCTTCTCCAGGTCCGTCGCTTTCGCCCGGTCTTCTTCTTCAAGAAGCCGGTAATGGTCAGCAGCATCTTTTAACTCTACATCCATCTTGGCTATTTTCTCCTTGCTCTCGCAATGCGTGGACTTTTCGGCCCTTAACTCTTCGACCGCCTTTAAAGCGGCTGCATTGCTACTCCTCGCTTGCTCCTTGGCTCGGGCAAGCTCCGCCCGAAGGGTCTCCACGGTGGCAGCTCCGTCTGCAGTCACAACATATTAAAGATAGCATCATGCTGCTCTTACTATGTGACGATCACCAGAAAAATCACTCACCCTGTGTCTCGTCAAGCCGCTTGTTGACAAGCACGATGTCGGCATCTGCCACATCCAGCTGCCGCTTTAGTTCGGCAAACCCATCAGTCCGGCTAGCCACCAAAGCTTCAACCACCTGCACATAAAGGCGGACTGGTTATTACCTGGGACTATGATCCTCTGTTTGCCGCCGTTCTCGACGACAACCAGAGTCTCAGGGGCTACTATCTGCATGGGCATACCTAACATATGCGGTACTGTTAAAGGCATACATTATTTCACGTACCTCGAAGCCTTTTAGCAGACTCATAAAAGCTTCATGCAAACCGCTTTCGGCGGATGAAATCTTTTCAATTACCGTACCCATTAGCATACGATGTGCTTCCGAGATGATAGCTTGCCCCAGAAGATCCTTCAGCACGTCCGACCGCACACTGTACGGACCCTTGTTGTCGCTCTCCTCAGGAGCCGGATACTGGGGATGCCGGGCAGCCAAAGGGTTATCTTCTGGCGACATTGGATCCGGAGATACCCTTCACGATGACACTTCAAGGTCGCCTGCTTCTTGAGCTGGGGAGTCCGGGGGGAGGCGTTTCGCTCTCCATCATCTTGGGAAGAAGATCCCCCGAAGATTAACTCTGTCGAGAAGAGCTGTGATCCGGACTACAATATACAAGCATCGGTTATTGTCTTCGGAAGTAAGGTAGGATATCTTCACTATTAAGTACTTTTTGATTACTTACAGCTCGATAGACGGCTGATCCCCGCACGGACATTGTGCGGCAAGAATACCCTCCGAGGCAGGACCCTCTGGTGGAGATTTCTTCTCCCGTTTGGAAACCTTAGTTTCTGGATCTTTAGAGGTAGTCCTCTTCCTTCCCCAGGGAGGGAGAATGTCAGATTCTTCCCCTTGGTTACCCTCCCTCGCGGAGGCGCTCATTCCTTCGATTGGAATAGGTAGTGATGGAGTCCCGCTTTCGCCCTCTTCATTCCCCATTCATCTTCCTTTGAGGGCACTAGACGAGGTGATGGCTCGAGCATCTTTTCCAACACCGAATTGTCCAAGCCTTCAGGAAGGGGAGCCGAACATCGGATCATCTTCGCCTTTGCTATCCAGTCCTGGTCAAAGAGCGATTCATCAGAATAATGTCATGATAAACAAAAGGATAGTATGTTCAGACAGGGGATCACTTACTTGGGCAGCGGGGCGGTTGCAGCTCAGGCCCACGTCCTTGGTAGTGTCCGGACACTCTATTTGGGGTCCGAAGAACGATTTGTACATCTCCTCGTGCGTCATGTCGAGGAAATGCTGAATAGTGCGTGGTCCTTCCGGGTTGAATTCCCACATGCGGAGTGGCCGGCGTTTGCAAGGCTGGACTCGACGAACCAGCATAACTTGCATTACCATAACCAGACTGAAATCTCCCTTGAAGAGATCTCGGATACAACTCTGTATTATTGGCACGTCCTTTGCTGGACCCCAGCTCAGCCCCCTGCTGATCCATGACATCAATTGTGGTGGGGGACGAGCGAAAGGTGGGGGCAGCTACCCATTTGGCACTTCGGGGAGCTGTGACGTAAAACCACTCCCATTGCCACAATCCGGACACCTCTGGAAAGGAACCCTTTGGCCATGGAGCGTCAGCAATTTTTCTTATTAAAGCACCTCCGCACGTTGCGTACTACCCCTCGACCATCTTCGGCTTCACATCGAAGGTCTTGAGCCACAGGCCGAAGTGAGGGGTAATGCGGAGGAAGGCCTCACACATGACAATAAATGACGAGATGTTAAGAAGGGAATCCGGGGCCAGATCGTGAAAATCCAGCCTGTAATAGAACATAAGACCCCTAACCAAGGGATCCAGAGCGAGGCCTAGTCCTCGGAGGAAGTGGGAGACGAACACAACGCTCTTGTTGGGTTCGGGAGTAGGGACGACCTGCCCTCGGGCGGGCAGCCTATGCGAAATTTCGGCGGTCAGATATCTGGCCTCCCTCAACTTCTTGATGTCCTCCTCCGTGATGGAGGAAGGCACCCACCGGCCTTGAAGGCTGGATCCAGACATGATTGAAGGTCCGAAGCACCTGACCTGAGCTTTGGGTGTTAGAACTCAAGGCGGGGGAAGGATTCGATTGAGCACAGGAGGGAAAAAGAAAAGGCCTTGTCCATTTATAAAGGGGATGAATATTAGGCGTCCTCCTCGTGGCCGTTCGAGACTTACCTAAGATCTAGGAGCCATACCAATAGACGCGGTTGGGTTACCCACGTTTGTATTAATGAGAATCCCGTGATAAGGGGAACACGATCTCTGCTTTGACAAGACGTGTCAAGAAACCGCCTCGCGTTATGTGCGGGGCTGGTTAAAGAAAAACAGTTCTAATAATTACCGGGTCGTGGCGTGATGTCATGCTGCCAAAACGCATCAGCATATTAGATTTGTGGAAATATTATTCTCTCTATGATGGTATGTGGAACTTATTTTGCAGGGGCGGACACTATCCTTGTATTCAAACTCTTCCGTGGTGTATTCGGAGGAGGAACCCGCCTTGCAATGCCGAAGACAACACTGCGTGCCAGACTCATCGTCATTGAAGCCTGGTTCGGGGGCTACTGAGGGAGTCCTGGATTAGGGGGTCTCCGGACAGCTGGAGTGTTGGACTATGAAGATACAAGATTGAAGACTTCGTCTCGTGTCCGGATGGGACTCTACTTGGCGTGGAAGGCAAGCTAGGAAGTACGGATATGGATATCTCCTCCTTTGTAACTGACCTTGTCTAACCCTAGCCCCCTCCGGTGTCTATATAAACCGGAGGGTTTTAGTCCGTAGGACACATACAATCATACCATAGCCTAGCTTCTAGGGTTTAGCCTCTCTGATCTCGTGGTAGATCTACTCTTGTAATACTCATGTCATCAAGAACAATCAAGCAGTACGTAGGGTTTTACCTCTATCAAGAGGGCTCGAACCTGGGTAAAACATCATGTCCCCTGCCTCCTGTTACCATCCGCCTTAGACGCACAGTCCGGGACCCCCTACCCGAGATCCGCCGGTTTTGACACCGACATTCACCCTCGAGGCTGAGGGTATGTACCAGTAGCTATGTGTTTGATCTCTCTCTCTCTCATATTCTTGATTCGGCACGATCTTGATGTATCGCGAGCTTTGCTATTATAGTTGGATCTTATGATGTTTCCCCCCTCTACTCTCTTGTAATGGATTGAGTTTAACCTTTGAAGTTATCTTATCAAATTGAGTCTTTAAGGATTTAAGAACACTTGATGTATGTCTTGCATTTTCTTATATGTGATGACAATGGGATATTCATGTGATCCACTTGATGTATGTTTTGGTGATCAACTTGTGAGTTCCGTGACCTCGTGAACTTATGCATAGGGGTTGGCACATGTTTTCGTCTTGACTCTCCGGTAGAAACTTTGGGGCACTCTTTGAAGTTCTTTGTGTTGGTTGAATAGATGAATCTGAGACTGTGTGATGCATATCGTATAATCATACCCACAGATACTTGAGGTGACATTGGAGTATCCAGGTGACATTAGGGTTTTGCTTGATTTGTGTCTTAAGGTGTTATTCTAGTACAAACTCTAGGATAGATCGAACGGAAAGAATAGCTTCGTATTATTTTACTACGGACTCTTGAATAGATCGATCAGAAAGAATAACTCTGAGGTGGTTTCGTACCCTACAATAATCTCTTCGTTTGTTCTCCGCTATTAGTGACTTTGGAGTGACTCTTTGTTGCATGTTGAGGGATTGTTATATGATCCAATTGCACTAGTGAAAGTATGAACCCTAGGCCTTGTTTCAACACATTGCAATACCGTTTTCGCTCACTTTTATCATTAGTTACCTTGCTTTTTTATATTTTCAGATTACAAAAACCTATATCTACCATCCATATTGCACTTGTATCACCATCTCTTCGCCGAACTAGTGCACCTATACAATTTACCATTGTATTGGGTGTGTTGGGGACACAAGAGACTCTTTGTTATTTGGTTGCAGGGTTGTTTGAGAGAGACCATCTTCATCCTACGCCTCCCACGGATTGATAAACCTTAGGTCATCCACTTGAGGGAACTTTGCTACTGTCCTACAAACCTCTGCACTTGGAGGCCCAACAACGTCTACAAGAAGAAGGTTGTGTAGTAGACACCATGGCTATTCTGGCTTGCACTCCAAGTCTCCTGGGTGCCGTCTGGTCCAAGAAAAATCATCGCGAAAGTTTTATTCCGTTTGGACTCCATTTGGTATTCCTTTTCTGCGAAACTCTAAAACAAGGAAAAAACAGAAACTGGCACTAGCACTGGGCTCTAGGTTAATCGGTTAGTCCCAATAATTATATAAAATAGCATATTAATGCATATAAAACATCCAAAACAGATAATATAATAGCATGGAACGATAAAAAATTATAGATACATTGTAGACGTATCATAGCTACAATGCGAAAAAAATTAATGGGTTTGCAATTGTACTTAAAGTAGTGTTATTATACTAACGGATCTCACTAAGTTTTCTGTTAAGTTTTGTGTGGGTGAAGTGATCAAAGATCGAGGAGGTATCGATATGAGGAGAAGGAGGAGAGGCAAGAGTTCAATCTTGCACTACAAAAAATACACTTCCGTGATGATACGTGTTTGTCACAGTAGGTCGCTTTTTTTGTCATGCATGTACATCCATGACAAATTTATGACAGAATCAAGATAGTCATACCTGTTCTATCGTAGAAGTGTTCCATGACATTACCAAAATTATCATCACGGAAGTGTCCACTTCCATGACAATAAATCGCGCGTCACAGAAGTGCTTTCGTCAAGGGTGACCGACACGTGGCATCCACCATAACGGAACGCCGTTAAGCTATCGGGTCGGGTTTTGGATCCGATAACCCGTTAACAGCCCCGACCAATGGGGATTTTCCACGTGTAAAATCATCATTGGCTGGAGGAAACACGTGTCGGCTCATCGTTGGGACAGATGTCATCCACTCACTTGACAGAAGGCGCCTATGATACGTCGACACGTGGCACGGCCCAACAGTGGCCCATTCCTGTGAAAAGGCCAGCCCATTTTACTTGGTCAAAAGCTGGCGGGCCGGCCCATGGAAAGCCTGTTAATGGCCTGTTCGCATATAGCCCATTTACAGCCCGCTAACCCAAGGCCCGTTACGCCCTATCCGAATTAGGCCCAGTAGCGTCATCTGGGCCGTCCAATATGATTCCAGCCCGTTTTCACTTCTGGCCCATGTATAGCCCATGCCGTCTTTTGGCCCATATGAGGCCCTTTGTAACTCTTGGCCCATTAGCGGCCCGTGCTGAAACTGGCCCGTAATGAACAGTGTATCACTTTACACCCATTAACGGCCCGTGGTGAAACTGGCCTGTAATGAACAGTGTATCACTTTATACCCATTAACGGCCCGTTATTCCGTTGGGCCGTCTCCAGCCCATGTTATCTTTCGGCCTTCTCAGAGCCCATTTATTCTTGGGCTCATTTCCAGCATTCGTTTACTTATGGCCCGTTACTGTCATTTTCTGCTTGTGGGCCAAATTTAGCCCATGGTTACAGTCGGCCCGTTTGTGGTCCGTTAATACGTTGGGCCGTTTTCATAGCGTCAACAAATACGGCCTATTAACGATGGCCCGTTATGGTTGGCCCATGAACGAACGATTCCAACTCTAGCCCGTTTACGGCAGAATGTGGTCTTTTTGGCCCATGTTTGGCCAATCGATCATACGGCCCGTATAAGGCCCATTGATGATACGGCCCGTAGAAGGCCCATTGATGATATGACCCATAGAAGGCACATTGTTTCTACGGCCCGTAGAAGGCCCACTGTTTCTACGGCCCATAGAAGGCCCACTGTTTCCACGACCCGTAGAAGGCCCACTATTTCTACGGCCCGTAGGAGGCCCAGTGTCACTACAATAAATATTAGCCAATGGTATTGTGGCCTAGTTTTCAAAAATAGGTTATTGCAGCCACTAGCAAACCACAGGAAAAGAACTGCACTGACTACAAGCAAACAAATAAACAAGACAACAAGGAAATAAATAAGCAAGCAACTTACACTAGGCTATCACGGCTATTACACATATTACATCCAATGGGCATCAAAGTTTGCCACCAGTGCAAATATAGGGAACACAGCATCATATAAACGCCGCAGCAAAACAAGTCCAGAACTGAAACCACTTTAGAAGAGCTCAAGAAACAATATCCTGGGTACCCATAATGCTGGCAAGATGCTTAGCAAGCTTATTAAGTTTCTCTTGTTTGGCGCTTAAGTCCTCCGGTGCTTGCTGTTGCACCAGAAAGTATGCATCTGAATTCTGCAAGGACTTCCTCAGTCCTTCGGCTTCCTGTCGCATAACATCTGATCGATGTCTTTAAACTTGAAGTTGAGACTCAAGAAGCCGAACTAATTCAGGCAATGAGTTCGAAGAGCTGGTGCCAGTAGTGGTAGCCACTAACTCGAACACTACATCAAGAGAGGACTTTGGGGTTGTCTCAGTGTCTTCGATATAGTTTTTATCAGCTTTCTTGGAGACCAACAGGGATGTCTCACTATCTTGAACCTTATCTGCATTACTTCCTTTACCATTGCATAACGGGGTACTCTTCTCCAATATTTTATCCGTGTTCTAAAAGAGAAACAAACAAACACATCTCAGGTTTACAATGTAGTATATGAAACTCATTTTGGTAAACCAGTTCACTAGTAAGGTGGACAGGATAACAACATGAAACAAACATATATCTATGTAGTATGGTCACTGTATGGTCTATATCATTCTAGTTTATGTTGCCAAATCAAGATAGATACAGTTCGAATCATATCTATTTAAGACAAAGCAACATAGACAGAATATAAGTGTGGGAAACTACACAGCAATAACAACACTTGTAATGTGCATGGCATGAGAACATAATTTTTTATTCAATTGAAACTGAAATCAACATAGAGCAAGTTACAATAGCAAACAACCAAACACGTTGAAGAAACAGGTTTAAAACATACCTGTTGCGCCATTGGAGTTTCAATTGCATCCTTCAAATTTGAAATTAGTTGGTATCAGTAAATACAGTGATGCAAGAGCAAAGTAGTATGAACCATAGCTACGGAACCTGCCTGAGAACAATTCTTCTTCTGCTTTAAGCGTTGACTTCGGGTTCGGAGTGGTGGTCCTCATGATTTGGGCACTGCAGTTGCCTTACAAACTGCTCGTGTTTGGGTGCTCTGTGGTGGAGACGGTGCTGTGTCAACGGGAACTGGGTGTCTATCTGCTGGGGTTGGGGTTAGAAGGGGTGTAGCTGGTTCTCTGTCCAACTGGGTAGGGGTACAATCTGCATGAGTGTGGGTTATGTGTGTGGGGCTAGTTCTTGGGCAAGTACAATCGTGGTTCTATCTGCATCAACAGGTAGCACGATCTTTTCTGAAGACCGTGTTTTTACTCCCATAGATACTGCCATCACTCCCTCCAATTGAAATGGCTGATAAACAAGAAAAGTAGTTGAATGTACAGACATTGTAAGATAGACAAGTGCAATGGATAGTAGGGAAGAAAACAGGGCATGAAATCATTCACATTTATGTTGTCTAAGCAAACAGAATAGCAGGACATAATTTCACATATATGATGGCTAATTAAACAGGATAGCATGACACAATTTCACATGTATGATGGCTAAGTAAACAGGATAGAATGACATAATTCAAAATATGATGACTATGTAAACAGGATGACACGATATAACTATACGATGTGTCTATTAAAGTGGTTGGCATGCCATAAATCACAAACATGCCGTCGATGGAAACATGATGGCATAATATAATTCACGAATAGAATGACATAATTTAAATATGATGACTATGTAAATAGGATGAGATGATATAACTATATTATGTCTTTAGAAAATGGGTTGGCATGCCATAATTCAGATACATGTTGTCTATGTAAACATCATGGCATGACATAATTCAAATATATGATTTATATACTAAGGAAGTGAGCAGAGGGCAATCGCATATATGATGTGTCAACTAAGGAGATGGCATTCAATATTGTGTATATGATGTAAAAACTAAGCATTGCAATACAACGTATGCATTATATGAGTAATATAACCCTGCCAAGTTTGAGCATACACCTAAGGGGGATAGTAGGACTAGTCATCTGCCTCTGAATCCTCCTCTGAAGAGCTATCTGTAACCAGCAAGATATCTGCTTCAGCAGGTAGCATTGTCTGCTCTGAAGACCTTGTTTTCACTCCAGATTTCTCCATCACCAATTCAAATGGCTGATACACAGGAAGAGCAGTTGAATATACAAACATTATCGACAAAAGCAATGAGAAATACAAAAAAAGGACGACTTGATATAATTCACATATATGACGCTTGCCTAAACAACATGGCATTGCATAATTCACATACATAATGCCTTGCAACAAGATAACATTGCATAATTCACATATATAATGTCTTGCAACAAGATGGCATTGCATAATTCACATATATGGTAATTAGACACTAAACAGGTGGCATTCACACAAAGCATGTCTAAACTAAGCAAATGACATAGCAATGCAAGATACCATACACACGATATGAGCAACATAACCCTGCCAAGTTAGGGCATGCACCT
>NC_041392.1:176965098-177006659 GCF_002162155.2 Triticum dicoccoides
GGGAATATGACTGGTCATTTGTCTCTGAATCCTCCTTTGAGGAGCTATCGGTAACCAGCAACACATGCGCTTCGTCAGATAGCATTGTCTGCTCTGAAGACCTTGTTTCCACTCCAGATTTTTCCATGACCGTGCCAAATGGCTGATGCACTGGAAGAGTAATTGAATGTACTAAAATTGTTGACAAATTTAACACGTAATAAAAAAATGATGGCATGATATAATTCACATATAAGATGACTGGCTAACCAGGGTGGCATTGCAAAATTCACATATATGATGCCTGGCTAGACAAAATGGCATTGCATGATTCACATATACGATAAAGAAACTAAACAGATGACATTGACACAAAGCATGTCTAAACTAAGCAGATGACATCTTTAAAGCAATGCAAGGCACCATATGCATGATATTACCAACATCAGCATCCAAGTTAGAGCGAAGACCTCATGGGGTAAATATGAGTGGTCTTCTCCTTCTGAATCCCCCTCATAACAGTTATCTTCCTCTTGATTACGATTCGAAATGGGTGGAGGGGGGGGTTGCCTTTGCGCCCACCATGGAACGATGTCTGCATGAAATTTTATTACCATGCAAGGCTCGTCTCTTTTGCTCTACATGATCAGTTCCATTGTGTACAATAACTGGCATGCATAGGAATAAAACATGGTGAGATTATGTAAGGGTGCATGCAGAAATCCAGAGTGATGGTAGCAAACTGTGGATAGACACAAAACCAATGATAGCAGGCACATAATAGCTTTAGTTAAAAAATACAGATAATGGATCCTTTAATGTTTGTTTGCACCCAACATGAAACTCATAGTAGACACCGGAGATTAACCAGATAGTAGACAGATAGTACTGATTGTTGCGCCAATATGTACCCCACAACCATTTAAAAACTCAAGTTTCAACATTAGTTTGGACCTGACCCGGAGTCTAATAGGTGAACACGACGATAATGTAGCATGTCATCATATTAAGCGACGCATAACGTAAGCAGACACAGAAGAGTGCGACCTCTCTAGCGGACCCGTGTAGTCCTCAAGGTCATCTTCTCCATTGATGATGGTAATGCAGTTGCCGTGGCTGCCGACGGCGGGGAAGAAGATCTGAGGCAGCGAAAGACAGTCTAGAGAGCGGATCCCTGCTGTGGTGAACCCTTCCATCGTTGGAGCAGCTGAGCTGGGGTGGAACACAGCACCGCAGGAGCAGGACAAACCACACAAGGTTTTCTTTGACACATATCTGTAACAGAAGTAATTGAGTAAGGGCTTGTTTGAATTTGAGGATTCTAACAATGCAGGGATAGGAAATAGACAGGAATAGGATAGGAATGCACGTGCAAAACAGAGAATTTAAAACACAGGATTTCTGCCAATCTGGGTGTTTGATTCACAACAATTGGAAGATCACAGGATGCAAAAAGCATGGTGAGATTAAGTCAAACCACAAGAAAATGTACGGTTATAATGCTATTATGCTACTATCTCTTAGTCTTGTGCTTGATGAATAAGAATACGAATAGGAGGAGAAGTTGAAATTAGAATTCCTACGGTTTTTCTTTCAAGGAGACACTAAAGGAACAAATCCTACAGTTTTCCTTTGCTCCATTCCTTTGCACCAAATTCATGAAAAGTAGTACCATAGGAAACTTTCCAATTCCGATGTTTTTCATTCACTTTTCCTTTCAAGCACTGGCGATTCTAGTAGGCAGGCTTGAGCAAGGAAATCCTACACTAAAAAAATGTTTTTGTGCTACTTCTATTACTTTGGACCCAGGCCACTACCATACTAGCTCAACTCCCAGGCCCATCGACAAATGCACAGCTCAAACGCGCAGAGATAAATAATGATGGCATTCAAGAGAGTCCATCACGGATAGCTAAGTTGCCTGGTACCTCACTGCTTGTCATATAGTAGGATAAAATAATCGTATTTCCCATTACTACGAGTGCTCAGTGGACAATATATATAACATGTAGGGTAAAAAAGAGATGCAACAAGTGTACAACCTCTTTGGCGAAGCCATGTCGATCTCAGTGTGATTGGGTTGGCCGGTGAGGATGCTCCGACTGACTTGGCTGTCGGAGGAGGGGAAGAAGATCTTAGGTGTCTGGAGATGGAGCCCGAGGTACTGCTCCGCTGCGATGGAGGGTTTCATCGTTGGAGCAGCTCCGGTGAGTTGTACGACGCTGAGGCTGAAGCAGGACAAGAGAGACAACGAGCAACGTTAACCTGAGTGGAATTCTAATAGCATCTCCAATACATGACGTAAAATACATAAACACAAAGTGCTAGATGTAAAATACATCAGCCGCTCATCTCTGAACTTAACTGTCGAAACTGAATTTAACTATCGAAACTGAACTTAACTGTCGAAACTGAACTTAACTGTCGAAACAGAATTTTGCTGTTGAAACTGAATTTTGCTGTCGAAACTGAACGCACTACCAAGGTGAGGCTACACGTCGATCGACTGACTTTTTCATCTCTGGTCGGTCGATTTTGCAGCCGTTGGATACGAAATCAAGGGCCTGCGGTTCATCTTCAACCTCCACCCCCTGAGCCGGCCAAACAGCAGCCCCCCGCCGCCCGCGGCCGGCGGTGCGCCGCCCCGCCCGCCTCGAAAACACTCCACACTGCCGGTCCGCCGCCGCCCCGGCCATCCCTCTAGGCCCCCCTGTGCCAAGCTTTTTCTCCAGCGATCCCCACGCCACCGCCCCGCCACCGCCCCGCCAACGCCCCAACACCGCCGGTGACCACCGCCCCCATCCTGAACCCTAAGATAGATAGTGGGGTACCTCTCCGGCGAGCCCCCTCCCCGCTGCGGCTGGTTCTTCCTTCACCCCGGCAGCATCAGAGTGAAGTGTAGCTAAATCGGAGCAGCATCGCAAGCAAGAGCAAGAGCGAGAGCAGCGGCGCGAGCAAGAGCAATAGCAAGAGCAGTCCGGGCAGGGGACCGAGAGCAAGAGCAGAGCAGCAGCGCGAGCGAGAGCTAAAGCAGCAGCAGGTCCTACTGATGTGGACGTCACCACCTAGGGAGCGACGCCATGGAGGAACTGGCCGGCGACGCCACCGTGGATGGGGCCGCGCCCTGTTGGCTCGGGACCGAGCGCCGGCAGCACCGTGAGATCGGATCAAGAAGAAAATGCAACGATTAGTGCACAACCTCTTTGGTGGCGCCGATTAGGCCGCAGCTTCATCCGAGGAAACGGTGATGATGATGCTCTTCCGGTGGTGCAGGTGAAGACGGCAGTGTGGGAATGGAGGTGGCGCGAAAGACGAGGGGAACGTCGGGGCAGCTCCATGGAGGTGGTGGACGGTGTGGCTGAACCGGCGGGACGATGAGATCGACGACGGATCCTCATCTGGTACGGTGGATGAGGGACGTCGAGGTGTTGCTGTGGACGACATCGTCGGGGAAGAGGCTCCGGCTGGGTGGCGGACGGAGCAGGGTGTGGGGTTTCGTCGCGGGTTTTCGCGGCCTCGGTGTACGAATGGGTGGGCGGATGGGATGGCAGTGGGGAACCATGGCTTAGAGACGCGCTTGTCTGAAATGTGGGATAAGTTATGAAAGTACCCCCACCGATTTGAGGCGGTTCTTACGGTTCAGGGGTACCACGGGCATTTCATGTGTCGGGATTTCACAAGAGGTGTGAGTTTTCGCACGCGTTGTAATTTCGAAATAGCAAGGTGTGGGTTGAGATGGAGGGAGTTGTCGGAGCACAACGAGACAAAGATATATCTTAAATATTTCGGGCTAACAAGGCGCGGGTTGAAGAGGCGGGAGTTTCCCAGCACGATAGACAGAGATGCTAGCTTGAATTTTCGGCATAACAAAGCGCAGCTTGAAATTTCGGAAGAACAAGCTTAACGTGTACCCAAAAAAAGATAATTTGCACCTCAACACACACACAAACACCATTTAGACTAGAGTAAGGTACACGTGCATTGCACGCATGAGATTTGGCAACCAAATTATGAATAAATACCACATTATAGCATGCAAGATTTGAGTCATATATGCATCATGTAGATGTTCGTTTAATTCTTATAGTTCATTTCATTGAAAATCATCTAGTTTTTATAAGAAAGCTAATCTATTTTAAGATTCATGGAATTGTGCATCGTAAGACATAAAGTAAAAACAAACAATGGAAAATCATGTAGAAAAACATTTGGGCAATTCTGATATGGAAGATTCTAGAACAAATAAGAAGTGCTTGTGTTTTGATGTTTGTGCATTATGCTTAAGTTCAACCATGGAGTCTTCTAGATTATACATGTGGCGAAATCTGGTGGAATCTAGATGATATCCAACGACCACTAGTGCTCAAATTTGCCATCTTTGGACCACCGGATTCGCCTCATCCAACGACCATCTTTCAAAGTTAAAGTTACCCGCACACAATATAAAAAATATAATATATATAGGGGTACAGATATAGATATGTGATGCAAAAGTCGCCCATCATCTCCAATTAGAATAGTGTGTCCATGCACGGATGCGACGTGGCCAAATGATGTCTGCCATCGGTATCTCAAATTCAAATTAGTCTGGCCTTGTTCAATGTGTATACATTACAACATGCTCGTTTCCAAACCACACTGCGCAGATCTCCGTTATATTCATGCATGCATGGGTTTCAAACATCAGGATCTCTTATTCAAATATCTGAATTCAACTTTACATTGATTGTGACCTCACCTATTCAGCTATTCTTTTACACCCACACAGTAGTCTTCTCTTTATAATTGTACCACTAACCTTCTCTCGTGCATGCATGCACACACACTACCAGTCGGCATAATCCATCGCACACATGCAATCTTTTTCTTCAGGTCGGTCTCCCATGAAGGCACACACCAACACACATCCCCCTCTCCATCATATCGGGCATTTTTTATCTCTCACGCGTGCATGCGCAACAATCGATGTTCCTCTATGTATGTGTGTATATAGCTAGGTCTTTCATAGTTTTCCACACAAACCGATCAATCGATATATCCAGTGAGGTCTCACCCTGTTTCCCACGTCCACATCGATCAATCTATACCTCTATATATAATATTAACATATATAGCTAATACATCCACATTAATTATGTATCCAACGTCCCCCTCTCATCATCTATGCCTTCCGCTTCATCTCTCAGATGCGTGCACAATGGCGAAGACAAGGGGCAGTAAGGGCCCTACCCCCTCCCCCTAACATCACTATATATCAAGGCTAATATGAATGTGATCATTAGACAATTGCTGCTAAAAATGGTTTAAGTTTATGAATTGACCCTCCTCGTAAAGGATTAGCAATGCTTGGCCCCCTAGCTCATTTATTTTTCATGGCTCCGCCACTGCGCGCATCAGCGCACATGTTCGCCCTCTCTATCTAAATATCGGCACTTGTGCATTCCTTCATAGTCTCCCTCCACTCTGCCCCTCGCACCATCTTCTAGCCCGCCACCAGATTTTGCCACATGTACAATCTAGCAGACTCCATGGTTGAACTTAAGCATAATGCACAAACCTCAAAACAACAGTGGTTCTCTTTTGTTCTAGAATCTTCCGTATCATAACTGCCCAAACTTTTTTCTAGTTGAATTGCCATTATTTGTTTTTACTTTATGCTTTACAATGCACAATTCCATGAATCATAAAATAGATTAAGGGCTTCTTTGATTCAAAGGATTCTCAAAGGAATTTTGGAGGATTCTAATCATTAGGAATTTTCCTATCTTGGTTGTTTGATTCATAGGATTGTAAACCATAAGAATTTTTCCATATGATTCATTTGCACTAGATTTCATAGGAAACATCCCATCCACTCAAACCTCTTTGAAAGAATTCTGCATTTTTTCTATGCACAATCAAACACTCGTACAATCCTGTAGGATTCAAGACAACATTCCACTATAATCCCATGTTTTTCTTATTCCCGCGTTCCTAGCTTTTTTTATAAAAACTAATTGATTTTGAATGAGATGAACTATAAGAATTAAACGAAGGGCTACATCAGGCATATATGACTCAGAGCTTACATCCTATAGTGTGGTATTTATTCATAATTTGGTTGCAAAATCTGATGCGTGCAATGCACGTGTACCTTACTAGTACTGCGAGTATGTGCAAAACACGTAAATTAGAATACCAATGGCACGCTACATAGTGTCTCTCTTACAGTTCATGAAGCCACGTGGCACATGTGTAGGCGTTGTCGCGACCTCCTTGCGTGGATTGATCACAGTGACGTGCTGCTGGTTCCAGAAAAATGTACTCGTCATCCCTGAGCCATACTGGCGGTACATGCACGAAGCGAAGATGTGCACGCATGCCATGCATGCACTCATTCCTCGCACGCACACGCGGGTACACGGGCGGACGCAATTTTGTACCAAGATCCACCCCATGTGATAATTTGATGCGTGTAAAGTCGTTCACTTCATTGATGGTCAATTAATACAGCGCATGCAAATTTAGTGGACGTGAGGGCGGAAGAAAGACATTATTACTCCACTGCGCGCATGCGAGTAGTTGAATCATGGGTTGCTTGTAGTACTTCCATTGATCTCCTTCGTATTTTGTGCCAATTTTTGACAGTAACATAATATTTACGCATTTGAGAAGTGTAGTAGTACTTGAAATTTATGTTCCGCTAAACTCATCGGGATCCGTTTCGGGCCTTGAAACCAAAACCATCAATTAATCTTTACCTTGTTCCCATCACATTCGAAAGCCTGCTCACACCTACTAGTAGTACGTACCAAACCTGAACGTGTTCCCACTATGCAGGTATTAGTACTAGTGCTAGTACTTAGGTTATAAAAAGGGGAACTACCTAACCGAAAATCACTCTACCTTTCCTCCTCATAAGTGCTTCTTCTTCGTCCGTCGTTGCCACGGCCGGTGAGCAGAGCTCTAGGTCGAGAACTACTCGTAACAAGGGAGCGGCAACCAAGGCTGCAGAAAAAAAAAGAGGGCTCGCCGCCACGCAGAGACCTCGAAAGATCTCTCATGGGCAGGCGATGGCTCCCAGGAGCGTCCAAGGTGCGGAGGCGAACATGCCGAGCCGGTGGAGCTGGAGTCGTTATCCCTCGACGGCATGCCCTGATCAGCTCAATAAGTAGAAGGAGTTCATCCAAGGCTTGATGGAGTTGCTGAAGGAGAGCCTCGACGACATGCCCGCTGAGCTCAATAAGCAGGGGGAGTTGACCGCCGGCTTGGTGATGCTGCTGAAGAAGAGCATTGCCTCAAAGAAGAAGGCGACCGGCGAAATCCTGCGACTTCGGGAGAACAATGCGAAGCTCTGCCACGAGATCGACCTGTTGAAGGAGAAGAACGCCGGCTGGAAGAAGCTGCATGAGAATAGTAGTTCCTCGATGAAGATGTTGTAGGCCCTCGCCATGGAACAGAAGGAAGAGTTGGTGAAGCTCCGCATCTAGAACCCAACTGCTATTAAGGTACGTAATATGGCCGTGGAACAGATGATGAAGGCTCGCGTCGAGAAATGCCACGTCATGGACACAATGATGAAGATGGCGGAGGAGACGCGCAAGGAGATGGAGGTCGTGGAGGCGATGAAGAAGCAGTTACGACTCCATGGCGAATTAGATCATTTGGGGTGATAATCTTTCTTCTTCTTTTGCTCCTGTGTTTCATCTTTTGCTTCGGGTGTTTCGCTGCACGTGTCACGTTCTCTGCAAGGCATGAATAGAACAATGTTTTTTTGAGGGAATGAATAGAACAATGCTAACAATGAGATGACTAGAAAATTAGATCATTTTTTATCGCCATATGGCACTGGGCTGTCGTGTTTCGTGCTCCTCCGTCGCAGTACTACTCCAGTGGAAAACTTGAGTATACCGCACGGTTCTTTGCTCATCCTCGATTAGGTCGTCGGTGCATTTATACGAGCAGTCAAATCACAAGGCCCCGCCTTCCAGCAGTAATGAGCAGTCAAATCACAAAGGCCCTCGCCTCTCATGAAACCGACCAAGCTAGACTACCCCGCCCTCTAGCCTTTTAAAAAATGTATACTTTTGTACAGCAGTAGTGTCGATGGATTGCGCCATGGAGCAAAACTTGAAATTAAAAAAAAGGTGGTACATATAGAGAGCGCTCATCGCCAAATTATGCATATAGTACTATTAAAAAGGCTAGTCACAATAATGGTGTCCAGCACAACCCACCCCTCAAATAAGACTAAGAGGGTGCTTAGATACGTTTTAGTCCCATGACTAAAGTAGTGTGACTAAAACATGCTAGCCTCACCCATGCTTGGATCCAAATACTAAAAAGGCTAAAATCAAGTTAATGAGCATTTATTATCCTCCAAACCCTCCAATCCAGAACTCACCTGTGTTAAAGGAGAGGAGTTAAATGAGTAGAAAGAGGACTAATCCACATTTTAGTAGGGGTACCCCTGACTAAAAAAATTTAGTCTCAAGACTAGTTTTAGCCCCTCTTTAGTCAGGGGTGCTTGGAACTTTAGCCTCTTAAGGAGACTATTTTTAGTCAGACTAAAATAAGTCCCTTGGATCCAAGCACCCTCTAAGCATCCTGGAATTCTTTGACAAAATTAAGCACCCTGAAATTCTTTGACAACTAAACTGCTGGCTATATGATGTTGGCCATATATATTGTACGTATATAATGTGAAGAAACGAGTGGTAGTACTATACCAACTAAAAGATGAAATGTAAGAAATACTAGTATGTACGTACTGAAGAGTTAAAATAACGAGAAGAAGCATAACATAGTTCTGCTGGGGGCTCAGCACAACACACCCCTCAAATTAAATTAAGCACACCTAAAATTAAACTTTGCAACTATTCTGGTAGACACTGCATTAGAACCACCATGAGCAATGACATTGCCACCTTACTCGGAGTCCTCGACTTCGTCCTTGTCCCTGTTCCTCTTGGCTGATGCTTCTTTGCTTGAACCGTACACTTGGCTGTTGCTCTTCATCCAATCCTTGTAGATATTGAAGCAAAGGTAGCCATCCATTGCAGCGTAGTGGATGTGGTCTATATCTAGTACATTCCGCTGCCATGCATGATGATGAAATGTGTAATGAGGTTTCTCCAGTTTACCGTACGAAGGATGAACCATGGCTCCTGCCAGGGTCAGCATTGAAGGCTGACGAGAGGACACCAGCCGGTTCTTCTGGAGGTCGAAGGTGTTGCCTACAACGAGGCCTATCCGATGCAAGACTTCTTTATCGTTACCAAAGTCTACAGTAACGAATTTGACTAGGTTGCTCTCGAGGAAGTCATTAAAATCCAGGCACTCAATTTCGGCATGGCATATGTGGTAGACCAAGCATAAGTCATGCACACAAACCTGGATCATAATGGGCTTCTTCCTCTCTTTATCCTTTAGATCCTTATCTCATCCCAGGACTGTGGTGTACTCAACATTTAGCCCAGCGACCCACTCATCATCTGAGTCTTCGAACATGCGTCTAAAGCGAGAAAGGCATCCTTTCACCATCGCCGAAAACGGGTGTAGATGACGTCGAACTCACCGTCGGTCATGGTTCTAACCTTGTACTCACCGCCGATCGTGGAGATTTGGTACGCCATGGATTTGGGAGGAGGGTTAGGATTAGTGGAACTGCCGTAATGTGAATGGACGGGACGACTAGGAGCGAACCGCCGTAGTATTGAAGGACGTGCGGGACGAGTAGGAGCGAACTGCCAGCATGCGAACGTCAGGGTAGTGGCTTTCCATTCTCCCATGATATGGGCTTCCGAGAGCCCTTGGATCTGAGATTGAACGGTTGCATGGCGTGATTCTAGACCTATGGGTGAATATCCTATCCTGGAGGGTTATTCTGCAAATTTTCAGCAACTTAGCATGCGACCGTTTGATCTCAGATCCAAGGGCTGCCAGCAGCCCATATCATTGTCGCGCCTACCATGACCGTCGCATCGCTCGCGCCCTTGGAGATTTAACACGGTGTGTTAGGCTATCTGATGTTGGCATGTCATACATAGTCATCACTTAGTCACTCATACTACAACAAGGTTGGCTATAAGTGTATTTTTTTACTCCTCTCTATCTCTTTCTTCGTACTCAAGGAAGAAATGGTGCTAAGCGCATGTATTTATTGCATTTGCCAAGGAGTGACCTCTTCCAATGAAATGGTGTTGCTAAGTTTGCTTCATTTAATTAGCTATAGACTCAAAATTGTCTTTTCACATAGGTACACGCGCTTAGCACCGTTTCTTCCTTGGGTCACCAAACTAGTCTCTCTCTTCTTGATTAACTTGCCACATCAGACTTTATGATTATGTGGCAAGCATAAGCACCTGTAGGAGCAAGTAAAAGTAAGTACAATAGTGTGCTTTACATGGCATTTTTGCATATGTGGAGGAAAGAGGGGCAAGGAAAAAGTGGAGAAGTGGGCTCTCATGCAAGAGCCAGCCTCTACTACATGGTGGAGCATTGGGAGAGGCACATGTATGGAGGTGGTCAGGAATCTGGGAGACTCACGCCGGTCGTAGTGGCGGAGTTAAAATGATAATGGCAAGTCAAATCACGGGGCCCCACCTGTCCAGAAGTAACTCGTTGTCAAATCACACGGCCCTACGTTTGCAGCAGCCTACTCCCTCGTCTTCTCGCGTCTCTGTCGAACCGACTAGGCGGAACTGCCCCGCCGCCTACCGTGCAGGAAAAGCCCCGCCCTCGACTTTTAAATAGTATACAGTATACTAATTTTGTATCCATGGATTGCGCCCGCTCCATGGAGCAAAGCGTTTAGAAAACGGAGGAGAGACGGTGGTCTTGCAATAGAGAAGAGGGAGAGGCTAGGCGGTGGTTTTGGAATGGAGATGATGGAGAGGAGAGGAGGTGGTTTTGCAATGGAGAAGAGGGAGAGGAGCGTGCGGCAGCGATTTAGGATTGGACGAGAGGGCCGGTGCACTCTGACTGGATCAAAATCAAAATCAATTTGGTGACATGCATTCACATTTTGCTTGTCAAATACAGTACATGGTCAAACTTTGACCCAAAATATGTGAAACAACAAAAAAATACTTCCAAGACCAGCGCCGCTCTTCCGCTCTTCTCCTCTTAAACCACCGCTGCTCCTCTCATGTTCCAATCTAAATGCAGCGCTGCTCCTCTCCTCTTCCATTTCAAAACCACCGCCCCTCCTCTCCTGTTCCAGTCCAAAACCAGCATCGTTCCTCTCCCGTTCTAATCCAAAACCAGCGCTGCTCCTCTCCTCTTCCATTCAAAAACCACCGTCGGCGAGTGAAGGTGCTGTGGAGAAGTAGATCGATGGAGGAGTACAACCGATACGTGAGGATCACAGACGGCGACCCTGTGAAGCTAGCTAGGACCAACTAGCGGCGACGGTGACATCCATGGCCAAATATCTGCAACAGAGTGAAAAGGCGGTGATACTCCCAGAGGGAGTCGCACCGGAGTACATAGAGCTTCTCCTCTGGGCCATGGAGCAAACGGATTCACCGAATCCGATCATGAGGGAGCGGTGGTGGGAGTATGGATCCCAGATGGAGCATCCACCAGAGATTGAAGGATCGAGCATCTACAGGGTGCCGTTTGTGACGGTGTCCTGCCAGAGCGAGCCGGTGGAGTCTTCGTCGACCGAACCCAACTGCAAGAGGAGAAAAGCAGTTGGCCCGACAACGCTTCCCCACAATCGTCTCCCTCGCCATTCACATCGTCTCACGGGGCAGCTGTCTGCCGCCGAGGAATAGGAGGGGGCTGCCCCCCAGCCCAATAGTTGGGCAGGTTGTGAATTGTCAGGAGGAGCTTAGGGTTGTCAGTGTTTGCAGGTTGTGAATTGTGTTTGTGTTGTGTATTTTGAGAGTACTTTCAGATATGAATGTCTTTTGAATTTCAGATTTGCAGTATTGAGCATATGAAGTATTTTATGAATTCTAGATATCTATTTTTAGCACTTAAAAAATGTAGTTTTGTAGGAGTATAAAAGTGCAGACAATGTGATTCTCAGAGAAGAAACTGCAAGTTTCAGTTTCAGATAAGAAACTGCAAGTTCAGTTTCAGATAAGAAACTGCAACTTTCAGAGGCAGACCATTTATATTAACATGGCCTTTTCAAACAGGGTTAACATCATGTTGGAAGTTTTATTCATGGTTGAAAATGGAACTACCAGCCAGTTAACATCATGCTGATCAACATTCATGCATAGCACATCTTCATATGATGCACAGTCAAAATGCGCACACAATGTCGAGTGTGCGAAACACAAAGAAAACGAGGGATGAAGTTTTGGCAAGTGTTGGACGTGGTTTTGGGCTGCCCGTCTAGGCTTTCATTTTTAGCATGCGCAGCCCACGTCCTCGGATGGGAGGTCCATAGGCCTATTTGTATTTTCTTAGGGCCATCATGTATCGACCGGCCTATGGACCTCCCATCTGAGGTTTTATTTTTGGCAGCCCAATTTATGTATTTTTTGAAGAAAACGCAGAGCTCTGTTCTATTTTTATATAAGAATAGGAACGCTAGGTCCAACTTATGTTTCCCTTCTAACTATATTATATATATTTAAATTATTTTATATGTTGACCGTTTAGTTCACATAATTGGCAAATAGATGACCGCTCTCGCGACCTCATTCACTCCCTTGATGGCCCTAATGGCCCTGTTACTTAGGTAGATGAGATGCTGAAAGTGGCTAGTGACTTCTACAAAGACCTGTTTAACAAAAGAAAACCCTTCTGGGTTCTCTCTACAAAACAATTTTTTCTCTGCTTCTGAAAAAGTCTCTCCTCCTGAAAATGAGCTGCTAGAAGCCCCTTTTTCAGAGACAGAGGTGAAGGAAGCCATTTTTAGCTCTTATCCTGATGGGGCTCCTGGTCCTGATGGATCCCCTTGTTTAACCCAAATTTTTGGGACTTGGTGAAAAATGGTCTCTTAGATCTTTTCCAAGCCTTTCATACAGGAGAGTTGGATCCAGCAACTTACTCATGGGGGTCTGTTGGGGTCAAGTTAAACAACTGTGAAAGTGATTTTTTCCTTGTTGGTAAAGGCCTTAGGCAAGGTGACCCCATCTCCCCGCTTTTGTTTAATTTAGTAGTGGGCATTCTTACTAAAATGCTGAGCAAAGCTGCTGATCATAGTCTGATTGTAGAGCTCTGTCCTGAGGTCTGCCCTGGTGGCATCATCTGCCTTCAATATGCAGATGATACCATCCTTTTCTTAGACAATGACTCCACACATGCTAGCAATCTGAAAACTGTTCTAACCTGGTTTGAACAAGTCTCAGGCATGAGAATCAACTACTCTAAAAGTGAACTCATCCCTATCAACATGGATGATTAGGAGTTAGCTGACTTCCTCTCTATTCTAGTCTGTAATAAAGGTAACTTCCCCATTAAGTACCTAGGTATCCCTCTCCACTATGATAAACAGAGGAGAGAGGATATCCAGCCCCTTCTGGATAAAATCATTAAAAGGATTGCTGGGTGGAGGGTCAAACTTCTCTCTTACAGAGGTAGATTGATCCTCATACAAGCTTGTTTGGCTAGCATTCCAGTGTATCTCCTCTCCTTCTTCAAGTTCCCTAAATGGTCAGTGAACCTCATCAATTCTCAGATGTCTCATTGCTTGTGGAATGATTTTGAGCTAAATAGGAAGCTACACCTTGCTAATTGGGCCCTAGTCTCTATGAAAAAAGATTTTGGAGGCCTAGGCATACCTAACCTCCAAGAAATTAACATCTGTCTTCTAGGGTCTTGGATTAAAAGATTCTATGAGGAAGACCTGAAACCCTGGAAGCTTCTTATTGCCCATAAATAACTAGGAAATATACCTAATATTTGTGTCCCTTCCTCCAACCCTAAGACCTCTAGATTCTGGAAAGGATTAAAATATATTATGCATGCTGTGAAATTTGGCTATAGATGGAACATAGGGGATGGGAGCAGAACCAAGTTCTGGGAAGATACTTGGTTTGGCACATCCCCCTTAGCAGTCCAATTTTGGCCTATTTACTCCGTCCTCAATGAGCTTAACAAAAGTGTCAATGAAGTTTGAGACGGTCAATGCCTAAAACTCTCTTTTAGAAGGAACTTTAGTGATAGTCTCATGGAAAAATGGTTCTAGTTGGAGGAAATTGCCAAAAGCATTACCTTTACTGCCGAGCTGAATGCCCTGATTTGGCAGCTGGACAATAAGGGGAAGTATTCCTCCAGCTCCCTCTATCATGTTATCAACTTTAGAGGGGTTCAACCCGTGTTTATCCCTGCTGTCTGGAAATTGAGAGTTATCCCTAAAATTCATGTATTTCTCTGGCTTCTCTCCAAAAACAAATTGATGACTAGGGATAACCTTAGGAAGATTCACATCATCAAACCCCTTGATTGTGTTTACTGCTTGGAACAAGAGTCCTGTTCTCACCTATTTTTTGAATGTATAGTTGCTAAACATCTCTGGGCCCACATTGAGGAATATTTCTCTAGTCAGATTGGCTCATCCTTTGAATCTGTCACCAGATTCTGGATTGCTACCAAAAAGTGCTCAGTTTTAAACATTGTTAGCTCAGCTGTCCTTTGGTGCCTATGGAAATATAGAAATGCTATGATTTTCAGTAACACCTCCTGGATTTCCATTCCGTGGGTCTTGAGGTTGATCAGGAACATGGTGAGGAACTGGGCGATTCTCTCCTCCGGATCGGACAAGGACAAGTTGATGAGCTTCGTGGAAACCCTAACAAGATCCCTCTAGAAACCGTTGGCTATCACTTGTGGCTGAACAGGGCTCGACCTGCTCTAGGGCGGGACCCATGGGCTCGTCTCAAGATATCTAATGAAGATGATGGGCACCTGGCGCCGAAAAAGAGGGACATCCACCATGCTACGCCTTCCAGCCCGTTGTCTCTGCTTGCTTACTGGTCGCCGCAGGTTGACACGGCCCCTCAGCTGAAGACCATGAAGGCTTAGCTGGACCCTCCTTGTGTCATTTAAGGCTCTATCCGCTCTGCCTTTGGCACCGCTCGGGTGATTTGTGTTATTCAGAAAACTTGTTCATCCACCCCCCTAGTTTGTAGCTTTTCTACCTTTGCTTTCGAATTGCTCTTTGAGCTGCCGTATCAGAATATGTTGTGGTTTCGTTCTCAGCAATGGAACCGGGGAGATGCTCCCTGTTTTTGTAAAAAAATTATCTTATATGTTATTATATAAAGCTTGGTAAGACTGTAAATTTAAGGACGAATGTAATAATATCACTTATTATTTAAATATATTTATAACAAAATGCTCAGCCCCTTTTTATTTTTTGATAACATTGCTGGCCCAACCCAACATTATAATTAGAATCAGCCCAGCAAAATCATGTATTTTGAGAAAGTGCAAATGGGCTGTAATATTTTAGGAAATAAAATAAACGGGCCGTATGGATGCTACATTATTTGTTCACCCTACCCAGCTAATGGCTGTAATTCAAAAAACAAGATCAAATTGACTGTAAATTCTATCGCGCAAAAAAAAGACTGTAAATTCTAAAAAAATGGGTTGAATACGTGCCACATTTTTGGAGGCTGAAATGTGGGCCAATAGGTCGAAGCCAATGCAAGTCGTTGTCAATTTAGTCAACAAATGATTCTGACATGTTAGTCGTTGGATTTACATCCAACGACCGGCATCCATCTTCAATCTCTCGTCTTCTTCCTCTAGTGCCGCCAGGACCACCTCCCACCTCCTGCTGCTAGTAGCTCTGCTTAGCACGCTTCGCTATGAAGCGCTACTCCACCGTTGGCCAGGCCATCCCTCCACCCCTCCACACCTCCTGTTCTTCTCCACCGACTGCCGAACCACACCGCACTAGAACCAGTTAACTCTCGTACACCTCTCTGTCTGTGACTCTACTCCCGCGTCTTCCCATCTCTGGCTCGTTGCTGTCCGGGGCCTCGCCGTCGTCCACCACCTTGGATGCGCTCGGCGCGGCGTGGTCAACGTGGTCAACGAACGACACTATCAGAAGTAGACTGTGCGTGGAGAGGCTGATAGTTGGGTCCATGGCCGCACACAAGGAAATGCCTCCTTATTACGCGCAAAATAATGATTCCTCCACCTGACATTTGGGACCCACCGGAAGGGCCTCTGTATTTCGCGAAATAAAGTGCCCCCCGCTGACATGTCGGACCCACCAGCTATCTTCGCACGCAAGGAAGTGCCTCCTTATTACGCACAAAAAAATGAATATTCCCCCTGCCAGCTAGAACCCATCATAGTGGGAGGCTGACTTGTGGGCCTACCAAGTTGACGGGGATGGAGGGCTTTGTCAACTTAGTCAATATGAACGATTCTAGCTCTTGTTACCGTACAATATTCATCCAACAGCCGTAGTGCTTCTTCAACCTCTGGTCTTCTTGCTCCAGCCGCCCAAACCAGCGCCGGTCGTGCCGCGTGCTCCTGCCTCCCGTGGCCGGCTGTGATGCCGCGGAGGCCTCACCGCCCCCTACTACTCCCACCGCTGGACAGGCCATCCCTCTACTCACCCACACCCCCTGTTATTCTGCGGCGACAGCGGCCTCACACTGCAGCCGAACCAGTGAACCCTCGTACTCCTCTTCACGTGGGCATCCACTGTTGCGTCTTCCCCGGCTCCGAGTCGTCCCCTTCCTAGTCCTCGCTGTCGTCCACCGTCCTAGTGCTCTTGGCGCAGCGTGGTCAACGACCGACTTCCATCGGAAGAGTACTGTACATGGAGAGGCTGACAGCTAGGTCCACGGCAGCCGCAAGGAAGTGCCTCCTTATTACGCGGAAAATAAGTATTCCTCCACCTGACAGCGGGGGCCCACCGGACGGGCCACCAGTATTTTGCGAAAAAAATCATTTCCCCCTGACTCCTGGGACCCACTGGACGGGCCACCGTATTTCGCAAAAAAAATGTTCCCCCCGCTGTCAGCTCGGACCCACCGGAAGTGCCTCCTTATTACGCACAAAAAAATGAATACTCCCCCGGCTAGTTGGTACCCACCTTGCTGGGAGGCTGACTTGTGGGCCTACTAAGTTGACGGGGATGACGAGCTTTGTCAACTTAGTCAATATGAACGATTCTAGCTCCAGTGATCGTACGATGTCCATCCAACGGCCGTAGTGCTTCTTCAACCTCTGGTCTTCTTGCTCCAGCCGCCCAAAGCAACGCCGGTCGTGTCGCATGCTCCTGCCTCCTGTGGCCGGCTATGCTGCCACAGAGGCCTCACCGCCCCTACTATTCCCACCGCTGGCCAGGCCCTGCGGCGACGGCAGCCTCACACCGCAGCCGAACCAGTGAACCCTCATAGTCCTCTCCGCGCGGGCTTCCACTGCCGCGTCGTTCCCTTCCTAGGCCTCGCTGTCATCCACCGTCGTGGTGCTCTCCGCACGGCGTGGTTAACGTAGTCAAGGAACGACTTCCATCGGAAGAGTACTGTACGTGGAGAGGCTGACAGCTGGGTCCACGGCCACAGCCCAATTTTTTGTGATTTGCCAAGTAAGTCGCTTTGTCAGGCCTGTTGGGCTGCAAATCTTTCAAGACGAGGAGAGCTTTCATTTGGCTGGCCGAGAAAATGGCCCATCAGTAATGCGCAATGGGTTGTACATTTTTAAAACACATCAAACGGGCAATTAGTTTCAAATATCTTTTTTTCATTTCAATACTTTAAATTACATTAATTTTTATGCGTGGAGAATTTGTTGGATTTTATATTGATATATATTTATTTTTAAAATCAGTTTGAATGTGAGTCAAAATTTCGGGATTAAAAATAGTTCGGACCGCACCAAAATATGCAAAATTTTGTATAATTTTTTAACCGTTGCCACAATGTGGGCTGTAATGCTAACAAAAAGAATATGGGCTCCAAAAAAACCTTAAGAATTAGCAAATGGGCTGTAAATTATTAGAAATAATGGCAGATGGGTTGTATGCTATTTTCCACAGATTTGAGGCTTACCTAAAAAAAGGTTGACGCACAAGCACTGACTATTGGATGTCCATCCAACGACCGTCGTGCTTCTTCAATCTCTGCTCTTCCTGCTCCAGCCGCTCAAACAAGCGTCGGCGGGACTGCCTGCTCCCTCCTCCTCGCGGCTGGCTATGCTGCCGCACAGGCCTCACCGCCTGACCGTACTCCCATCGCTGGCCTAGCCATCCCTCTACTCACCCACACCTGCTGTTATTCTCCGGCGATGGCAGACGAACAAGTAAACCCTCATATAGTCGTACTCCCATCCGCGTGGGAAACAACTGTCGAGTCTTCCCTGCCTTCGTGTCGTCCCCTTCCTAGGCCTCACCGTCGTCCACCGCCCTCGTGCTCTCGGCGTGGCATGGTCAACATGGTCAAGGAACGACTTCCATCAGATGTGGACTGTACGTGGAGAGGTTGACTACTGGGTCCATGGCCGTAGCAAGGAAATGCCTCCTTATTACACGGAAAATAATGATTCCTCCACCTGACAGCTGGGACCCATCGGACGGGCCACTGTATTTCGTGAAAAAAACATTTCCCCTGACTGCTGGGACCCACCAGCTACATCTTCGCACGCAAGGAAGTGCGTCCGGGCAAAAAAAAAACGATTCGCCCCCTGACTGCTGGGACCCACCAGCTACATCTTCGAAGGCAAGGAAGTGCCTGATAGTCGGGACCCACCTGGTCGAAGCGTATGTAGCGTTGTCATTCTGGTCGTGAACATGTACGTACATATTGGTCGATGTAGAGGCGCGCACGTGTCGTAGCGGCCAAGGTGCAAGAAAGAAAATACGGCCACGTATGTGTACATACGGGCGGGGTCTCGAACGCCTACTCGCGCATACGTACAGCCAGGGCTCGTGTACATGGCTGGGTCGGAACGGAGAAACAGCGTCGTCGGCGTGTTCATGGGGAGGCAACGGAATGCCTCGTGTTCATGGGGAGGCAACAGACTGTGTCGTGTTCATCGGGAGGGCTTGGACGGAACAGGCGATGGAAACGAGGCCAGGCTTACCGCAGAACAGAGGAAACGGCCTTGTGTTCGATCGGCCACGTTCGAAACGGGATCCTGTTCATCGGGAGGGGTCTGGCGTACCGCAAAACGGAGGAAACGGACCTCGTACGGTCGAAACGGGGGTCCTGTTGATCGGGAGGGGTGTGGCGTACCGCAAAACAGAGGAAACAGACTTGTGTTGGAGCGCTACGGTCGAAACGGGGGTCCTGTTCATCGGGATGGGTGTGGCGTACCGCAAAACGAGACTCCACGGGATATTGTTCATCTCCACCATCGACCTCCTCCAGCCTCCACGGGCTCCTGTTCATCCAGCCTCCACCGCGCGCTACTCCACCGGCTATTGTTCAACCACCTCTCCACCGTCTACTGTTCATCCAGCCCTCCACACCACGGGGTCCTATTCAACCACCCCTCCACCGTCTACTATTCATCCAGCCCTCCACACCACGGGGTCCTGTTCATCCACCCCTCCACGGGCACCCCTCCACCGTCTACGGTTCATCCAGCCCTCCACCACACCACGGGGTCCTGTTCATCCAGAGGCAACACCACCTCTTACTGTTCATCCACCCCCCCCCACGCAACGCTCACTGTTCATCCCATCGATCGGCTTCAGTTAGCAGCAGTAGCGAAGGAATCGCTCGATCGGGTTCAGTTAATAGCCATCGATCGATCGCTCGGGTTCAGTAACGCGTAGCGTGCAGTGGAATCGCTCGGGTTCAGTTAGAGCCCAACGCCTCGCACACACACGTGTACGTGTACGAGAGAAACGCGCATCGTTCGACCCCCGACCTCCCACCATAACCGGGAACTCCCCGAAATTTTCCTCCCCCTCGCTTCTACCATGGTTTTTTCCGTCATGGACGGCCCAAAGAATGTCATGCAGCTGCGTCTCCGGGACAAAAAGCCCATTTTTTGTCATGATTATTTGTCATAGAAGTAGGAGCCCACCACATCTATGATGATACCGGGTTTTGTCACAATTATCGTCATAGAAGTGTCATATGTATGACAGAAAAAAATTTGTTCGGCCCAAAATGTCACGGATGTGTCTTTTTTTTGTAGTGTTGAGGATGCCCATGGCACCCCAAGTAAATATTGAAGGAGACTCAAGTGTCTAACCTTGGGGATGCCCTGGAAGGCATCCCATCTTTCTTCAACAAGTATCGGTATGTTTTCTTCTTCGTTTCTATCATGTGATATGTGTAAATCTTGGAGCGTCTTTTGTTTTTAATTTTCATTTTTATTTTATGCACCATGCTGGTATGAGATAGTCCATGGTTGATTTATAGAATGCCATTGCACTTCACTTATATATTTTTAGTATGGTTTTATAGAATGCTTCATGTGCTTCACTTATATCATTTGAAGTTTGGATTGCATGTTTCTCTTCACGTGAAAAACCGTTATTTGTAGAATGCTCTTTTGCTTCACTTATATTTATTAGAGCATGGTCTTTTGTAGAAAGAATTAAACTTCCATGCTTCACTTATATCTATTTAGAGAGTCAACAGGAATAGGTCATTTGCATGTATAGTCATAAAATCCTACATAAAACTTGTGGATCACTGAATATGATATGTTTGATTCCTTGCAATAGTTTTGAAGGAAATATGCCCTAGAGGCAATAATAAAGTTGTTATTCATATTTCCTTATATCATGATAAATGTTTATTATTCATGCTAGAATTGTATTAACCAAAAACTTAGTACATGTGTGAATACATACACAAACAAAGTGTCCCTAGTATGCCTCTACTTGACTAGCTCGTTAATCAAAGATGGTTATGTTTCCTGACCATAAACATGTGTTTTCATTTGATGAATGGGATCACATCATTAGAGAATGATGTGATGGACAAGACCCTTCCGTTAGCTTAGCACTATGATCGTTTAGTTTATTGCTATTGCTTTATTCATGACTTATACATGTTCCTATGACTATGAGATTATGCAACTCCCGAATACCGGAGGAACACCTTGTGTGCTATCAAACATCACAACATAACTGGGTGATTATAAAGATGCTCTACAGGTGTGTCTGATGGTGTTTGTTGAGTTGGCATAGATCGAGATTAGGATTTGTCACTCCGATTGTCGGTGAGGTATCTCTGGGCCCTCTCGGTAATGCACATCACTATAAGCCTTGCAAGCAATGTGACTAATGAGTTAGTTGTGGGAAGTTGCATTACGGAACGAGTAAAGAGACTTTTCGGTAACGAGATTGAATTAGGTATGATGATACCGATGATCGAATCTCAGGCAAGTAACATATCGATGACAAAGGGAACAAAGGTATGTTGTTATGCGGTTTGACCGATAAAGATCTTCGTAGAATATGTAGGAACCAATATGAGCATCTAGATTCCGCTATTGGTTATTGACCGGAGATGAGTCTCGGTCATGTCTACATAGTTCTCGAACCTGTAGGGTCCGCACGCTTAACATTCGATGATGATATGTATTATGAGTTATGTGATTTGATGTACTGAAGATAGTTCGAAGTCCCGGATGTGATCACAGACATGATGAGGAGTCTCGAAATGGTCGAGACATAAAGATTGATATATTGGAAGGCTATGTTTGGACACTGGAAAGGTTTCAGATAGGTTCGGGCATTTTTCTGGAGTATCGTGGGGTTACCGGAACCCCCGGGGATTTAATGGGCCTTAATGGGCCATGGTGGGAGAGAGGAGCAGGCGGACAAGTGGGAGGCGTGCACCCCCCAAGCCTAAGCCAAATTGGGAAGGGGGCCGGCCCCCCTTTCCTTCTCTCCCTCCCCTCTTCCTTCTTCTCCTACTCCAACTAGGGAAGGTGGGAAACCTACTCCTACTAGGAATAGGAATCCCCCCTTGGGGCGCGCCATAGGAGGACGGCCCTCCCCTCCTCCACTCCTTTATATATGAGGGAGGGGGCACCCCATAGACACACAAGTTGATCTATTACCGTGTGTGGTGCCCCCCTCCACAGATTTCCACCTCGGTCATATTGTCGTAGTGCTTAGGCGAAGCCCTGAGTCGGTAACTTCATCATCACTGTCACCACGCCGTCATGCTGACGAAACTCTCCCTCAGCCTCCGCTGGATCTAGGGTTTGAGGGACATCACCAAGCTGAACGTGTGCAGATCGCGGAGGTGTCGTGCATTCGGTACTTGATCGGTTAGATCGTGGAGACGTTCGACTACATCAACCGCGTTACTTAACGCTTCCGCTTTCGGTCTATGAGCGTACGTAGACACACTCTCCCCTCTCATTGCTATGCATCCCTAGATAGATCTTGCGTGATCGTAGGAATTTTTTTGAAATACCGTGTTCCCCAACAAGTTTTGCGATGTAGAGATGGAATGTGTGGGAGGTACTAGTAAATGGTTGTGGTAAGTAGGAATATTGTTGTTAAGGTTTGTGATTCCCGAAGCATGCACATATAGTCTGTCATTATGCTATGAAGTTGGAGCATGATTTATTATTGATTGCCTTCCTTTGCGTAGAGGTCGGGAGCTCGCGATGGTTAACTCCTACCAACCTACCCCTAGGGCATGCGTAGTAGTACTTTGCTTCGAGGGCTAATAAACTTTTGCAATAAGTATATGAGTTCTTTATGACTAATGTGAGTCCATGGATTATACGCACTCTTACCATTTCACAATTTGCTAGCCTCTTCGGTACCGCGCATTACCCTTTCTCACCTCGAGACATGGTGCAAACTTCGCCGGTGCATCCAAACCCCGTGATATGATATGCTCTATCACACATAAGCCTTATTATATCTTCCTCAAAACAGCCACCATACCTACCTATTATGGCTTTTCCATGGCCATTCCGAGAAATATTGACATGCAACTTCCAGTGCTTCCATTTTGATGACTTGAGCATTCATTGTCATATTGCTTTGCATGATCGTAAGCTAGCTAGCATGATATTTCCATGGCTTGTCCGTTTTTGATATCGTTGTTACGCTAGATGATTGCACATCCTGGTACACTGCCAGATGCATTCATATAGAGTACATACTTTGTTCTAGGCATCGAGTTGTAATTTTTATTTCTTTTGAGTTGTAAGTAATAGAAGTGTGATGATCATCATTATTCATTATTAGATCATGGCCCAGTGAGGAAAGGATGATGGAGACTATGATTCCCCCACAAGTCGGGATGAGACTCCAAACTGAGAGAAAAAAGTGAGGCCAAAAAGAGCCCAAGAAAAAGAAAAAAAAGAAAAAGGAAAAAAAGAGAGAAAAGAGAGAAGAGGCATGAAAATACCACACTTGTGCTTCAAAGTAGCACCATGTTTTTCATATAAAGAGTCTCCTATGTTGTCACTTTCATATACTAGTGGGAATTTTTCATTGTAGAGTTAGATGCGCACCCACTTAGTTTCCATGTTGAACTTTCATACACTTATAGCTCTGAGTGTATTTTGTTGCATGGCAATCCCTACTCCTTGCATTGATATCAATTGATGGGCATCTCCATAGCCCGTTGGTTAGCCACGTCGATGTGAGACATTCTTACCTTTTTGTCTTCTCTATATTTACCCCTATCATCATACTCTATTCCACCCATAGTGCTATATCCATGGCTCGCGCTCATGTATTGCGTGGGAGTTTAAAATGCTGAAGCACGTTAAAAAGTATGAACCAATTGCTTGGCTGACACCAGGGCAGTTCATGATAAATACTTTGTGTTAAGAAGACAGAGCATGACAAGACTATATGATTTTGTAGAGATAACGTTCTTTACCATTGATATTTTGAAAGACATGATTGTTTGTTGGGATGCCTGAGTATCGATGTCTTTATGTCAAATTATAGACTATTTCTTTGAATCACTCGTGTCTTAATATTCATGCCATGATTAGATACATGATCAAGATTATGCTAGGTAGCATTCCACATAGTCTTTTTCATCATTTGCCTACTCGAGGATGAGCAGGAATTAAGCTTGGGGATGCTGATACATCTCTGTCGTATCTATAATTTTTGATTTTTGCATGCTAATATTATAAAACTTTCACATACTTTTGGCAACATTTTATATGATTTATTGGACTAACCTATTGATCCAGTGCCCAGTGTCAGTTCCTGTTTGTTGCATGTTTTTTGTTTTGCAGAATATCCATATCACATGAAATACAAACGCGATAAAAATTTACGGAGAATTCTTTTGGAACATATGTGATTTTTAGGAGTTGGAATCAACGCAAATGGGCCCCCACAGCCACCACAACACACCTGGGCGCGCCAGGCAGCCCAAGCGCATGGTGGTGGGTTGTACCCTTATCGTACGTCTTTTGGAGCTCTACTTCGGGCGCAAGGAATATTATATCCGGAAAATAATCATGTTAAAATCTCAGCGCAATCAGAGTTACGGATCTCCGGGAATATAAAAAATAGTTTTTGGCCAGAAAACAGGAGGGTGAAACAGAAGAGAACAGAGAAAGAGATCCAATCTCGGTGGGGCTCCCGCCCCTCCGCTGCCATGGAGGCCATGGACCAGAGGGGGGACTTTCCTCCCATCTAGGGGGGAGTCCAAGCTAGGAAGAAGAAGAAGGAAGGGGGCTCTCTCCCCCTCTCTCCTGATGGCACCGGAACGCCGCCGAGGCAATTATCGTGTGACGGCAGTCTACTCCAACAACTCCATCATCTTCACCAACAACTCCATCACCTTCCCCCATCTATATTCAATGGTCGACTCTCCCACAACCCACTATACCCTATACGTGAACATGGTGTTTTATGCTTCATATATTATCCAATGATATGTTGCCATCCTATGATGTTTGAGTATATTTTTGTTGTCCTATCGGTAATTGGTGAATTGCTATGGTTAGTTTAATTTGCTTGTGGTTATGTTGCTGTCCTTTGGTGCCATCATATGAGCACGCACGTGGATCACACCATAGGGTTACTTGTATGTTTATAGGACTATGCATTGGAGGGCAAGGGTGACAGCAGCTTCAGCCTAAACATAGAAATTGATACATACATGATTGAAGGGGGACCAATTTATATCTTAATGCTATGGTCGGGTGTTTTACCTTAATGAATGTTAGTAGTTGTGGATGCTTGCTAATAGTTCCAATCATAAGTGCATAGAATTCCAAGTAAGGGACGACATGCTAGCAGTGGCCTCTCCCATATAAAAACTTGCTATCGGTCTAGTAACATAGTCAATTGCTAAGGGAAAATTCCACAAATCCTACCATGACAAATCCACACTCTTTTTACTAAACTTAATTGCTTCGTTATCTAAACAACACCTAACTTTTATTTTCACGTTCTTTATTATCTCGCAAACCTATCCACACCTACAAAGTACTTCTAGTTTTATTCTAGTTCTAGGTAAAGCAAATGTTAAGTGTGCGTAGATTTGTAGCGGTGGTCGATAGAACTTGAGGGAATATTTGTTCTACATTTAGCTCCTCGTTGGGTTCGGCACAATTATTTATTGAAGAAGGCTACAAACGATCCCCTATACTTGTGGGTTATTAGTAGCAGGCGGATTGCACAATCATTCTTCTATCGACATCCAAAGAGGCCACATTCAAGGATAACATCCTGGTGTTCTCCGCATTGGTGGCGATCTTCAACTACTTTTCCTTGAGCGCGGCCTTCCTCTCTTTGATCATGGTACTCCTCTCTTTGAGCTTGAGCTTCTTGTTTGTCATCTCCATCAACAATTTGAACCTATCTTCCTTTTTCTCCTCCTTGAGGTCCAAGCATTTCACGCATGCCTCCTCCTTCTTCGCCAAAATGTCCTCGAACCTCTTCGTCAGCTTGGCCGCCGCACATTCTCGCTTCGTCCTCTCCTCCTCCCACTTCTTTTCCCGTAAAAATCTTCTAACCTTCTTCGACGGTTCTTGGGTTGGGTCGGTAGGGTCACCGATGGGCTGAAGCCGATGACTGGTCGCTTTCAGATTTAAAAACAGTGCAAAGGAATAGTCACTAGCATATCGGATAAAACGGTCATTTAAAAAAATAACTTGTTCTATACACATTACTCCTCGGCATACTAAGGGAAAAACAGAACTGGAGTTCTGCCTTGCTAGATTTGACCTCGGTCACCCTAGCACCTTCATGTACATGTGCTAGAAATTGCTTCAGGAAATGTGCCATTGTAGACGCATATGCCCTTTTCGCCCCATCTAGACATGTCGAATGATTCCACTTCTCCACCTGGGGGTTGGTTCCCCGAAGCCTATTCACCAGGCTGAAGAAGCTTGTCCGCATCGGCTAGCCCAGCCAGAGGTTAATGTAGATATTCTGCATCATCGACCGGGCTTCATAGAACAGCTCCGCCACCTACTTCATCTGATTGTTCAGCAGCGGCGGGTGCTTGGGCGCCTGGAATTGGGCCTAGAAGGTTTTCTCCTCGAATCTATCAGGTTGGGTAGCAAAGTGTGCACCAGCATCCTCAACACTCCGTGGCATGGTACCTAAAGACCTCTGAAGAACGCCAAACTTGTTTAAGATGAGCAAATCAGCTGTCACCGAAAATGCAGCAAAGTAGATACGGCTTACCTGAGGTGATTTGCTTCAATTGTTCAAGCATCTCGCGATCACCTCGAGCCTAGGTCATGGCCTCCTTGCATGCCGAGCTGGCTATGGCCAGCTCTAACATGAGCATGTCCTTCTCCTTCTGAAGGGCATCATGCTGTGTGCAAAAACCCTTCAAGTCTTCTTCGACCTCGGTGATCTGGGCCACATGCTTCTGGCTGACCTCCTTTTTCTTTGGCCAGCATTGTGCTGGCCTTATCCTCCGTAGCTCTTTGCTATTCGGCTTCCCGCCGAGTTGTCTTCAGCTCAGACTAGAGCTTCTCTAGTTCCACGGAGGCAGCTGCAAATACATCGACATACGAATTAGAATTTCAAATAGCTATTGCAATTTCGCAAAGCTACAAAAATTTCGGCATTTACCTTCAACAACCTCCATCTGCTTCTTGAGAGGATCCATGTCCTTCTCGGACCGGTCGAGCTTGTGGTTTGGTTCTTCTAACTCTCTCGAGTTGGTCACTGAAGCCGAGGCTGAGACCTGTCAAGTAACATAGTTAGCTTCATCCGATGAAATTGATCCCCTATTTGACCTTTACATGCCGACCAGGGTCTCAGGGGCTACTATGTGTTCAAATTTTTTCCAGAGTATCAGTTTTTCAAAAGACTCCCGAGTAAGATCTTGATATCTCACTCAGGGCTTGGGGGATACTATGGTCACGCGAATATTATACACGTCCACTGTATCAAAAGTATTTGGACAATTTTATTTTTTGGTTATTAGCTCGATAGGAAATTAGGTGCGCCTAGCTGAAATAATTTTTCTTATGCGCTGATATGAAATCTATGAGATGGCTTGGAAAGGTTACCTCAAAGCCATGATAGAGACCCTTGAAGGCCTTCTTGAGACCAGCCTCGATGGACCGGTATGCTCAGTAGGACGCGGTGCTCGGCGACAATGGAGGAGTCCTATATGGACGCGTCCATCTCTACCGCCCACCCCACCAGTGTCTGCCTTGTTGCAAGTGGGGATGGACGAGCCACCTCGGCCCTACCCATCATGGGAGGAATGTCAGCCATTCAGGGCTGCCGAGGTGGCTCTGGGTTGATGGGACCTAGGTCGTCGGCTGCCCCAGTATCTCACCCTCCGTAGAGGAGGGGTTCTTCTCAATGGGGTCCTTGGAGGCCGAGGCCTCTGCTCAGCCATGGAAGCATTGCCTTCGGCCCCCGTGGTGGCTTCGGGTGGGGCCTATTGAGAAGTTGCCTCCCCTAGCCCGTCATGGACAATGGGGGAGGAATGATGCTCCTCTGAGGTGCTTGGAGGAGGAAGCCTGCTCGGGGATGCCTTGTCCCTAATGTGGGAGCATTGCGGGCTACGGGGCTACAACAAGATAAATAATTATTCAAAGATTGCAAAGGATTGTGCTGGAGCATTTACTGCCCCTTTGGGAAGAAGTCATACCTTCTTGGTGATGGCCTCGGCCGCCGCGTGTCGAGAAGGTTGTCCTTTGTTTCAGAGGAGTCGACCTTGGTTGTGGCCGGGGGCTCATGTGGCATGGCATAAACAACCTTCATAAGGCGCCAACGTGTCCGGACCGCATGGGTCCTCGCGATGTCCTCGGACGCCGCCCTTTTTCCTTTTGGGGGAGGAGGAGCCCTCATCTCCTTCCTCTTCATTCGAGGAAAGGACTCGGATGTTCTCGAACAAGCCATCCTCCGGGTCTCGAATCCGAAGTCCTTCCCTCTTCTTCTTTGGATCCTTGGCCTTGTTCGGGGCCTTTGGAGGCACCACAGATAGCAAAGTCTGCAGCTCGGGAGTCCGGTTTTCCTCGGGTAATGGCGCCGAGAAAATCATGAGCGCCGCCTTGGATGCCCATTTCTAAAGACAAAGGGAGGGAGGGTTAGACAAGCGTGAAACATAAGAACCATTAATAAATACAAAAAGCAATGGTTACCTCAGAGGGGGCACAGATGGTGTTGTAACCGTGATCCGGCTTGTCTACAGCGAACTCATTTTGGGATAGCTTGAAGAGTGTTGTCCACATCCCATCTATGTTGCCGCGGAAGATGTTATGAAGCATTGGTGTGTCCTCGGGCTTGTAAAGCCACATAGGACTGGCTCGGAGCTGGAGGGGGAGGGTGTATTGATGTAGCATCACATTCACCACATCCACAAGCTTGAACTTTTTTTGGAGGTTCCGGATCCGCTATTGAAGAGCATCGACCTCGTCTTGATTGTCCCACTCAAGGCCATGTTTCGGCCACACCATCAGCTTCCTTGGAGGAGTGCTAGTGAAGGCGGGAGCTGCAGCCTAGCCTGGAGCGAGTGGCTTGATGATGAACCACTCATGTTGAAGTCCCCTCGAGCCAAATTGGCTTATGGAGCTTGCTAATCATTGCGCTGCCGCACTTGACGAATTCGGCGGTGCTGCTCTTTGGCTTGACACATGTCTTCAGCCACAGACCAAAGTGTGGCTCAACATGCAGGAATGCCTCACACACTATGATAAAAGTGGTGAGGTGAAGGATGGAATTAGGGGCTAGATTGTGGAAATCTAGCCCGTAGAAGAACAAGATCCCCCGCACAAAGGGTGTAGGGGAAACCCCAAACCTCAGATGAGGCGGGGACGCATTGGCCGGGCCCTGGGTCCGACAGATGGCGTTGACCGGGATGTACCCCATTGTGTGGAGCTCAGCGATAGTGGTGTCAGTGACCATGGAGGCCACCCACCTCCGTTTTATGTTCGAGTCCGCCATGGGTGTATATGCAAAAGCTTGGGAGGAGTTTTGGCTTGTGAATAAGATGGGAGGTGCAAAGTGTAGGATCGAAAGTATGTCTAGAGGGGGGTGATTAGACTACTTGACCAAATAAAAATCTAGCCTTTTCCCAATTTTAAGTCTTGGCAGATTTTAGCAACTTAGCACTAGTCAAGCAATCAACCTACACATGCAAGTCTAAGAGTATATCAGCGGAATGTAAAACATTGCACATGAAGGTAAATGGAGGAGTTTGGAGGGAGCAAACGCAATGTAGACACGGAGATTTTGGCGTGGTTCTGATAGGTGGTGCTATCGTACATCCATGTTGGTGGAGACTTCAACCCACGAAGGGTAATAGTTGCGCGAGTCCACGGAGGGCTCCACCCACGAAGGGTCCACAAAGAAGCAACCTTGTCTATCCCACCATGGCCATCACCCATGAAGGACTTGCCTCACTAGGGTAGATCTTCACGAAGTAGGCTATCTCCTTGGTTCAACTCCACAATCTTGTCGGAGGCTCCCAAGTGACACCTAACCAATCTAGGAGACACCACTCTCCAAAAGGTAATAGACAGTGTGTTGATGATGAACTCCTTGCTCTTATGCTTAAAATGATAGTCTCCCCAACACTCAACTCTCTCTCACTGATTTGGATTTGGTGGAAAGATGATTTGAGTGGAAAGCAACTTGGAGAAGGCTAGAGGTCAAGATTCAAATGGTTGGAATGGAATATCTTGACCTCAACACATGAGTAGGTGGTTCTCTCTCAGAAAATATGTGTTGGAAGTGTAGGCATGTTCTGATGGCTCTCTCCACGAATGAAGAGTGGGTGGAGGTGTATATATAGCCTCCACACAAAATCTAACCGTTACACACAAATCACCAAACTCGGTGGGACCGAATAATCAAACTCGCTCAGACCAATTTAGTTCAAAATGTGAATGTTAGAATTTTCGGTGGGACCGACATGTCAACTCGGTGTGACCGATTTCATTAGGGTTAAGGCATAACGTAATCTCGGTGAGACCGATTACACAAACTCAGTGGGACCAATTTTGGTAAAAAGCTAACCAGAGAGTTGGTCAGGCAGACTCGGTGGGACTGATTCGCTCATCTCGGTGAGACCGAATTGTTACAAAGGAGAAACAAAGAGTTTGCATTGCAAAGTCGGTGGGACCAATCGCTCATCTCGGTTGGACCGAAACGTTATGAAGTGAAAAAGAGAGTTTGCAGTCCCATCTCGGTGAGACCGAGATCCCTATCGGTAAGACCGAAGTGACTAGGGTTTGTGGCAGTGGCTATGTTAAATGAACTCGGTGGCGCCAGATAGAAAATTTCGGTGGGGCTGAGTTTGGCTTTTGGTTTGGGACATATGTGGATATGAGAAAGTAGTTGAGGGTTTTTGGAGCATATCAGTAAGTATTTTGAGCAAGCAACCCATTAAGCCACACCTTATCCCCTTTTAATAGTATTGGCTTTTCCTATGGACTCAATGTGATCTTGGATCACTAAAAGTAAAATGTAGAGTCTTGAGCTTTAGAGCTTGAGCCAATCTTTTGTCCTTAGCATTTTGAGGGGTCCACATTTCTAATCCATGGCATGCTAATCATTGAGCTTTCCTGAAATATTTATCTTGAGATATCATTAGCTCAATGAGCTATATGTTGTTAGGAATTACCAAAACCACCCAGGGATATTTGCACTTTCAATCTCCCCCTTTTTGGTAATTGATGACAACATATAGATCAAAGCTTCGACAAATGATCATAACATTGAAATACATCATCGCTTTGAGAAGTATGTGATAAGCAAGAGCTACCCCTAAATTTGTTCATTATTTAAAATTTTCTTTTGAATGCAAATGCACAATCGATTAGGATCATGGGTTACTCTTCCATGTCACATACATCTTGGTGGAGTGCTCAAAATGATGGAAATTAAAAGCAGGCACTCATCATCAAGCAAAGTGAAAGATCATATATGGGATATAAGAGATAATATCATCCAGGCAAGCATTAAAGTAGCATATGATCAAACACATGATCAAAAAAGCATCTCACATAGACATAGAGTATCAACCAAGCACACAATAAAGTTCAACCAAAAGCAAGAGAGACAAAGAAGCAAAACACTCTCTCTTGAAGCCTATGATCTATACATTTCTTCCCCTTTGGCAACAAGTTACCAAAAAGTTCGAAAATGCATAGTGTTATGCATCTCTCAGGCTCGGTCTTCGGGTGGTGGTGTAGAGAGAACTGCAAGGATGAAGGCATTTGTTGATGTAGTCGGAGCTGGTGGAGTGGGTGCTGGAGGTGGCACTGAAGTTGTAGCTTCTGGTGCTGACGATGTAGCTCTAGAATCTGGTACTAGCACTGCAACAAACTTCTGACCTCGTGGCACTCGCTGAAAAGCATCCGTAGTTGCCTTCCCTCTCCTCTCCTCAGCTTCCTCCTGGAGCTGCTCAACTACAGTATGTATCTCAGTCACCTTGAGGTCAAGATCATAGAATTTTGTCTCAACAATCCTCTCCAAGCTCTCCTAATTCTGAGTCAGGGTGACCAAGCCCTTCTCAATCCTCAAAGTAGATTGGATCAGATATTCTAGCTGATCTTGCCTGATCTTCAGGAACACTTGGGATGCTTCCTCTACAGTTGGCATCCTTGCAGCTTTCTCTGCCTTTGCTTTAGTTCTCTTCTCTTGTGCTTGTGCTAATGAAGGTTCATCTTCATTCATCACAACTGTGTTGTCTTCAAATTCAGGGTACAGAGGTAGATGCTCCTTGTCCAACAAGTAAGTGCATGTGCCCATCTTGGAGTTGATGAGCACCTAAATATGTGGAGCATACCCACATGATCTCTTCTGATCTGATGTTGTCCTCTTGATTGTCTCTACAATCAGACTCATGACCGTGAATTTTTGAGGCACATCAAATATTTGCAGAAAGTTAATGGAATGTCCTCTAATCATCTTGTGATCTCCAGACTTGGGTAGCAAAGTATGCCTTAAGATCGTGTTGATAGTAGGCAGACCAGACAACAAATAGTGTACAAACCCAAGCTTGTGTGTCTCCAAAGCTTTATCAGGGATCTCTTTGTACATGTTTGCCATAGATTTGTGGTCTTTCTTCTTCTTGTCATACACATTCAAATCATCATCATGTTCCTCTGGGGCATTGATCAACTTGGCCCATTCTTCAACAATTGATTGGTATCTCATACCTTCAGACATCCATACTATCCTTCCATCTGGATAGAAGTGAGCAGTGGAGTAAAATTGTGTAACTAGCTCATCATTCCATTTGGTCTACTTTTGACCCACAAACTCATCAACTCCACAAGCTATGAAGTTGTCTTGTACACCTGGGAAGTGATCTTCATTTTCTTTGATATATTCCCGATCAACCCATCTCATGTCACAGACAATTGGCTTCTTGTCAAGTAGAATAGTCTCATAGAAGTCTTGTTGTTCTTTTGTGTGGAACCTATAGTCAACAGCGGTTCTCCTCCTCACAGCATAGGGATCATACTATCTCCACATGTTGGGGAACATAGTAATTTCAGAAAATTTCCTAAGCACACGCAAGGTCATGGTGATGCATAGCAACGAGAGGGAAGAGTATCATCCACGTACCCTTGTAGACCGTAAGCGGAAGTGTTATGAGAACACGGTTGATGTAGTCGAATGTCTTCACGATCCGACCGATCCAAGTACCGAACGCATGGCACCTCCGAGTTCAGCACAAGTTCAGCTCGATGATGTCCCACGAACTCCGATCCGGCAGAGCTTCATGGGAGAGTTTCATCAGCACGACGATGTGATGAAAGTGATGATGTTGCTACCGATGCAGGGCTTCTCCTAAGCACCGCTACGATATGATCGAGGTGGATTATGGTGGAGGGGGGCACCGCACACGGCTAAGGGATCAATGATCAACTTGTGTGTTCTAGGGTGCCCCCTTGCCCCCGTATATAAAGGAGCAAGGGGGGAGGCTGGCCGGCCCTCCTAGGGCACACCAAGAGGAGTCCTCCTCCTAGTAGGAGTAGGACTCCCCTTTCCTACTCCTACTAGGAGGAGGAAAGGAAGGGGGAAGGGGAGAAGGAAGGAGAGGGAGGAAAGGAGGGCGACCCCTAGTACAATTCGGTTTGAGCTAGGGGGGCGCGTGCCCTGCCTCCTCTCTTCCACCACTTGGCCCATGAGGCCCAATACTTCTTCCCCGTATTCCCGTAAGTCCCCGGTACTCCGAAAAATACCCGAATCACTCGGAACCTTTTCGATGTCTGAATATAGTCATCTAATATATCGATCTTTACGTCTTGACCATTTTGAAACTCCTCGTCATGTCCCCGATCTCATCCGGGACTCCGAACTACCTTCCGTACATCAAATCACATAAACTCATAATACCGATCGTCACCAAACGTTAAGCGTGTGGACCCTACGTGTCGTGGTTTTGTCACGGTAGATGTCCTAGAGAAAGGACTTAGTCGTGGAGCCATCACGACGAGTTAGCTTGAAGGGGTTAAAGCAGACACAAGGACGCAAGAGAGTTTATACTAGTTCGGCCCCTTCGATGAAGGTAAAAGCCTACGTCTAGTTGTGATGGAATTGATGGGGTTTCGATGACTAGGGAGCAAACAAGCTTCGCCTATGTCTCGAGTTGTTGTGTGTTGTCCTTGAACCGCCGCCGGGTCGTCCCCTTATATACACGGGTGACTCTCGTCGGCTTACGGAGTCCCAATACTGGCATATAGATGTGTCCGGTTTGGGCTCTTCTTATTCCTAACTTACAATACAGGTTAACTACTAATGCTGGTTTACGGCTGCAGGCCATGAGCCGACTATGGGCCTTGAGCCCTCCTCTGTCTTCTTGGGCTTTAACTTACTTAACTACTGACGAAGTTAACCCGACCCAGATAGGCCGGTTTATGCCCAGTAGTAATATCCCCAACATTAGGCCCTAGATTGATTTGAACGGGTTCATGTCAATCCTTTAATAAAAGCTTCATCTTCAACATCTTCTTATAATTGGTAAACCGCCATGATGTCATCTTCTCTGATTGCTGTAAACCGGAGTGACGTCACCTGTCATAACGAAGCTATCCATTATGCTTCTTTGATTAATAGATCAGCGGAAATCGAGGCGACAGCTCCGTTTTTGTGGCCCCTTGATTGTCGCGCCTGACTCATGTTCTTTCGCCTTATAAATAGGATCGAAGGGTCATTTCTTTTCTCCTTCTGTGCCTTCTTCATCTTCCTCGCGTCGCCAGCCTCGGAGCTCCGCCGCCGCCATCGACCTCTGCCTCATCCTTGGCCGCTGCATCAACCTGAGTGCACCAGAACATCATGGCAACCTTCCGCATCTTCCTCAGTTCTGGTAAATCTTTTGTCTTTTCCCCCGCGGATCTGGCCTAGGGTTTTGCAGTTCTTCAGTGTTCATCATCTGCCTGTTGCTCATACCATAGATCTTTAGATGAATTCGCAAATCTTTATTCTGTGCAATGATAGTTGTTTGACCTTCGCCTTTACTTATGCTTCTCAAACCATGGGTCTATATGAACGTTTTGCTCATTGGTTCGGTACTGCTCCTTTGAACCTCTAAGTATTTATCTCTTCTCTAAACTTGCTTCAGATCCAATGCTGTAAAGAAATCTTGTGAAACCTGTTTGTGCGTACTTGTCCATCCGCAATCTCAGCTTTTCAATTCTTAGATCAGGCGGTTTAACCTTATAGAAAATTTTCCAAACCGGTATATACCATTAGTCCCCTTGTTGAACCGCCAGATGTTGGTTGCTTCATGAAACTCCGGTTTAGATAGTTCTGTCTCCGATTTAAAAGTGCCCATACCAACGTACCTTGATCAAATGCATTTTTGAACCGGGATCTTCTACCTTGTAGATTCCATCATGGCCAAGCAAGTATATGAGTGCAATTGGGTTCCTTCTCGCGTCATAGAGGATCAACTGGACGATTTAGTCCTGATTGGCGCTTTAGGCAGCAAAGATACCATCCGTTGGAGGGCTCCTAGCAAAGAATGCCCTCCCACACCTCGAGAAGGAGAGGTTGTTGTTTTAGTAGATCACTTAGCCCGGGGCTTTAAGCCGCCCGGTTCTAAATTTTACCGGGGTGTTTTAGCCGATTTCCAACTCCATCCGCAAGACACTGGCCCCAACTCTGTTACAAATATGTGCCACTTCCAAGTGCTCTGTGAGGTGTTCTTTCAAGAGGAGCCCATAGTGGAATTGTTCAGAGATCTTTTCCATCTAAACCATCGTACTGAGTTTACTGATGGCTCTAATACGGAGTTGGGTGGCATGGCGATTCATAAAAGGAAAGAGGTCACATACCCTCACGCCAAGCTGCATAGTCACCCCAAGGAGTGGAATCAGACATGGTTCTACTTCAAAGACACCTGCCCTGCTGGTGAGAATCCCTTGCCTAGCTTTCGTCCGGAGCGGCTCAGCAATACACACCCTTTTCCTCAAAGATTGACTGCCCAGGAGAGAAGCAAATATGCTCCCCAGCTGTCAAAGCTCAGAGCCTTTATGGCCAACGGTTTAACAGGGGTTGATCTCGCTCGCTGTTGGATATCATGGAGCATACTGCGACATTCAAAACTCCAGCTCTCCGGTGAAGAAATCACCGAGGCTGTGCATAAGATACTGAATGAACCAGAACATGTCTGCGCTAGAACCGGCTTGCTTCCCTTCTGTGCCACCAACAAACTGCCAGCTGTAAGACTTTGATTTTTCTCTTTGCTGAATCTGTTATTGATATGTCTGGTCATTGTTTTTAATATCAGTGTCTGCATAATCAGGGCAATGATCCATTTTGGAGCAAAAAACTGCCGCAGGAGAAACCAGAAAAACCAGACAAACCGGAAAGAGCAACCCAGCAAAAGACTAAAGCTGTGAAGAAGACTGCCCAGAGGAAAAGAACCACTGCATCTTCTAATCCGGCCCCTGATGATGAGGTGGATAATCTGGACTTTGAGGTAGAGCTTGACTCACTTGGTTTATTTTTCATGCGTCTTATTGATGATGATATTTGTCAGGATGATGCCGAAGCCAGCCACGCGGATGTTGCAGAGGTAATTATTCTCTCTTCCGATTCAGAAACTTTGCCTTCACAAAAAATCCGTCAGGCAAACCAGAAAGTTAAATTTTCTCATCCTCTTGCTTATTTGGATCCTAAACTTCTTATGAAGACCCAACAACACGAAGCTCGCCGCACCACCCGGCACAGCGGCCAGGCAGTTACCTCCGCCGGTTTACCGAACAGTCTGATTCGGAAACGCCATTCCGAGGTCTCTAATTTGCTTGTCGGTGCTTGTCCTAAAGCGGGCTGCTTTCGTCAACCTCTTAATCCGTCTGACTCCGATTACCAGGTTACTTCCCACTCATCTTCTGGCGAGTCATCGTCTACTCAGCTCCCACCGCTCAAAACGGTGCTTGGGTAAGCTATACTTATTGTGATGTTTGCAGTACATTGCCTTAGAACATATGCTATATTTGATTTTGTTATTCTTCTCAGGGCCAAACCTAGGCCAAGCAAGAAGGCCCGCCTGGACAAAGCGGCCGAAGAAGATGTCATTCTTGAACCAGGCAAGACACCCAATCTTGAAGCGGCTATTCCCAAGGATATACCCAACGATCCACTGCAGCAGGACGATGATCTTATTGCTGATGACAGACCTAGTGACGCCTTAGGTCCTGTCAATTAGCCCACAGGTTCCATCCGGATTGAAAGTTCCACCGGTCCAGCAAAACCTACTAACAAGCCAACAGCCCCAGTGCAAACCGGCGGTACCCAGGATGATGAGGTTGTCATTACTGGCACTGGCCATACTGAGCCAAGCAATCCTGTCGCTTTATCCAAACATTCTGCCAAGGAAGAATTTGCTGCCTTTGGCAAAGGCAAGTGGAACGCTGATCTGACGACTTATGCTGCTCTAAACGCCCAAGATATCCATTCGGGCTATCTGAACCGGTTGTATACCAGTCGCGACTATGAAGCCGGTCTGGTTAATATGATCAAAGAGAAATATGAGGTAACTTCCATATGCTTCTTCCTGCTTGTATGCTTCCATTCTTGCTGACTCTCCTAGCCCCCAAGGGACGGTTTGTTATATTCTTTCAAATCGGGACTTACCAATATAAATCTTGTAACTTTGAAGTTTGCTGATGTAGCCCCCAAGGGCCGGTTCAACTTAATGTAGTTAAACCGGTACTTTAAGTAATTGAAATTGCCGCATCAGAATATATACGAGCAAATAGCCATTAGCCCCCAAGTGCCAAGTTGAATACTTGTATTGATCTTGGGACTTTGTAAGCAATTGAAAGATGAAGACCGAATATGCATTAGCCCCCAAGTGCTAAGTGCATAACTTGTTATGTGATTGGTACTTGAATCCTTATACCGATTTGTTGAAGCATATATCTGTATGCATGCAGGCGGAGCTGAAGACGAAAGAAAACCAAGTCACCGAGCTCCAAGAAAACCTAAAAACCCAACAGGCTGAAACCTCCAAAGCAAAAGACGAATTGGCCAGCGCTTTAAGCGCCATGGAACAGCTTAAGGAGAAGTTCAAGAAGAAGCGGGCGGATTGGGCCACTGAAAAGTCCGCTTTGATCAAACGAGCAGAGGATGTCGAGGCTGCACTTAAACCAGTGGCGGATGAACTGACCAGCATACAGCAGCACGTGCATGCCATGACTACTGCTATCTTTGGTAAGGAAGTTTGCCTTCTGAATTGGCTCTGCCTTCTGACAGAGTCACCGGTTTATTAACCCTTTATGGTATTTCAGGGACACGTATTGATCACTTGGGGTCAGATGTGCGGAAGAAACAAAAAGCCGCCTATACATTGGTTGAACAATTGTATACTGGTGCCCAGCGGATCATCTGTACCGCATCTCATAACAAACCGGCGCCCACTTTGATTCAAGATACTCTGATGAAACTGTCGGTGCTTCCTGCCCGGGTTGAAGAGCTGAAGAAATCTGCTGCTCGAACCGGTGCAATCAATGCCTTAATCCGGGCAAAAGCCTGGGTGCCGGATTTTGATCCTATTGAAGCGGTATTACACCCTCGATGCGACTATAGCTCCCACGTGTCGAGGCACAACTTAGAGACATAATCGCATTGAAGGCATATGTCGCAAGTTAGGCAATCTTCACAACATCCCATGTAATATGATAATAAAAGGGGAGATAACATAGTTGGCTTACACTCGCCACGTCAATCAAGTACATAAATAACATTACATTACCCAAACACTCATGGCCCGACTACGGCGCCAAAATAAAAGAGAACCCAATATGCGACATGGTCCCAATCACCCCCAACTGGGCACCACTACTGATCATCGGGAAAGGAAACATAGTAATGTTGAGAGTCTTCGTCGAACTCCCACTTGAGTTCATACGCGTCTCCTGGAGCAGAATCAACAGGCCCTGCATCTGGTGTAATAGTAATCTGTGAGCCACAGGGACTCAGCAATCTCGCACCCTCGCGATCAAGACTATTTAAGCTTATAGGTATGGCAAGGTAAATATGAGTGGAGCTGCAGCAAGCGACTAGCAAGTATGGTGGCTAACTTATTCGCAAAAGAGAGCGAGAAGAGGAGGCAAAGCGCGAGCGAGAAACTAGAGAGCAACCTGCGCAAACATTACTCCAACATCGTGTCCACTTCCCGGACTCCGCGGAGAAGAGGCCATCACGGTAACACACTCAGTTGATTCATTTTAATTAATTAAGGTTCAAGTTTTCTACAACCGGACATTAACAAATTCCCATCTGCCCATCACCGTGGACACGGCTTTCGAAAGTTCAAATCCCTGCAGGGGAGTCCCAACTTAGCCCATGACAAGCTCTCACGGACAACGAAGGAATAGACCTCCTCCCAAGACGTTCTGATCAGACTCGGTATCTCGGTAATTCAAGACACTTCGATAGGTTAAAACAAATCCAGCAACACCGCCCGAATGTGCTAACAAATCTCGATAGGAGCTACACATATCTCTTTCTTAGGGCACACTCAGATGAACACTACATACAACTAAAACCAACCCTCAAGTTGCCCCGAGGTGGCGCTGCAAGTGGCTCTATTTGGACCAACACTCAGAGGAGCACTGGCCCGGGGGAGTTTAAAATAAGATGACCCTCGGGCTCTGGAAACCCAAGGGAAAAAGAGGCTAGGTGGCAAATGGTAAGACCAATGTTGGGCATTGCTGGAAAAGCTTTAATCAAGGCAAAATATCAAGGGGTTCCCATTATAACCCATTATAACCCAATCATGGCAATATAATGATATCCCTACAAGTAAATAAATGATGTTCCAACAAGGAACGGCCTCCAATCGTCACCTGCAACTAGCAACGCTATAAGAGGGGCTGAGCAAAGCGGTAACATAGCCAATCAACGGTTTGCTAGGACAATGGTGGGTTAGAGGTTTGACATGGCAATTTGGGAGGCTTGCAAGCAAGTGGTAGGCATCATAGCATTGGCATAGCAAAAGAGCAAGCAAACTAGCATAGCAAAGATAGTAGTGATTTCGAGGGTATGATCATCTTGCCTGCACAGTTGTCAAAGTTGACTGGATCCTTGAAAGAAAACTCAACGGGCTCCTCGTTAGCGAACTTGTCTCCCGGCTCTACCCAAACAAGACAAACAAGCAACAAGGATACAATCAACCACGTGCAAACTCAAACAACATGATGCAAAGATGATATGCTATGCGGGATGCGATGCGGGATGCAAAATGCAAGATATGACAAGAAATGCATGAACCTGGCCTCAACTTAGAAAATCAAGTGTGCCACTGGAAAGATGAGATGAAATCGCTTGAAAACGATATAAAGAACGCCGGAATCGGAGTTACGGTTTGGAAATGGCAAGCGACTCAAAAATGACACCGGTCTGCGATATACAACAAGTAGGCATCTAAATGCAATGAAATGAACATGCTAAAGCACCCAAACATGATAACAAAATACATGGCAGGGATGCACACAAGATGCTTAACAAAATCCTAGCACTGAGCTACGGCCAAATCATGCATTAACAGGTTCAAGCAAGCATGGCAAAAATGCATATGACAAACAGATCTCGGACTTTGTGAAATCAACACTTGTCTGGAATTTCAGATCAGGTAGCCCATTTCGGAGCAACAAAACTACATGCTACAGGATCTGAACATGGCAAAGTAAAGCATGGCATGGAGATACTCAAAGAGCTTAACAAAAGTCCCTTAGTGACCTTGAGCCAAAAGGGATCAGAAAATACAATTGCAAGCATGTGAACATAGCAAAAACATAATCAGTTTTCATACTTAGTGAAAACTGGCACATGCTGAAATATAACTCAAGTAGGCATGTTTACGAGCTCGATGCACTCACTAGGGTGCAAGTCATGGCAAGACAAGCATACATCCATCAAGAAGGCACAAGATACAAGCTATACATGGCAAGAACAATAGCATAGCATGCACGGGTCAACTACAACATCACCGACAAAATTGCAAACAAGTTGACAATCTGCCCAGATTCACAAAGTAGCAAAAGTAGAGCTCGATTGACTCAAGCTAAGGTGCTTCATAATTGAAAACAAAGACATGGATGGATAGAGCACTACAATATTAACAAAACATCCTTACTGACCATCCACAAAAGAGGCACGGATCACTTGGAAACAACATGAACATATGGCATCATGAGATAAACAATCCCACGACTTGGTGAAATTACTAAGTCCCTGAAAACAGATTTACCGAGTGCCTCACTTTGCAAGCTTGCACTAGTCACCTCACACATCAAAAAAATACATGGGTTGCACCTCTCGAAAGATGACAAAACCCTTAACAAAACATATGTAGAGCATCAGGGCATATCATGCACACAATAATCATGGCAAAAATGACAAAAGTGCTAAACGGAGTAGCAGATCTGACAATTAACTCAAGTACCCCTCTTCTAACAGCATTTCGGGCATCAAGATGAACTCAAATGAAAATGATGCAATGGAATGAAATAATGTACTCTCTGAGATGAACAGTTTGAATTGCTATATGCATGAATCAGAGCTACGGATGCAAAGTTACGGAGCCGCGAACATGGCAACTTGGATCTGAAATTTCGGGACTTAGACAAAAAAACAACCTCGTGAAAATTAGGGTTCACTGTTCACCCGCGCCGATCTACTGTTCATCCGCAACGGGATCGAGGTCACCGGCGAGGATCTCCGGCGAGGGAGAGGCGGGGCCGGGTGGCGGCGGCGGTCGGGCGCTGTGCGGCGGCAGGCGCGATGGAGGCGGCGGCCGACACCGGGCGGCGGAGCGAGGAGG